>NC_056748.1:1002265266-1002597766 GCF_019279795.1 Protopterus annectens
GACCCCATGTGCAAAATGGGAAAAGGGGTTGAGGATGGATTATACACATTGACCCATGACCTTAAATGAATAAGGAGATAACATTTAAATGCATCAAATAAAATAATGGGCACATGGGTCTGCACATCATATCCCTCCAGGGACTCACCCAAAGAGTTCTGTAGAAACTCCTTCAAGTCAGACCTCCAAGCAAAATATGGAGGTAAACTTCATACTTAGGCCAATAAGGAGCCAATTTTAGTAGATTTTTTGACATAAGTTCAATGTGATCTGAATATAAAAGTGAGGCTCTGTATCTCTGAGGAACAACAGATTATCAGGGCAGCATTTATACAGCACCACCTATTGCACTATATTTATGAAACTGCACTTATTGCAAGCATTCATAACCCTGGAAGATGCTGGTATTTGTGTAGTCACGGAAACCTGGTTCAAAGCTGCAGAGAGCACCCCAGCTTTACCTGGTTACTCATCCCATCATATATTCAAACCCCAGACTGTGGGCAGCAAAGTTAAAGGAGGTGGAGTTTCAATATATATATTAAAGACACATACACCTTCAGGCTGGTCAAACAGTATGACACACAGGAGACACTCCAGGTGCAGTTAACCATTGGCAAGACCCCTATTCAATTCATACCTAGCTACAGGCCCCCAAATATGACTCAAGATGCCCACTTCACCTATTTGGACCCTTTCAAATATATCAAGATTCAACCCTTTACCCTGATCCTGGGCAATTTTAACTACCCAACCATAGATTGGAAAAAGTACTCATGCCAGAACACAAATGCCCAGAGATTCCTCTATTTTATCAATGCAAACAATGTAACAGCTAGTTGTTATCCCCACAAGAGGTGATAATATCTTGTATTTGGTATTAACCAACATGAGTAACCATACAGCACCCCTACAGTATTATACTCCCTGTTAAGACCCAACCATAAAGTGGTCACTTTTGATGTCACCATCTCTCCTGACCCCCCTCTAGCTAGGGTCAAACAAAAAACTTCTCTAAAGCTGATTACAACATCCTGAAGGATGGTATAAACAGTTTCACAGCCCCCTCCCCCTCTGTAGGAACTGGCACCAATGTCCAAATCTACACCAAAGTACTGTACAAGCATTTATATAGATGCATGTAATCAGGAATACCTAACAGGACAAAATCTTCCTCCGCAAGGAAGAGTAAACCTGTCTGGTGGTCATCTGCAATAAATAAACTATATAACAAAAGGAAAGAAATTGCTGTCAATGACCAAGAAGGAGTAGGTGACCAATTGGAAGCAATTTCTCCTTAGCCTGAACAAATAAGAGCACTAGTGAAATCCTCTAAAGCCAACTTCGAGTCCAACTTGGCCACATCTAATAGAAACAATCATAAGGCCTTCTTCACATATATCCACAATCTCAAAGGAAGCACCCAGATCTATTCAGAACTGGTGGTCAAAGACGCCACATACACAAATGCTGTGGATATAGCCAACCTACTAGCTGACAGATTCAGTGAAAACTTCACCCCTCTGTCCCCCATCAGTAAATCAGGACATCCCCAGTACCTGCCCCCCTCTGGTTATCTATAGGGAACAGGTCATTACTGCCCTCTCAAAGGCAAAAAATACAGACTCCATGGGACCCGATAACATCCCAGGCTGCATCCTACATGAACTCAGGCATGAACTTGCAGCACCAATACTCAACCAAAGCCTTTGTCCCAGCTGAGTGGAGGGAAGACACTGTCATCCCTTTACACAAAGGTGGAGCATCCAGCAATCTGGGAAATTATAGATCCATCAGCCTAACTAGCCTGATCTGCAAGGCCATGGAATGGATTATCATGGATTTCATTAACAGGGACATTGGCAACCTCCAAACACTTGACTCCACACAGTTTGGCTTTGTCAAGGGGAGGTCATTAATCTGGCTGACTTCTTTGAGACAGTCACCAAAGCCATGGAACAGGGGAAGATGGTGCACGCCAACTACCTTGACCTGGCCAAAGTCTTCGACACTATTCCTCACTCGGGCATAATAGATAAACTCTCTCAACTAGGCATCAATCCATATGGTACCAGAAGGGTAGCAAACTAGCTCACTGATAGAACCCACCTAATCAAAATATGGGAAGCCACCTCAAGCAGTAGACCCGTAATGAGCGGTATACCCCAGGGACTGGTCTTGGGGGCTCTGTTATTTGGGATATTCTTCTCTGAGGTGCAGACCAAAACCAGTGGACTATGGCTGACAAAGTTTGCAGATGACTGCAGGCAGGGTGTGATCATCAGTTCCCCAAGTGATATGCATGTCCTCCAAGAGGATCTCACCCAAACAAATAACTGGTGCCAGAAACATGGCCTCAAGCTGAATGCTAAAAAATGCATCATCATCCCCTTTGGGGAGAGTGGCATTCCTATATATTATCACATTATTAACAATGTCCTAAGCATGCAGTCAGTCGTGAGGTATTTGGGCACCCAGGCTGATAGCAACCTGACTTTTGACCATCTTGTTGCTTCCACTGTACGGAAAAGCTTTCTACATGGCACACCTGATAAGTAAGGGTATCTCATCCAGGGACATGGAGGTCATAACATCCCTGTATTCTTCCCTTATAAGGCCAATTATTGAGTACAATGCCCGCTTCAGCATGTACCTCGTAAAGCACATGCAGCAGCTGGAGAGACCACAGAGGTTCCTCACCAGGAGAGTCCAAGGCCTCAAACATCTTCTATACACAGATAGGCTAAAAGCCCTGTCCCTCTAATCAGTTATGTACATCCTCCTCAGTGGAGATCTCTGTCAAGCTTCACTCGAGTAGCCCCCATGAATGACCTCAACCTGGTCTGTGACATCAATAGGAGTTGTTGGTGGGACAGATTTGTGTCCCAGAGACTCCCCCATTTGTGGAATAGAATCCCTCTCCACGTCAAGCAGAGTACCTAATTATCCCTTTTTAAGCACGACCTGGATAACTGGATTGGAAACAGAAAATACATCCCTGGGATTCCACCTGCATCCCTGCTGGACAGGAGCATTGGGTACTGACTTGTCTAAATATGGGCTAAACTCTTGGCTAGGCTTATAAGGGCCTCAGGGCCAATAACTGAGTAACGTCTTATGATCCTATGATCCTATGTTGTCTGCTTTGTAAAAAGCTCCTGCTTGTGTCATCATGTACTGCCTCCAAATCCCTTACCCCACATTAAGCAAACTGTTTTCCTTACTAATGTAGAAAGGATAAACAGACATGTTTTTTACCCGTACACTAGTACCAAAACCATAGCTACAAACGTAATGTCATTTGTGAAAACTAGAGAACCTTGAAATTTATCAGTAATACAATGAAAGATGTACCTACCCTTCTTTGTACACATCATGGAAAATTAAACAATAGGTCATACAGCAATGCTTAAAAGCTACAGCAGGCAAGGCCTCAACATAATCATCAAACATATGTAAAACCTGTAAGTTCTGTGCCCCTTTGTGTAAGAAGGCTTTCAGTCTGTGCTATTTATGTGATGAGTGGGATATGGTTAGCACTAACTCACAGCCATCCATGACCAGCTCACCATGCTGCACAGGGAGGAGAGGCATGCTTCCTGGCAAGGTAGTAAATCAACAGAATATGACATAAATCAGCAGAATACCCTTGTCCCCTAAACTGATGAGTTTAGCACAGTGTGACTTTAATGCAGAAATCACAAACAAATCAAGGTGTAGAGAAACCATCCACATAATTAGCTAAATAATAGTCATTCAAGAGTGTACATAGTTGCAAAATGAAACCCAGCAGACCCATATGGCAAACAATCCTTTTTGAATGTCGTAATATAAAAACAGTAATGGTCTATGCTTATTGTGTGAGACGAGCAATATGTTAAAATAATCTGTATTGTGTTTAACCAAAAAGCTGAACAAATTATCAGAACTAAGAATAACAACCCCTAGAAACATATGTATAGACTGTAAATGGAGACCTCATGACTAGGCAAAAGAGAATATGATTTGTCACTAAGAAGAAGGAAGCAGTAGAGAAAGAGCTTACAGAGTAAAATAAACACTCATACATTGCATGAGCTGTCTCATCGCTTGGCACATTTAGACAACAAAATCAGAAGCTAATCATGGTAAACATTATTCTGAAACAGTAAGATATGAGGATGGTCTCTCAAAGTCAACACCCTTCTCACTGCTTTACAATAATTGAATAAATGAAAAGGTAACACACACACCCCCTAACATGTCCTTCACCACATCATGTGCACTGGGGAGGGGGAGTATCAAAATACTTAGTCAAGAACTCCTAAAATTGTATTTATTTTATTCATTTAAGTTTAATGACCAGGGAAGTCCACTGGGCCAAGAAGAGCCTGTTTTCAGTGGAGGCCCGGGGAGAAAAGCTCCACAATAATTGCAAGTTACATTTCACATGTTACAAAAGGACATAGTTCACACAGCTAATTAAACATTTACAGATACGCTCCATGATATTTGTAATTGGCTTGTCACATTGTTACAAAAATGAAAAGACATAATTCAATACAGAAAGTTCAGCATTTACATAAAGTGAATATTTTTGTTATAAACTCAATTGTAGGTTTAACATTTCAAAAAATATAGCTTCTAACCATTAGTAGGGTAGGAAAATATGCATGGAGAGGGTAATAGTGTATTTGAGATTAGAGAGTATAGTACAATAGATATTAGAGAGAAAGCTAGATTTTAGTAGGGGAGGGATTGTTTTGGGTGGGATAAAGGAATATAGAGGTAGTTGGATGAGTCAGTGCAAGGTGGAATGGGGGGGGGTTAAGTTGGAATGTGGCAAGGGCATTTCCATTTGGAAGAAAGATGAGGGAGTAGCTGAGATTTGAAATTTATATGGTTAGGTAGGTTGCGTAGGTGTATGGGGAGAGAATTCCACTGTTTAGTTAAGGAGTGGGATAGCAGTAGATGGTCAGGAGGTCATGCAAGTTTGTGGACCTGAAGGAGATTTTGGTTTTTGGATTTGAGTGAGCGGTTTGAAATGTAAGGTTTTAAGGAAGTAGCAAGAGCTGGGCATTTGGCAGGTTTAAAGATGAACTTGTGGGCAATGGTGAGTTGTAGGTAACTGAGGTAGTTGGATAGTTCAAGCCAGCTGAGGGTGAGGAGGGTGTGGCAGTGGTGGGATGAGTTTTTTGAATTGGTTGCAAATTTAGAGATCTTCTGGTAGCAGGATTCAAGTTTGGACTGAAGGGCACAATGGAGATTGGTGAAAAGAGGGGCACCCATACATAAGGGAGGGGAGTAGGAAGGTGGATGCAAGAGTTTGACAGTTAGAGGGGCTTAGAAAGTGGTAGTGCCTGTTGAGGAGACCTAACTTTTGGTGGATTTTTTTGATTGTGGAGTGGATGTGGTTTTCAAATTTTAGTTCTTCATCAATAATGATGCCAAGAAGCTTGGTGTTGGGAACAATTTCAAGGTTGTTTTGGCTCTGTATGGTGAATGTGGATTTGTCAATGGAGTTTTTGGTAGGGGAAAAAAACATTAGTTTGGTTTTATTTGCATTTAGTGCCAGATGGTTAGACTGCATCCATGTTTCTGTTTTGGAGAAGGCTAGTTGGGTTTTTGCTAGGAGCTCAGAGGGGGAGAAGGCTGAGAAAATGATTGTTGAGTCATCTGCATACTGAATGATAGATGAGTCTGGGATGGATTGGTGAAAGATGTTAATGAATAGGTTAAAGAGAAAAGGGCCAATAGCAGAATCTTGTGGGACACCTGTGGGTGTAGGAAGGAAGGGGGAGGTTGAACTTTTCCATTGGACAGTTGTTGGGGGTTGGACAAGTAGCTGATAAAACAGGCAATTGTGATGGGAGAGACATGTAGGGTGGAGAGTTGGGATATAAGTAGGGTGTGTGAGATGGTGTCAAAGGCCTTTGACAGATCTAGGAATAGTGTGGATACAAACTTGCCTGAGTTGCGTTCAAAGTTTATGGTTTCAAGAAAGGAAAGAAGGGCAGTCATGGTGCTGTGGTCAGGACAGAAGCCGTGTTGGGTGGGGGAGAGGAGATTATTTAGAGTTACATGTGCCACAAGTTGGGCTTGTATTGTTTTCACTGTGGCAGTAGGCCTGCAGTTGGTGGTATCAGTATTTTTGCCACCTTTGTGGAGGGGGATGATGTAAGCATGGGGCTAGATAGAAGGGATGTATGATTCCTGTCTTGACCTATTTATAAGAATAGAGATGGGATAGGCAATGCTGTCTGCAGATAGTTTGAGGAAGATGGGTGGAAGGTTGTCGGGTGCATTGCGACAGGGTTTGAGTTTGAGGAGAAGTCTTTTTATAGTGCTTGTGGGGATGGGCCTGAGTCAGAAGGATGTGGAGAAAGGTTGATGATTGGGGTGGTGTTTGGGGCAGAAGGGGGTGGTGGTGAAGTAGGGGGGGTGGAAAGGAGGCTGATAGTTTAGCTATGCAGTCTATGAAGAATCAGTTGAACTGGCTGTTTCAAGGTTGGAGAGGTTGTGGTCTGGGTAGGGGTTTTCTGTGTTGCCGGGATGCAGCATGGATGAGATGGAGTCCCAGAATTTTTTGGGATTTGTTGAGTGCAAAGACTGGAGTTTGGAGTAGTGGGCTTTGCAGTCTTTAATTATTAGACCTTCTAGGAGGAGCAGCAGTCGCCAAACAGAAAACAATCAGTGAGAAGGTTATTAACTACAGAAATAAGGCAGCCTATGATTTTGGTTTGAATGTTACCTTTCTGTTTGTTTTTATTATTTATGCACCAATGGGGAGCTGCAGTTCACTGAGAAGTAAGAAAATAATGTAGTTATACGAGGGGTTTTAGAAAGGGGCATGCAGTAAGAGCACACTACTGAGGGATGCCCATGGGACAGACAGAAACAGAGTGTAGTCAGGCAGAGGTTTTTAGTATTTAAAGATGGCACCACAGCTCAGGGGAGGAATACGTAAACTCTCAAGAGGAAGAGGGAGGGAATAGACAGGATTAACAGCACTGGGAAGCTTGCAATAAGATTATGTTAGGAGACCAAGAGAAGGGGGGCTAAGAGCCAGGGCTTGGAGAAAGCTGTGAGCAAACAAGTTTGACAGGGCTAGGAAACTTACACTAGAATTATGTTAGGAGAACAAGTAAAGGGGGGGGACTATGGACCAGGACTTGGAAAAAGCTGTGCAAAGAGAAAAACAATCAACCAGCTAGCCCAGTTAAGTACTTAAAGGTGTCTGTATATCTGTGTGAATTCAAAAGCAGATTTTGTAGAGCATCAGGGAAGTAGAATATAAAATAACTATAAAGCTTTGGGAAACTGTATATATTTGTTACAATAAACAGGAGAATAAAATATAAGAATATAAAAGAAATGTGATATACATGATAAATAAAATATAAGAATATAAAATAAATTCAAAGCTTTGGAAACATGTATATATTTGTTACAGTAAATGGGAGGAAAAAGGGGGGGGTCCAGTGGTGTGCACAGCAGAATAATCACAGAGAGAAGATTATAATAGACCTACACTGCTCACAGTCTGTTGATAAAAGTAGAACTTGCAGTGGCTTTTACTGGGTTGTATGGGGTTCTGCTCTCCGTTTTCTTGTATGCAGGCAGTTGCTTCAGGTTTTTTTTTTTGTTGGACCTTTGAAAGTTTTTAAGGGAACTGCTCACAGTCTGTTGATAAAAGTAGAACTTGCAGTGGCTTTTATTGGTTTGTATGGGGTTCCGGTCTCCGTGTTCTTGTATAAAGGCAGTTGTTTCTGTGGTTTTTTTTTTTTTTTTGGACCTTTCAATGTGTTTAAGGGAAGTTGTGCACACTACTGAGGGATGCTAGTGGGACTGACAGAAACAGAGTGTAGTCAGGCAGGGTGTTTTAGTATTTAAAGATGGCACTGCAGTGCATTTGATCAAAACTACATAAAACCCATTCATATTTCCTGTTTGGCCTGTCCAAAATTGCAATGTCACCCTACCCATAAAACGTATGCTGTAAAAAAAACAGACTTTTCTAAAATTTAATCCCTTTACGTGCCCAAGCCATAAACCTAGTGTGCTTCTTTTTTAACAGCTGGGAGTGATTATTATCAGCAAAACAAGGCATCCTGCTTTAAGACAATAACTGCATTTGCCATTTTAAATCAATTTCTTTAAAATCTGACATCCAAATAAGAATAACAATAACAAATAAAGATGTTCACATAGCTGCACAAAATCGGCTCCCTCACATGGTCAAATGAAAGTAATACCAGATTCCATTTACTGGTTAGTCATTCAGGAATGTGTTCAAAGCACAAAATAGACTCTATAATGCAGTTGAGGCAGTATTTATCCCTTTAGCAATATGCATTTTGTAGTTTTATTTTTGTATACTTTTCTTTATTTAACTATCATTTTTTCATTTTTTTTAAATGAAAATACAGCCAAATATTTACTCCAAAATAAATGTTGTGTCTTTCGGCTTATCCCGGTTAGGGGTCGCCACAGCGGAACTCCGGTCTGCTAATGTTTGGTAGTGGATTTTTATGTGCCGAGTTACCAGCCCTGATGCACAACATTCAATGAAGGCACGCCCATTCACACATGCCTCCACACAGAAGAAGCTCTAGCTGAGAATCGAACAAATAAATAAATAAATAAAATAAATGTTAAGCCAGTTGGTTATTCTGCAGAAGTGAAGATGTTGGAATCTCTAGCAGATGTTTCCATGGATCCTTGCAAATGTACCTAGTTACTTTGTCATTCTTGGTTTCTTGATCCATCCTTTCTTTATTTTGAAACTTTTCCTCCTACTGCATCTGTGAGTTCAAACATGACTGAGGCCGCATGAAGCGTAAATTTAAATGTACATGATACATCACCAGCTTAATTTTCTTTCGTTTCAAAATTTGTAACTGTGACCACCATGACATTTTTTCCCATTATAGTTTTTGAATAATCATTATTGAATCTCGTTTTTAAACCATGGTAAGTGATAATTGGAGAGGACCACAATGCATATACACTATTTCTTTTTCTTTGAAGGAGTGGAACCCGACAGTCACTGGTCATGTCTTGCACCACATGTGATTTAGGATGAACAACCCTTCTTAAAGCTAAATTTTAAAGAGGGTGGAAGCCATGTCTTCAGAAATTAAATTAAATTACAGTGTTTACATCTCGCTCTCCAGCAGACCTGATACTCATATGTTGTGACTTTTCCAGAATTCTTTTGGTCATTGAGATGCGTATGGAGTTACTGGGAGAAATGTAAGAGCAAGCGGGTTTGCATTTCTGTTTATTTTAGACAAAGGTTAATAACTGGCACAGAAGATTCTGGGTTATCAGTTCTGCTGCTCAAGTATGACACTTCTTGCTTAACTTCTCACACTTGCAACTTCAGAGGTGACCTCTGTTTGGCATACAGAGCAATCTCAGACCCTGCATTGATGGGACTGCTGCATATCGGCAAGTCAAGCTCCACTCAAGTAACCCACACGCGTGACCTCAACCTGGTCTGAGACATCAGTAGGACTTGTTGGTGGGACAGATTTGTGTCTTAGAGACTCCCCCATCTGTGGAATAGACTCCCTCTCCATGTCAAGCAGAGTACCTCATTAACCCTTTTTAAGCGGAACCTGGATAACTGGATGGGGAACAGAAAATACACCCCTGGGATTCCACCTGTGTCCCTGCTGGACAGGGGCATCGGGTGATGACTTGTCAGAACATGTACTAAATTCTCAGCTAGGTTTTGTAAGGGTCTCAGGTCCTATAGTCTAGTAACTTCCTATGATCCTATGATCCTACAGATTTTGTTGAAATATTTCCTTTAGTTGCTAAATAGAATTTACTAATATCATTAAATCCATCGTAACAGACTGCAAGATGATCTAGTAGTAGCAAGCAACATTTCAGTTCAGTTTCTGCATACAAGCTGCTATGCCAAAACTTAATTAATTGTAACTGAAGCACTGGATATTATAAATGAGACTAACAATGGAGGTGGGATCTTTAGAAAAGGAAAGTGTTAATTTACATAGAAACATATGCAGGAAATGAGCAGTTTATGTAATATCAGAATGAATGATAATTGTCCAGAAGAAAGTATATGTATGCTGCAGGAAAATGATGAAACATGTCAATATGCTTTGTTTTATTTTCTGTTAATATATGCGTACCCATGTTGTTTAAATTCTAAAGTAATAAAGATGTTTAACAAAGTTTTGAAGTGTGGTTTTGGCATTCACTGTATTTTATTTCATTATAAATTTCCATTCTATGAAGCAGAAGAAAACAGCTTACAAATATAATAAAGGCAGAGTCAGAGGTGTAGCTAGTGTTATGGGCACACAATATTAGGGGGTGTGATTGACAGATCCCGATTGCTCTTCAGTGCATTATCAGCATTCATTTCTGAATGCTGGTATTGTATTTGTGGGTAGATCTGAAGCAGTGCTGTGCTTCATGTGTGGCATAAACTGTAACAGCTGCTTACTGGTAAAACCAGAAGCAAGAATAGCTACCTACACCTCTGAGTAGTGTAAAAAATGTCAAACATGCAGTACAGGTACAATCATAGTTTTATGGGAGCTACAGACCACACTGTATCCACTGACAAAGATGACTGTCAGTTTAGACACTCATTATTGCAGCAACTATCAGCTTTTTATAATCTGCTATTCACTCTACACTGTTCTGTTTTTATGTTAAAGAACCATTTGAGGGGACAAACTTACAATACTTAATTTTTAGCTGCTAGACTTGTTTTACTTTAGGAGAAACATGGTGTATATGGGAGGCCGCGGTGGTGCAACAGTTAGCATTGCTGCCTCACAGCAAGAAGTTCTCCGGTTCGATCTGCTACATTTTGAAAGGACATTTAATTAAAAAAACTGTTGACCATAAATACAATACAGAAAGGTGTTTTGAAACTAGATCCCACTTAACAATCATTTTCTATTTTTCCAAACCTGTAAATGATTCCAAAGCTAGGGACTTAACAGAGAAAATAATTTGCCTCACTTTGAATAAAAAATGTTGTACATACCACATTCTGGGAATAGCTAACTTACTATTAAGAAAAATGCTGCTTCATAGATGTATGAGATGGATATCAGAATGCATGTTATACTATACACAAACTAGAACTATTTTCAAGGTATGAGCTAACTGTGTTATCTAGTAAAGGTAAGGTTACTTCATATTGCTGGGCCCTATCTTTTTCCCCTGTTTTGAACATTCTAGTTCTATTTGCTTACCAAAATATTCATATGACTATCAGGGCCAGCCTTACGTAAACTGGCATCCTAGGCAAAAAGACTCCATTATGCGGGGGTGGGGTGGGGGTGGGGGTGGGGGTGGGGGATCTGAGGGCCGATAGTGCTCAGGGCTGAGGTGATTATTAATGCTATGTTAAAATGTATTGATACAGCCTTGGTGTGTGGGGGTCCCAAGCCCCTGTGAGTTCTGGTCTGGGTATTCTGTGACACATTTATCTCTCAAAAAAATAAGAGATGACAAACTCAGCAAGTGGCAACAGGTTCACTAACATTCAGCTAGACCACTCCCACCAAGCAGTAGCCACTTCTTTGCACAACTCAGACATCTGATTGTGATAAAAGAGGATGACATGAATTTCATGTTTGATCCCAACAAACAGTTACCACACATTAAAATGTTACACATTGTCACATAATCACATTAGTCCTGTAAAGCCAAAATGAAAAGTAAACAGAAGCAAGCAACTAGTCATTTTCATCTGTAGAAGACAGACACAGTAATTATGCCTACTCTGTCTGTTTACATCAGTTAAATAGTCCATCTTTCTTTTCACAAATGCACACACTAGTTCTGCAGAGGCAGATAGTGATTGTTTAAGGTTATTTAGATCATTTACTTTACTGTATATGGTGGGTGGCCATGGTGGTGCAGCGGTTAGCGTTGTCACCTCACAGCAAGAGGTTCTCCGGTTTGATCCTCGGCTGGGGTGCCTTCTGTGCAGAGTCTGCATGTCCTCCCTGTGGCCGCGTGGGTTTCCTCCGGGTGCTCCGGTTTCCTCCCACATCCCAAAGACATGCTGTAGGTGGATTGTACACTCCAAATTGGCCCTAGGTATGAATGCATGCATGTGTTTGCCTTCTGTGGAAGGTTGGGCGACGGGCTGGCAACTCGACACCGTAAAACTCCACTGCCAATCATGAGCAGACAGGTGATCTGCCACGGCAACCCCAAACCAGGAAAAGCTGGAAAAAGAAGAAGACTTTACTGTATAGGGTCAGTTACTTTCATCCTGCCAACCCCAAACCTCACCAAACAGTTATACCCCTATTTATACATTGGTAAATAAGAGTCATACCATTTATCAGGTCAAGATCACAGAGTAGCTACTTTATACTTTCTGTCTGCTATAGATTTACTCCTATTTATGGATAAATATACTGGCTTGCAGTCTGGTTTCCCCTTTGCTTGATTATGAGCCTGCATACCTTCTAGAATATAAACTCCTGTTGTCTGAATTTTAAGCAGGTTTTACAAGTACCTTTTTCCTAATGAAAAATTCTCCAGACACTGTCTTGAATTGGTGTATAACCTGTTCTTGCTATTTCTACTGCAGGAACTCAGAAAGGTACTCAGGCAGTTACTCAAAATCTAGTTAATCAAAAGCTATGGAAATAACTTTTGATTTGAATGTTTTTTTTTTTTTTGATAAGCAAACAAACCCTTCATAACACCCATGGAAGTTTCTACTTTTACAGCTGCAGACTTACTATTAAAAAACCCGAGTCCTCACATGTCATGGAAGGGACAGTGTCCTGACTGCTGTGACTTAGTCTTGAATTAGAAGTTCAGCCATTTTGTACATTACAGCACGACGTGCCAAGAAGGAATTGTTTGACTGCCTTAGTAAAATATAACTTATAAAATAAAATAGCTCCTGAGTAATCCTCCATTTCTTAATCTCAGGTCACTTTATTGTTATATAATTGCATAATTTTTCTTTTCTTCAGTGTAAAATTACAGATCTAAATCCACAGGTGTATCAATGATGGATCTTAGATTTGCCTCCCTGTATAATTGATTACTGTCTTCATTTTTTGTAATTTTGAATATTGCTAGATTTTTTGCAAATGTTGTTGTCTTTTCTTTTCAGATAAACCTGTTTTCAGCTTACTGAAGTAGTCTATAATATTGAATATGCTGAAAATATTCTCTTAAATTTGTAACCTTTTTGCATTTTTCTTTTGATTTTTGTTAAATTGCTAATATTTACTGCATACATCATCTTAAATGTTTTATTTTGGAGTTTTTCTCCCTGGGCCTCCGCTGAAAATGGACATGTATCCAGTCGGACTTTCCCGGTTAACAAATGAAAAATAAAATAAATAAATAAATAAATATTTCAAAAAAATTTCAGACCTTTTTCTTTTTCAGCGTTGACTGCATTAATCTTCTGCTTGGATTTTAGCTATTTTTGTGTCACTAATAACCTGTTGTTCTGCTTAGATAGCTTCAGTAGCTTTATAAAGTCAATAAGTAAGCATTATTAATGTTGCTGAAACATAATCTGATAGCTCAAGACACATCTTGAAAAAATATATCAGTTTTCCTGCAGTTTATAATATATGTTATGAAAATTGCATTGCTATTGTTCAGCAACCTACTTCAAACACAGAATAAATGAAATATATTTCCAATACTGTTTTTTTATGATTCAGATTATTTGATGACAGCCAAGAATGCTTTTGTGCAGAATGTTTTGCAAAAATTGTGTGTCTTCTTTCTCTGAAGATCGTAAAACTGGAAATGCTTCAGCAGGATATGCAGACATAATTTATTTTATGCCACTATTCCTTCTTAATGGTGTGATTTTGTGATGTTAAAGATAGTAATGTGAACAATATTAGTGTTTTCTGTTTATGAAAAGAAAGCACATGAAATATTTTATCTCATTTAAGAATGTCCTGTCTGGATGTGGTCCTTTGCTTTTCCTTGATGTTCAGTTATTTGCAGTTGATTTTTGTTTCAGGAACAGCAGCTGGATGAGAAAGACACTCGACGTTTCCAATTAAAGATTGCAGAATTAAGTGCAATTATTAGGAAACTGGAAGATCGAAATGCCCTACTATCAGAAGAGAGAAATGAGCTGGTCAGTAACAAAATATGTTTACTTATTTTACATGCATTCCATACTATCTTGTCATTCAAATAATTGCCAAAGTATATAACATACTTGAATATTTCTCTCATGCAGTATGTGAATGTGTACTATAACAAAACATCTGTGTCTCTGCATTTGCTCTTTTTTAAATAAAATGTAGGAAACATTTAAAATAAGACAAGCTATACAATATTAAGATAAAGCAAACAGCCAGGTTATCATTTGCAAAGAAAGTGTTATGAATTTCTTTCATGCTGTGCTTCTCTATTTTACTGTCTCTTTCACTTTCTAGTTTTTGTCCTGCAGTTTTGATATAGCAAGAGATGTGTGAAGTTGCATTGCATCTTTACTATCTGGTTGTTGTACAGCCCAGTGGTGGTCCCGTACAGCTTTTCATTCACTGTGTGGTATCATTTAGAAGCTTAATTCTTGTAATACTGCAGCATGTGGATGACAATTAACGCTTATTTTAGACTGATTTTAGAGATGTAATGACTATAAACTGATAACTCTTTAGTTATATGTTAATGTATACGGTGTAAGTTATATGCTAACTTGTACAGGATGTTACTTATTTTAAAATAAATGATCAACTACTGTAACAGTGAAATAGTAGACAATCGCAAAATAGTCCATACACGTTTTTTAAATATACAGGCATCTAGTAATAGATGTGGATTATAAAGATCAGAACCAGTATGTTTAAGGAAACGATGACTGGCTTGGACTCAAACTGAATCCCTTCAAGAACGATGGTAATAATGTCTACATGGGTCAGAACCACCAAATGGTATTCTGTGTATTCAAACCTAAATAAATTAAAATTATGAATTATACTCGATATATCAAGTGTCGAGTATAATTCATAATTTTAATTTATTTAGGTTTGAATACAAGACCCCTAACTGGGAAAAGCCGAAAGACACAAACAAACAGACTCGATATATCAAGTGTAGCATATTCCATGCTACAGTGGACAGCTTTGTAATAGATGAGCTGTCACAGAATGGGATTGACTGTCATTACTTGAGTGTCTAAATCCTCATCTGGTTGCAGTCTAATCTTAAATCAGCAACATTGCTGAAGTCACTCAACACAGCCAAACAATTATTTTTTGCTGGGGACAATGTTCCTCTGTACCCCTAATATGAGGGCAAGTGCTTATACCCCCAATCTTTTAAATATATCTACTCCAGGATTGTACCCAATCAGTGTATAGGAAAACAGTAGAAAAGAACAATAAATCTCACCTTCTCTTTCTTTTCTGACTGTGTAATACAGTTCACATGTGGCCTTGGAAGTCTCAGTTTAATCAAAGGCCAAATTCTAACTTTGCTGTTGATATTCTATGGCTAACTTTTCTTACCTGTTACTACATGTAGGTTTCCCAACAGAATTACTTGAACTCATCCCATTCAATAGGGCATGTCAAAAATATAGCTATTTTTACAGATCATTTGAATAGTTCTGATATTGTGGAAGTGCACCTGATATAATTCAGCAGGAATAACACTAGCGTAACAATTGATGTCCTGTATTGAAGACTTTGTATATATGTCATTCTGTTATGGCATGCATCTGGGTTCAACTCTATAAAATAAAATGGGTCACAGATTTTTTTTCCTTTGGTGTTTGGTTATACTACTCAGTGGACATTTTTATGCTCCTATGACAAGCAGTACCTGAACAACAGAAATTAGTGTAAAACACGTGACATTGCATAGCCGGAATTTAAATAACTAATAGAGTGCTGTCAGCTCTGCCTTGGCAATGCCAGAGAGATACCATTCATATATCCTAGCTTTGCTCTTAGAAATATAATTGTACTTAACTTTATTCTTGGTGTCTGCAGACTGTTTAAAGTATCACAAACTAAAATGATTAGAAAACAAAATTTTGTAATTGGCCTAATGTACTGGTATTCCTGCCATGATATATTGAAAACAGACTTGCTTTTTATAATTTCATTTTTACTTTGCAATAACTTCTAAAACCTGCGTTCATGATAACAAATGAATATGTCATAATTAAAACTAAAATGTCGTTGCAAGAGCTGAGATCAACACATTACTATAACTTGCATGCAGAAGTAAGAACCTGAACTACAGCCAAGACAAACACGTATGCTGTAATAATATGGAAGATAGCATTTAACAAAATAAGAGATACAGAAAATAAGATATTAACTGCAGCAGTGAAGAACATAACAGAAATGCTATAAATAACACAACATACACGTTTGGACTTTAAATTAAAAAAAAAAACTGCTGCTCAAATGTGTTCTGTGAAAGATACCCTCAATGTTAGTAAAGCTGAAATTATTAAATACTTAAACACAGCTGTTGTATTTGTGAGACATGCGTATGCAGTACATCTACAACATCGACTGATCTAATGATGGCATGTGACAAGTATTCAGTGTTTAAACCACCTTTATTTAAAAGTTATTATATCCGATGCCTCTGTGAAGCATAATACAACTTTCAGTGTGCTGACCAGATATGCTGGCCTGGTTTGCCTGTGCTGTTAAGAAATAAATAAACTTAAATATGAACATTAAATAGGCATGGTGCATTAATTGATGGACTAGATTCCACCATCCTATAGTTCTATGGAAATACTAAATTCCAGTTTTGCCCACTTAGTATGCTATCATGCCAATGGGCAGACTAATGTCAATGCATGACCACAAAAGAGCACCAGAAACTGGACATCCCCACAACACAATTTGCAAGCCAGCAGGGATATTTCATACATGACAGGGAATCCTCAGTCTTGCATGATGAATACATTATGCATGGTAGCTACAAGAGTGGCATGAAGGTGAGATGCATTATATTAGCTCAGTTTGAATAAAAAAAGTGCTTCAAGCTGTCCCTAGCATAGAAACTGGATAACTCAAAATGCACAGTACTGAATGTGGTAATAGTCCTCCATTTTCCTAACTTCACATTGATTGCACCTCAGTATAGCACCATTTTATGTTGGAACTGTTACTGCATGCACTTGGACTGAACAACAGATAATGCCTGTAGGACCAGTTTGAAAACACAGACACAGATCTAGCTATGCCACATAGGCACATTGATTATAATGGGCAAGTCCTTTACTTAGGCATTTTGCACAACAATATAAAATTTCTACGAACTGTGGTGTAGGCCTCAAAGAGCCCTCATTAATCTATGTGTATTGAGGACTCCTGAAGCCCTCTTTCAGCTGGGGTGTGGAGTTACTGCTTGGTGGACAGTATTAAACAATGTAAAATTCCTTTTTATAATCCTAGGGTAAGACTGCATGACATTTGCATGGATGCTTTATTACAATGGCCTGTGTCTGTGGTATGTTCTTGCACCCTGTGTACTCTATAATACATATAAACTGTTTCCATCTACATAAACAAGTTGCCTCAAATTTCTCCCACATACCAGTATTACTTTATGCATCAAGCATGATACTATAGCACTTGGATCTGTTTCTCATGGTACTACTACAACAACTATAATCTCACTTCCTCTCTTTATTTTTATTTATTTATTTATTTAAATGTGTTGACTAGGAGTGTCCGACTGGACATAGGTCCATTTTCAGCGGAGGCCCAGGGAGAAAAGGTCCACAGTTAAAATAAACAGACAGTATATACACTGGATTACATAGTGAATAACAATTTACATAGCAATTACTTACAACATATTTACAGATGAAGAACATAGTACATCAGTAGACAACTAGAATCTTTATCTGTGAAGTGCATTCCAGACATTAACAAATGTTACAAGAAGAAGTTCATGCTGTATAATAAGTACTGGCTCATGAGCATCTGAGCTTGCTATAATCAAGGTATTTAGTGGAGTGGAAAGAAAGATAGTAGTTGGATGGGGTGGATGATATTAGAGTGGGAGTTGCAAGGGCATAGCCAGCATGTTTTTAGTTCGCTTTTTAGTAAAGTTTTGAAGTGGGTGCATGATGGTATGGAGGTAATTGTGGGTGGGAGTGAGTTCCATAATTTGGCTATGGCGCAAGAGAATAGTGCTTCACCAGCAGAGTTATTGGCTTTAGTGATCTGCAAGTGATTTTTGCTGCTGGATCTTAGTGGTCTGGTGATGCGATAGGGTTGGAGTAAATTCTGGAGGGATGGGACATTTAGTGGATGGTTTACTAGTTTGTGGGCAAGTGAGAGTTTATACCACTGAAGGAGGTGAGGGAGTTCAAGCCAGCCCAGTTCAGCAAGTGAGAGACAGTGGTGACTACGGTAGGATGCCCCTGTGGCAAATTTGGCGAATTTGTTGTAGCAGGTCTCTAGCTTGTTTAGATCACATTGCCTTAGGTTGGTATATATTGGAGAGGCATAAAGTAGGGTGGAGATAAGGTGGGAATTAGCTATTGAAATCTTTGCTGCTTTGGTGAGAAATTGCTTATTTCTGTATAATGCTCCTAGTTTTTTGTGGACTTTTTTATAGTCATGGATATGTGAATGTCAAATTTTAGTTTATTGTCTATTTCCACACCTAGCAATTTGGTGTGTTCAGTTGGGTATATAGTGGTGTTGTCTTTTGCCGTGATGTTAAAGTGAGAGTTGTTTTGAGTATGTTTGGTGGGTTGGAAGATGAGTAGTTTAGTTTTGTTTGGGTTGAGTATTAATCGGGCATCAGATAACCATGTTTCAACAGAGGAAAAGGCTTCCTGTGTGACTTTTTGCAGTTTTGGTAGGGACTGGGCTGAGCAGATGATGGTTGAGTCATCTGCGTATTGTATGAGTGTGCCATGTTTGGTGGCAGAGGCTAGATTATTGGTGTAAACAGAGAAGTGTAGGGGTCCAAGGATGGATCCTTGGGGAACCCCTATGGAGACAGGTAGTTGGGGAGTCATACTGCCATACAACGAATTGTTGGCGGTCAGACAGGTAACTCTGAAACCAGTTGGTGACCGATTGTGAGAAGGTTAGATTATTGAGGACAGAGATAAGTTGTTTGTGTGGGACCATGTCAAATGCTTTAGATAGGTCTAGGAAAGTAGCAGAGGAGAGATAGCCATTGTTTTTATGCTGAAGGATAGTGTTAGTAAAGGAGAGTAAGGCAGTGGTGGTGCTATGGTTTGGTCGGAAACCATGCTGAGTACTGGAAAGGAGGTTGTTAGTAAGGAGGTAGTCTGAGACCTGAGAGTGTATGCATCTCTCTAGTATTCTGAAGAGTGGAAAGAGAATAGCTATGGGGCGGTAATTGGTTAGTTCTGTGGAGGGTCCGCCTTTGTGGAGGGGAATTATATGTGATACTTTCCACAGTGTGGGAATGTAACTTTCTGACAGAGATTGGTTAATCAAGATGGATACTGGGTAGGCCAGAGCATCAGCTGCGATTTGTAGGTATTCATTTGGGAGGCTGTCTGCTGCTAATTTGGTGGGTTTAAGTTTAGTTAAGAGTTTTTTGATGTTGGAGGCAGGTACAGGAGAAAAAGAGAAGGCAGTGGGGAGATTACTAGTTGAAGGTGTGGGTTGGAGGGGAGGGGCGTTGTGTTGTTTAGCTAGTGATAGTATGGTTTGGGTGAAGTGTGTGTTGAATGAGGTAGCAATATTTTCTGAGGAGTGAGGGATGTTAGGAGGAGGGGTACTCTCAAACATTTCTTAAAGTTTCATCTTCCTGTTGTGCCTTTTAAAGTTGATGCTGTTTATCAGTAATTCATGCTTATGTTTATAGAACTTGCCTCTTGGTGGAGGGTATAGGTTCCTCCATGAAAAATATTTTAATTGCAGATTCCTCAACAGTTCAACAATTTACATTGCAAAAGACAGCTATACACACAAATCACCTCCATGTTCACTTTCTCTGTAATCAGCACAAGTCACTGCCTTGACTTACCTTATTCTTACTCTGAATGGGTGTGTCAACCTGCTCCTCTACCCTTTTTTCTAAATGTACCATTTTGATATACTTAGTTGCTGGATTATCCCTCCTCATGCACTTTCCACAACTCTTTAAAAATGAAGAAAGTCTTTCCCCTTTGTTACATAATGAGCTAAACAGGGGGGCAGAGCCACAGAATTCCAACAACTTTTCAAGAACTGTTTGTACTTCTGCAAACTTAAGTGTATACTCTTTTCTGTAACCATGGATGCAAATGAATTCCACTTTGTGGGTGTTACTGATCTTATTCTTACCTGACAGGGGGCACTTGACAAATGAAATCATGCTTCCAGAATATAGCAGAGCTTTTAACCCCTTCCTTCTAAAAAATACATTGCATTTTAATTGCTGTGTTGCAACACAGTAATGCAGAGCTAAATCAGATATGTTAGATGCTGGAACTAGTTCAGTTAAAGCATGCATTTCAGTTTTCACAGTTCTGTCAGAATTATTTTCTTTAGTATTAGTAGTCCAGGAACTCAACCATGTGATCCCACTCTTATATTTGTAGCAATGCAATTTATTGTAATAATATTACTTGCTGATTTTTGTTTCACAGAAGAAGGTGAAATTCTTATCACAGCTGTAGCCTTAGAAGTAGTCACGTCATTTTAAGCATGTGTCATTAATTAAGAAGCATTCCCCTAAAGTTGCTAGCCTATCAGATTTTTTTTAGGATCTCCTTTAAATAATCATTTTCTTATATTTGTAGGAGACATTATTTTAAACTTGTCTGCTGCTATATTCTATCATTTTACTTTACTGTTGCTATCAGGTTCAATTTGTTTGTGTCTTTCCGCTTTTCCCGGTTAGGTGACTCCACAGTGGCACTCTGGTCCGCTAATGATTGGCAGTAGATTTTTACATGCTGAGTTGCCAGCCCTGATGCACAAACTTCAACGAAGGTATGCCCATTCACACATGTCTCCACACAGAAGACGTTCTAGCTGGGAATCGAACAGGACAACATCTTACTGTGAGGCGACAACGCTACTGCAGCACCACCACTGCACAACCTTAAAACATGTTTTAATTAATGCATCTCTGTGCTTAATGATTTACCTACATTAAAAGTCCAAGTATGAAATTTTATTGCTAGTACCTCAGAAGTTATAACTGTCCAGCTGAAAAGTTCTTTATTTAGTTTGCCATAGTCTACTTAATCAACTCCTTGCTTGTTTATTTCCATTTGGAAACATGACACCAAATATTACTCCAGGTTATCATCCCTGGTTATTTTTTTTCCATAGTGGTTTAGTTCTGGGTTTGGTGCTGGGTTTGGCCAGTATGTTGATCAGCACAACTAACTGTTGCTGTAGTTGGTTAGTCCCCACATGCTCATAGGTTCATAGGTATTAAGCTAACTGTCCTTGTAGACCATTTTAAGCCTTGCTAGTGTTCCTTAGAAGTGAGACTTAAACCCTCTTCCTTGTACCTGAGAGATAAACACCTTAACGTTATGCCAAACCACCAACACTATATCTGTCATATATATGCCATGTCTGACATATTGATGTCATACTAATTATCAACCCAGTTTACCTATTTTAGAATGGCAATGGGACCATTTCACCTACAGCCAATGTGGTTCAAGAAGTTTTAGAAGAATTTCTCCATGGTTGCAGTCGGCAGTAATCCCAGGAATATTGCAGTCACAGCGCTGCAGGGAATTAGTAGCACATTATACTTGATACTTAGCAGCAGAGGAACTGCAAAAATCTGAAAATTAGCAAGTCTCAAACTTCCCATGTGCATGCCACTAGTATAGGTCCATGTAGACACTTCAGGAAGGAGATATATATGTGTGTGTGTGTGTGTGTGTGTGTGTGTGTGTGTGTGTGTGTGTTTGTGCGTGTGTGCGTGTGTGCGTGTGTGTGTGTGTGTGTGTGTGTGTGTGTGTGTGCGCACGTGTGTGTGCATGTGTGTGCATGTGTGTATAAAAAATGAGAAATACAGATTTATTTTCACAAATCAAAAGAAAGCCAAAGACATATTACGGTGGCTTTATCCAAGATTCACAACTACTCCATGACAGAGATTTTCTTGAGAAACAAAAGTCCAAGGTTGCAGACTTCTCTCAGGTATAGTATAATATTAATATTGTAAGCAATTATCTCCCTAATATAAAGTTCACAGTTTAGCCCCAAATGAGCTCTCTCACTCCTTCAGATGATCCTCCAGTTGAAGAATGACTTTCCTAGTTTGATGGTTTTAGGCAACCTCATTTTATACAGCCATTCTTGATGATCTCTTAAACCTTGTTTTCTAGCTAACAACTGTGAGGATATTCCCATACTCCATACTGCAGTACATTTAAAGCAGCTTTTAAAACTACAGATGTTATAATATATAGATTTGAGTATGTGTGAAACCCCTTAATGTTTTTAGAGTTGATAAATGCAGTTTGCCCCCCACCAAAAAAGCATACCATCTCTGTTCTTTGACTTCACTTAAATGATTATTGTTTTAATTTGTACTTACCACCTGCCTCAGTTTACTATTGCTGAAGTTCATCTGCAGTGTAAACCATGATTTAGCATTGATAAATGCTTGCTTTAGAAATTCTTATATGGTGTCTTTCAAAGTTACAAGGCAGTCTGCAAAATTACGCATATTTAGAAAAAAACATCTGACAGCAAGTACAACAAAGTCAAGGAGTATTAGTTTTGAGGCTGTGTGTTATTACTTTCTCAAGAAAATAACCGAAACATCTTTGGCTATCTTGTTTTACTATTTATATTATTTTTTTCCTTTGATGGTCTTTAATCTTGCTGTTTTCATTAATGTTTAAGAAAGAAATGTATATTTGTGCTGTGCATATTTCAATACTCCTGATGCCACTTTTCTATTCCAGCTCAAGAGGCTGAGAGAAGCTGAGAGTCAGTATAAACCACTACTCGATAAAAACAAACGTCTCAGTAGAAAGAATGAAGAATTGTTGTACACATTACGCCGAATGGAAAACAAATTGAAATTTATAACACAGGAAAACATAGAAATGGTGAGTCACATTTAACTTAAAATAGTCAGTGTGGCTAACTGAAGGACTAAAGGACACAATAAACGCAAATAACACATAGCAAAGTGAATTTTTTCCCATTAAGTAAGTGATTTTTGCATTCTCATTCTTGTCATTTTTTTGTCAAATGTCAGATATGTGCATCATACTTTCGAGTTCATGAACATTATCTTTAGCTTGGCAGCTTTGCATTTAAATAATTGGTTGTATAGGAAGAAAATCTTGCTGTGAAATCAGTTGCAGATTAGCGCAATAAGTTGTTATGCAAAGCTTTTCTATTGTAGGTAGTCGTGTTAGAAACAATAATGCATATTTTTACTTGTAACATCCAAACCAAAATTGCTGTTAGCAATATCAACATCATAATTACATACGTTCAAAAATAATTCTTTTTTGAAAACCTTTATTGAATTATCACATAAGACATAGGGAAGCATAAATTTATTTAAAAGAAAGAAAACCATATTAACGTGCTACCAGATACAAACATTATATATGACACATATTCTTTTGTATAATTATCATCAATCCAACATTACAAAAAATGCTCAATTCCTGCCTTTCGTTAAACCTCACTCCTCCCAAATATTACCGTGCATGTATTGTTCCCAGAATTAACTATTTTTTCTATGTAATTTGCGCCTACCCTTTTCTAATGATTCCCACTTCCAGTTCTTTTCTCTTTGTTACAATATTCAATCACTTCAAATACAGTTGTTTTAGACTTTGATTTCCATTTTCTAGTATTTGCTTTTTTTGGCAACTATCAGAATTAAATTTAACAAGGTATTCCTATGTGTAGACAATTCAGATCCTGTATTCCAGCTCAAAAAGTAGTTTCCTTATTACACTTACTAACTCACCCTGTATTTCTGACAAAGTACTCTGTAGGGAATTTATAAAGTCTCCTAAAACATATGTTCCCAGTTAATGCTTTCTCCCCATAAGACCTCCAGCATTTGCCATCTACCTCAGGAAACATCTTTGGAGTCTACTTGGGGTATAAAAATCCATATGCAAAAACTTCCAAGCAAAAAATTCTAATTTTTCTATACTTTGTTGCATATCTGATAGCCATACATATGTTTTCTTGAAAATTGCTTATCCACTCTATCTTCCCAATCTTATCTAACCTCCTCTAATTGATTACTATAGCTTTTGTGCAATATGTTGCATGCCCTACTAATTATCCTTTTTTGACAGCAGCTTAAGTTCTAGATCCGGAGCAGGACTTTCACTTTGGATTCCCCTATCATTTTCTCTTTGCCCATAGTCTGAAATCAATCCCTGAGAAGGAAGACAGTCTCTAGCATGCAGTCCAAATGTCTTCTTGGCCTCATCACATTCTATTACCTTTCCCTTTCTAGATGTTTGTTCTCAGTATCTTAGTTCTTTTTTGCCAGTTTTCTACAGTGAATCCCTCCTTGCCTATTCTCTGTAATCCTAATTGCAGACATCTCTATTGGTAAAATCTCCTTTCTCCATTTCTGTGTTGGCTTAGTTCTTAGAATACTTTCTGCTACTTTGTGAATATAATATTCTGTATGGCTATTAGGGTCTATATTAGAACATCGAAGATTTAACAGTTTGAATCACTAAAGGTCAACCTTTAGTGATTGAACTGGTAAAACATTGAATGTTCAGAAAAAAAAAATAAAAACAACAACATAAAAAATAAACAGTGTAGGCAGGGGGGCAAGCCCCCTTGCACCCCCCACGTGGGGGGCTCCCCACTACTTAAATATACCAAATCTGAGACTACACTACATTGAAGTAAACGGAAATCTCCCCTTACGGAGATTTCCGTTTACTTGTTCAATGTTCTGCAGTTTCGCTATTTTCGTGTCGACAATGTCAGATTCAACATTGTTGGCTTTCAAGAATTTGATATAGACCCGGCTATTACTATTCTCCTTAGGGATCTGCATCCAGAATTCCCCTTTCTCCTTATTACTTGAAATTTACCTTGCTTTGTCATCATCCCTTTCCACTTTGAATTAAAGCTTTCAGCTTGTGTTATGCATAACTGTGCAGCTCTAAAATATCCCTTCAAACCGGGTAATCCTAAACCATCTTATTCTTTTGGAAAGATCATATTATCCCACTTGATCCTTGCCTTTTTTCTCTTCCAGATAAAATCTTTAAACTCCTGTGTTAATTACTGTCTACATCTTCTCTTCCTGTTGATAAAAAATATGCCTGGCCTGTATATAAAGCGAAGGGACTAAAAACATTTTTACTGATAGTGTCTTGCTAACCATATCCATAAATAAGAACTTTCAGTTTCTCAGTTTTTGTATTATCTTTTGTTTAGTCTCTTCCCACATATCCTTAGCTGCCATAACAGAATTATTTTTAATCCATACTACAAAATTATTTTTATTGTATCCTCATAAATTTGCTTATTGCTGAGCCAATTAATGTGTGGGTACATAGCTTACAACTATAGCCTTTGTTTTATCTTATTCCAAAAAGTCTTGAAACTGTCTCAAAATGTTCCACATTACTGAGATGTCCTTTTCTTGTTTTATCAGCTACCAAATAATATCATCTGTGAATGAAGTCAATTTTTCTTAGATTACCATACCAATTATATACTTGAATTTCTGAGTACCTTATTTTCTTTGCCAGTAGCTCTAAATATAATGCAAATAATAGAAGAGAAACAGGCACCTCTGCCTGGTTCCTCTGTTCAGACACAATGTATCAGAGTGTAATCCTTCCACTTTAATTTTTGCCTACGATCCATCATATATTGTCCTAATAAACCTTATTATTGTATCAGGGAATGCAAATGCTTCCATTGCCCTACTCATAAAATCTCAGCTTACTCTATCGAATATTTTCTCTTCATCAAGACCCACCATCAACAGTAGTATTTTCTTACATTCTGCTTTCCTTTGGATCATCATTGTTCTATTAATGTTGTCAAATGTTTGCCTCCCCTCCAGAAAACCACATTGGTCAATATCTGTCAATTGTGGCAATACCTTTGCCTTTCTTGTAGCTATTGTAGGCATAAGCACTTTATAACCATGGTTTAAAATTTAAATGGGCCTTTATGAAGCTGCGTCTCATGGGTCTTTACCATCTTTAGGTATTACAGCAACCACAGCTTTCTTCCAGGATGTTGGTTCTTCCCCTCCTTTTAAAATACTGTTAAACTGTTTAATAAAATCTTCCAGGTCTTTATCAGTTTTCCCTAGCTAGCTTTCAAACTTCCACAGGAATGCCATCTATTCCTAGATACTTTCCTGTAAATTTATTATATAGCATTGTTTTATTTCATCTCTTCCTATCTTAACTGTTAATTGTTGAGCCTCATCTTCCTCTAACCTTGGCATACTTGAGTCTACCATAAGCACTTTCTTAAGTTTTGCATTCCTCTGATTTATACAAATTTGCATAACATTTCAAAACAAAATCTATAATACTTCTACAGGACCTGTGATTATTTTTTTTTGTTGTAGGCTTCCTAAATTTAGCAGCAACCCTTTCTCCTTTTTGTTGCCAAAGTTATGGTGCTAAGGGAAGTTCCAAGATGGCTGCACATTGAGTAACAGCTTAATTCTGGCTCTCTCACTGTGAAAACAGAAACCTACAGAGAAAGCCAGTGGATTCATACTTCTGTGTAAATTTCAGTAACTGGTTAGTAAGTGAACTGCCTGCATGACAGGAAAAATAAATACAGAGGACCTAAAGGAAAATCAGCTTCAAAAGGTGAAGAAAAAACTCTGACTGGGAAAAGTACTGCAGCTATTCAGCCAAAGCAGTGCAGGTTTCAGACATGACTTCAAGTAACCTATAACCTATAACCTTCAAGTATAAGACAACCACACACAGACCTGATTAAAATAAATGAAACGCTGATGGAATACATCAACTCAAACAACAAAAGGCTGGAAAATGGAAGCAGATTTAAACAGATATTCAGATGAGATGATAAAACTGAAAAAATCAGAGGCTGAAATGAGGAAAAGACTGGCTAAATATAAGACTGCACAAGAAGAAATTAAAAAAAATAATAGAATTAGAGGACAGGGAATGTAAGAAAAAACTGTTATTTTTCTGCTGTACCAGAGAAGCTGGAAGGGACAGATTGTATTAATTTTATGAAATAAGAAATAAGCAATTGGATGGGTATTCCACAGTAGGAGTTGTTAATTAAAAAGGCACACAATGTGTATGCTCCAAACATGACTATGAGACAGCTATCTAGACCTTTAATAGTAAAGATGCAATCCTACCAGCAGAAAGAGTTGATTCTGACAAAGCTGTGGCAGAAGGACAAAGTACTAAAAGTGGGAGACAGCAGATTACTCATTTACACCAGGGGGAGGAGGAGTAAATACATACCACTATTCAGGAAATATCGAGAAGCAGGGGTCAGATTCAAACTGCTGTACCCAGCTATCTTCAACATATTCTTCTTTGGATGGGCAAACTCATTTATCTGATGAAGTACATGCTGAAATACAAATGTTTGTGCAACAAAAAGTGAGCTGTGAAACAGAAGGGAATTCTGCTTCTTTTTCTTCTGGTAATAAAGAGCACAAATAGACTGTGCTAGTGAAGTGCTTTTCATTGTTTCAATGGAAATGCTTGACAGAAGGAAAAAAGCACAAGAGTTGACTAGAAGAATCGAGAGTGTATTGGAAATGAAGTAGAGGCAGGATATGGGAGGAGAAGATGAACAGGAATAAAACCAGTGACTTGGAAACTGGAAAAATGAGGAATCACAAAGCAATAATTATATTTGTGAAATATGACAGAACAAGAAAATCTGAAATATTAGACTTTGGACTTTGTTAAACTTGTAGGGGACTCTAAACCATATTTCCTACTTTACATCATTAATGTTTGGAAAATACTTAGGAGAGGGAAAGAGGAGGGAGAAAGTTAACTGTAAGTACAACTTTTTTTGTTAATGGTACTATTTTATAGTACATGGTTTTTTTTGCATGCTATAAAGTAAATTACTCTAAGTTATTTTTAAGTGTAATGGGGATACTAATGTAAACATTGCTCCTGTTTTTTTTTTTTCTTTTTTTCTTTCTCCCTTCTCTCTTTCTCAATTTCCAGTTTTAAGAAATGTAGGCACTACAATGCAAAAACAAAAACATAGCAAAAGAAAGACTAGTGTGCTTTTTCTTATTCTTGCATAGGAGAATGACTAGATTTAAGGCCCTTAGCTTGATCTAGCAACAACTCTTAAGAGAAAGCAAGCAAATGAAAAAGAATATTAAATATTAGAATACTTTTTTTCTAGCAAATAAATATACACTTAGTAAGAATTTTCTATCTGGCCTTATGTCTCCAGGAGACAATCTGATAAAGAGAAATGGCTAGGAGATAATGTTCTCTGAAAGCATTCAAATGTTTACCTAGCTGGGAGAGCTATAACAATAAGTCAAAACCAGACAACATTTAGTAGAAGCACAGGCTGCACCATGCGTCTTGGCATGGATAACCTTTCTTTTAGGTTAACTGAAGTTTGTGAGTGTGGCTGTCAGTTTGGAACATTTGTTCCTATTAAGAGGGTAATATTGCAATACTTGAAGATGAACATAATTCTGTGTGTTATTATTAAGTTAATAGGGCTTAGGGGGTATTGGGAGTGTGTTTGTTTTTTTGTTTGAGGACTTTCAATAAAACACAAAGTTTTATAAGATGTGGCATAGGCTTAAATGGATACAGCAAGAAATTATATAAAAGATCAACCTGTCAGACATTGTATGTATGTAACACAAAAGCTGTAACTGGACATTTAACAGAAAAGTTGTTATAAATAAAAGGTGGGAATAATAACGTTTAATACAATAATACTTTCTGTAATGTCTTTAAATGTCAATGGTCTCAAAGATAAATACAAAAAAGAAAGATTAATAAACTATATTAAAATGTAGAGTGCATATAGCTACGCTGCAGGAAACATACTTGAAAGAATTGAATGTGAATTTGATAAAGAAAGGTTTTCAGGATGGTTATTCAGCAGAATACCTTGACAAAGGAAAAGATGAGTACTTATATTAATTGCAAGAGGAGCTGCAATAGTGATAGAAGAGGAGAAAAAAGTTAACAATTGTAGATTTGTAGTACTAAGGGGCTACTGGCAAGGGAGAAGGATTACACTGGCATGTATTTATATTCCACTGAAAACTGCTATAATGGAGTTTAAGAAAATTCTGGGAGAAATAATCAGCTTGCAGCAAGGAATATTACTTATAGATAGGGACTGGGATTTGATTTGCAACAGTGAAGATGTGTCTGGGGGGCCCAGAAGGGAAAATATAACAAAGGAGGGTAGGTATTTGAAGACATTTATGAAAATAATAACACACACACACACACACACACACACACACACACACACACACACACACACACACACACACAAGCGAGTAAAGGTCGGATGTGAAAAAGGGATAGAACTGATAAAACAAATAACTTATCTGATCAACAGTGTGTGTGCCAATACATATGCATGGTACTGGCTGACAATCTTTATGTACAACATATAAGTTTCTGTCATCATTTTGTACAAGATATGTTTATGATTTAGAATGGAAAATCTGATGAACTTATGGCTTTTGTTGACTATCTATTTTTATTTATTTATTTATTTTATTTTATTTATTTTACATTTGTTTACCGGGTAGAGTCTGATTGGTCAAGTAGCCCATTTTCAGCAGAGACCTGGGGAGATAAGCTCCATAACAATAGTACAAAAAGATTACAAAAATTACTAAGAGATTTACAAACAATATACAAAAAATTTGACAGTTGCCAACAATCACAATCTACGTACCACCACAGATTTTTTAAAGTTTAGTCTTGCTTTTTGTCTCATTGATTAGCTTCCTTAATGTCACAATCTCTAATGATCTACTCAAAGGCTTGAATACAGCAGTTTATAAGACGTCCTGCAGAAAAAACAATTTGCTGCTGAAACCGAGCATGCATCCTAGGCATGTATCAAGGAATGTACTGAAGGGACAGTTTATGAGAACAATGAGATTATATGATGATGACGATAAACTGTGTTATGTATTTGATGAGTTGTCAACTGATTTTCTGAGTATTGGCTATTCTCAGAAAGAGATACAGAATACCATCGAGGAAGTGCTACTGCTCAGAGACAGGCAGCAAACAAAATATTTTTCAGCTAAAATGGATACAATTTCCCACCATGGACAAAATATGAATGTTGAAGTGGGATGCTTTTCTGACTTATTCAAGGATTGTCAATATGCTTTGTGACATTATTAAAAGGAATTGGCCAGTATTAATGGCCAATGATGAGCTTAAGAATATACTTGAGGAAACACCGTGTTTTTCATTCAAAAATAATATTTCACTCAACTGTCAACTTTGTTACAGGAAAAGTAACCTTAGAGGTCAGTTTGAACTTGATTGGAAAAGGACTTTTAGTTGCCATTCTTGCTGAACTTGTAAATATATTAGATCTATTTCATGGTTTTAAACCTCATAAACAGACTGTTGGACTGTGAATGTGGTTTATTATGCGAGCTGCACAGTATTTGGTACGTTTCACATTGGTAAAACAAACTGAAAACTTAGAGAAAGGATACTGGAATGTGTTAGAGACGTCAACATAGGTTCATAGGTTCATACTAGGCTATCTGCCCTAGGGCATTTATAAGCCTAGCCAGAATGTGCTTGGCTTTCACCACCCATTTTAAATTAATTTTGCTATGCCCTTTTTTGAGGTTAGTATACTGTGCCTCTGTCTAACAGTGACACAGAAGTGATACCCGGGGTAAACCTATGATCTCCCATCCACTCATCAAGATTCCTCTTGAAGAGAGTCAATGAGGGACTCTGCCTAACCTGGACTGGGATTTTATTCCAGAGTGAAGGGAGCCTCTGGGTTATGAATCTGTCCCTCCAGCATGTCCTATTTATTTCAGTACTGAGGTTCAAGTCTCTCGAGCTTGTAGCTCGATGGGATTTGGATTTTCTGAGGTGCAGCATGTCCATTAATTCCGGGTTGGACATGGCTTTATACGTCAGGCACAGATCGCTTCTGAACAGGTGGTATGCCACTGAGTAGAGCTGGAGTTTCTTTAACTGGGCAGCATATGGCATCTGTTTGAGCCCTTTGATCCTCTTGGTGAGGTACTTATGGGGTCTTTCCAGTTGCTGCAGGTGTCTGGTAAGTTACATCCCAAAAGGGGCATTGTATTCAATTATGGGCCTGATGAGGGATGAGTAAAGAGGCACGATGACCTCCCCTGATCTAGATGTGAATCCCTTCATGATTAGGTGGGCTATATAAAATGTTTTTCTAACCACTTTGGCCACATGGTTGTCAAATGAGAGATTGCTATCAACTTGGGTCCCCAGGTCCCTAATTACTTCTTTGGGGCTTAATGGATTACCACCTATGTGGTAATTTGTGGGCACTTTGTTTTTGCCAAAGGGGATGACTATACACTTTTTGGCATTTAGCTTGAGGCCATGGCTCTGGCACCAGTTGTCTGTTTCTATGAGGCCCTTTTGGAGGATGCTTGTGTCGGCTGGAGAGTCGATTATGGCATCCAGTTTGCAGTCATCTGCAAACTTGGTCAGCCACAGTCCTTCCATGTTGGCCTGTACCTCAGAGAAATATATACTGAACAAGAGAGGTCCCAGGACTGAGCCTTGTGGGACGCCACTTGTAACTGGTTTGGAGTCTGACATGGCTCCAGCAAGTCTAACCATGTGGGTTCTGTCCTTGAGCCAGTTTGCAACCCATCTAGTGACATAGGGGTTTATATTTAAGCTGGTGAGCTTATCTATAATGCCCAAGTGGGGTATTGTATCGAAGGCTTTTGCGAGGTCCAGGTAGGCTGTGTGGACCAACTTCGTCAATGGCCTTGGTGACTGTTTCAAAGAAATCAACCAGGTTTAAGAGGCAGGATCTGCCCCTAACAAAGCCGAACTGGGTAGGATCCAGTGTCTGTAGGTCCCCAATATCTTTATTTATGAGGTCCATGATGATCCTTTCCATAGCTTTGCAGACCAAGCTAGTCAGGCTTATGGGGCGATAGTTTCCAGGATCCGTTGAGGCACCACCTTTGTGGAGAGGGACCACAGTTGCTGTACGCCACTCTTTGGGTACATATCCTGTAGTAAGGCTGAAATTGAACAGTAGTTTTATGTTTGGGTTTAGCTCTTCTTGGAGTTCATGTAGGACGCAGCCCGGGACACCGTCTGGTCCCATTGATGCTGTGTTTGCTTTGGAGAGGGCGGCTCTTACCTGAGCATCTGAGATGTCAGGGGGGCAGCACTCTGCTGGGATAGATATTTGCCCTTTTGGTGGGAGTTTGCGCTGAACCTGTCAGCTAGGATGTTGGCAATGTCTGTGGGTTCGGTGTATTTTTTGTCATTTTGGACTAATTCTGAGCATATCTGGGAATTACCACCCAGGTTCCTAACATAAAGAAAGCCTTGTGATTATCCTTAGTGTCCTGTGCAATTTTTCTCTCGAAGATGGCCTTAGATGATTTTATGAGTGCCCGTAGTTTTTTACTAATACTGATCAGAGATGCCTTCCCTTTTTGGAATTTTGCTCTATCATTTAGTAGCTTCCTCCTTCTATTGTATAGTTTGTTTATGGCTGGGGTACACCAGACAGGACATCTGCCTTTGGAGGATTGGGTCTTGGTTTTATTTGGGATCGCATGATCCATGCATTCCTGAAGGTGTTCATAGAATGCATTTATAAAGGATTCTGCAGTCTGGGCCATATTTTCCACAGGCCCGGGGGCTTTGAAGGATTCCACCTCGGTCTTGAGGAGTGTGAAATTTGCTTTAGAGAAGTTTTTCACTGTGGTTTTCTGGGCAGGGTGTGGGGTCGGGATGTGAATATCCAGTGAGATTAGTTTATGGTCTGATCTTACCAGTGAGGGATACACTTCTGGTCTGGAGCATAGAGTCCCCATGTTGGTGATGATCAGGTCCAGTATGTTTTCCCCTCTTGTGGGAGTGGTAACAAGTTGTTCCATAGCATTTGAGTTTATAAATTCTAGGAACCTTTGGGCTAGGGTATTGGAGCTAGAATAATGCTCCCAGTCTATGTTTGGGTAGTTGAAGTTGCACAATATAATGGGGTTTGGAGAGACATTCATATTTTCCAGTGTTCTCAGGAAGGCCGAGTGGGGATCCTGGGTTATGGAGGGTGGTCTGTAGCAGGCTATAAACTGGAAGGCAGTTTTACCCACTGTTAGTTGCACATGGATAGTCTCTGATGCTTTGTGCTGTGCCACCAACCTGGAGGTGTGGGTATCTTTGACAAATATTGATACTCCCCCTCCTTTTGTGGGTCGGTCCAAGTTTTGGGGCCGAAAAGCATGGTATGAGGTATAACCTGGTAGTGCTGGGTGCTCTCGGGAGCCTTGAACCAGGTTTCTGTTACTGCACAAATATCGATGTTCTCCATGCTAAGGAGAGTTTCGAGTGCGTGCATCTTGAGGTTTAGACTTCTGGCATTGAGTAGCATTACTCTTAGTTTCTTATCCCTTGTGATACCTATGGAGGTGGGTTTGTCTTTTGAGCCTTGCCTAAAAAAGGCACTATGGGGGTAGCAAGAGCCTTTGCCAATATCCGAAAGCCCAGGGGTGACAGGTGCAAGCCGTCCCTAGCGAAGCATCGTGGCTTGTCGAGCATGTCATCCCAGGCTGACAGGCATTGGATCCCCGTTGAATGATACCAATACTTATGCCAATTGTTGAAACTGATCATCTTGTCTTCATATTGTGGCATCATTCTTGGTGAGGGTAATATGCTACTCAAGGTCAGTGTCATACCGGCCTGGGCCACATGCTCAGAGAACTCCTCTATGTCTCTTTTCATGTAGTCCAGGGAGGTACATCTCAGGTCATTCACACCAGCATGGACAATGACTGAGTCATATTTGTACTTGCCTTGGAGTGATCTGAGTGCTTGTACTATGTGGCGGATCCTAGCACCTGACAGGCAGCTCACCGTGACCTTCTCCTTCTTCAGCCTGGTGAGCGAGACGTCAGTGTGCCTGATGATAGAGTCACCTATTACAAGTGTATCAGGTTTGTTGTTTAGCCTTAAGGGCTGTGACTGTTTGGCACACTGGCTTTGTGAGCTATGTGTTGCACGTGTTTTGTTTTGGGGTAGCGGTTGCTTGGGTGTCTGCTTTGGAGGTCTCTGCTGCTTAGGCAGATTTTTATTTAGAGCCTCCGAGTATGTTTTTGTGTGTTTATGTGTTTGGTTTGCTGTCGTGGTAGATCTGTGTGAGACTGGAATTGTAGTGAGTGTGGTTTCCTTCTCCTCCTGACTGGTTACGCCAGTACTGAGTTGAGAGAGCTTAGCCTCCAGTTTGGCTATATCGATGCATCTCTCACATGTGTTTGAATTTGTTGGGAGGAGGAGAGGGTCGTCTGTGTACATGAGGCAGTTGTAAAATTGCCTCAAGATTCCCAGATTCACCAGCTGGACCGGAGAGAAGATTGACAACTGACCTTTGGACAAGCTAGAATAGTATTGGGAATTCCTTTATAATTGAAAAAAAAGGGCCAATGGGGAACAAGGTACTCAAGGGGAGTTTGTGAGAGTGTAGTGCTTTTAATTTTTTAGTGCTGACATATAATTGCTTTAGTGAGCAAGTGCCAGGTAACTTAAATGCAATGTAAAGATGTCAACAGATGTAAAGATATGAGTGCACTGACAAAACATGTAATGAATGCCGACATCACTTAATCTTTTAAGTTTTTGGTGTTAGAGATCTGACTCTGAGCATAAGAGGTGGTGACATTGTGAATACAATGAAAGAATGTGAACTTAAATGGATATTAAAGCTTAGGGCAGATAAACAGCCATGTCTTAATGATGATGTCTCTTTAAGACCAGTTCTTAGTTCACGGGATTTACGTCATTGATCTAATTAACTCTGGTTGTTGTTGTTTGTCTTTCGGCTTTTTCCCGGTAAGGGGTCGCCACAGCGGAACTCTGGTCTGCTAATGATTGGCAGTCGATTTTTATGAAATGCGAGGTGCCAGCTCGATGCCCAACCTTCAATGAAGGCACACCCATTTATGCACGCATGTCTTTCAAACGCTACCCAACCGCAGGGAGGACATGCAGACTCCACAAAGTAGGCACTCCCAAGCCACACCGAGTATCGAACAGTTGAACCTCTTGCTGTGAGGTAACAACGCTACCGCCGTACCACCGCAGCTTTATCTAATTAACTCTGGTGGTCTTTTTAAATGTTTGTATGTACTCAGTGGTCATTAAAAGTTTTATTTTACATCAGCCATGTTGGTCAGATAAGTTCTTTCCTTTACCAAATTTTTGAAAATATTTGGCATGGAAGATGTGAATTCAGTACTAGGAGTTTAGAGTGAATTTGCATATTATTCTCAAAGATAAAAAAAATGGGCTAGGCTGGACAGAATTTACATTTCACAGGAATGTGCGCATTTAATTGAAGGTCTTGATATGCACCCAATAACCATTTCAGATCATGTGTCAATAACAACTAGAATAAAAACACAGGGTAATTAAATAAAAATGAGACACTGATGTCTTCCTACCTATCTTTTGAAAAGAGAAGAATTTAAGGAATGAATTATTCAGGAGCTATTAGAGAAGGCAGAAATTTCTTCTGAAAATATAGCTAGGGAGTGGGATTAAATTAAAGTAGAGTTTAAAATATGGTAGAAGTAAAAGAAAGAGAAAGAGATGGTTAAGAAGCAACAAAAATTATTTAGAGGGACTGACAAACATTAAATTATTGCAAAATAGGTAGAATTTCACAGAAAAAGAAGAGCAACTGCAGAACACTAAAAAGAAAATAAGGGATTACCTTGATAACAGGCACGAGTTTGCAAAGATTGCTGTTAAGCAATTGTTTTTGATACAAACTCTAGAACACAAAAAGTTTTAGCACAATGACTCAAGCAACAAAAATTAGAAAGGGCTGTCACCAAACTTAGGGAGCCTATAATAAGGACGATAACAAGAAATCCTGTAGAAGTAATAGAATTTTTTTTGGAAATTCTATGAAAGTCTGTGTAAAGCAGAGACATATGGAAATCAGATTACCTACACAAGAACGACAGCACACAACATCGACACTCACATAGCCAACATCACATGGTCGACAACCGAAACACCGACAACGTAAGTACTGTACAAAAAAGGAAAATAACATTTCCTTTTTTGTGCTAGCAGGGGGGCTACACCCCCCGTAACTTTAATATGCCAACTCTGAGATTGCACTGCAGTGCAGGAATGGAAATCTTCCCATTCCACACTACAGAGACATACCGTTTCCCCATTGTTGGTGTTTCGATTGTCGACCATGTGGTGTCGACTATGTGAGTATCAGTATTTTGCACTGTCATTCTTCTGTAGGGGACCCATAGAAATCATGAAAAGGTACAAATGGAAATGTTTATGGAAGAATTAAATATGCCAAGGTTAGAGGAAGATGAGGCTCAATTATTAACAGTTAAGCAGGAGGAGATGGGATAAAAATGGTGATGTATAACCAATCTACAGGAAAGTCCCCAGGAGTAGACAGTATGGCTGTGGAAGTTTGGAAGATAGGAGGGGAAAAAACTGATAAAGATCTGGAAGGTTAAAGAGGGTAAAGATCCATCAGATCCAGCTTCATACAGGTCTTTTCAATACTAAACCAGGATTATAAAGTGTTTATGTCTATAATGACTAAAAGAATGGCACAAGTGATGGCAACATTGATAGATATGGATCAATGTGGTTTTGTGCAGGGGAGGGAAACATTTGACAACATTAACAGAACACTAGTGATCCAGAGGGAAGCAAAATGCAAGAAAATACCACTGTTGTTGATGGGTGTTGATGTAGAGAAAGCATTTGACAGAGTAAGCTGGGACTTTATGAACAGGGCATTGGAAGTATTTTCATTCCCTGATAAAATTATAAGGTCAATTAGGGGGATATATGAGGGGATTGGAGGTGAAAATTAAAGTGGGTGGGTTCCTTTCTGATAATTTCTGCGTAAGCAGAGGAACCCGGTAGGGGTGTCCTCTTTACCCTTTGTTATTTACATTATATTTAGAACCATTAGCAAAGAAAATAAGGGACTTAGAAATTCAAGTATATAGTTGGTATAGTAGTCAAGAAAAGCTGGCTCTGTTTGCAGATGATATTATTTTATACCTGATAAAAACAGAAAAGGATATTATGGTGTTGTGGAACATTTTGAAACAGTTTCAAATATTTTCAGGATACAAAATACAACTAAAACAAAGGTAATAGTGATAAATTATGTACTCACACACAAATTGGTTCAGCAATATCCATATTTATGGGGACATAATAAAATTAAGTATTTAGGAGTATGGATCAAACATGATTCCTATGTTGCAGCTTAAGATATGTGGGAAGAAACTAAACAAAACCCAACACCCCTCCTGCCCCTAACTTTGCTATTAACTCTGTTTCTGACACAGCTATCAAAAGACTACTGCTTACGCTCAAACCCTGCTCTAACACACTTGACAACTTACTCCCTAGTTTTCTGAAAATCACTGCCGAAGCCATTGCATTTCCCACTAGCATCCTAATTAACAGATCCATTCAAGAATCTTACATACTCAAATTATGTAAGAAAGCTTACATTCTTCCTCTTCACAAAGGCAGGTAAAACAAAGATATCTCCAACTTTATTCCAATTGCTATCCTCTCCCCGATCTCTAAGATTTTGGAAATTGCATCCTCATTCAGCTGATGCCCTATTTTCTCCATAACCACCACTTATCTCATACACAGCATGGTTTCAGACCTGGACACAGCACTACAACTGCCCTAATATCTTATCTGGATATCATTAACAGAGCTCATATTTCTGGGAAAACAGTAGCTACCTTATTCTTAGATCTATTGAAGACCTTCGATACAGTTTCCCACCCGTTACTACTGTCACAAGTAACAAACTTTGGACTTTCCCCCACCACTCTAAACTGGTTCTGTAGCTATCTAACAGAAGGCAACAGGCCATCAAATGGCAAAACTCAATCTCTTCTTATCTTAACACCTCTACTGGAGTTTCTCAAGGCTCTATACTGGGTCCCCTCTTATTCAGTACAGTAGAGAGTCGATTATCCAAACATCAGTTATCAGAAACATCAATTATCAGGACCAGCCTTCCAAAGTTTTGGGGTAGAAAAAATCATAAAGTCTGAATATGTAAACATTATACCATACTTCCCTGAAAATAAGACCGGGTCTTATACTTTTTCCCCTGCCGAAATATGCATTAGGGGTTATTATCAGGGGATGTCTTATTTACCCTCCCCTATACAACAATCTACATTTATTCATATATTCATGTGCAAAAATCGACATTTATTCATGTATATAAATCAACATTTATTTGGTACTTTTCTATTATTGGGCAACAGTTCTAGGTAACATGTTAACATTTGTGTGAGAATTCTACATAAACAGTGCAACAAATATTTCAACTTCAGAATATCTACACCTTGGCTTTCACAATACAATATTTCATGCTTAACAGAAAGTGCAGAAAAATCTTAATACATGTGTATTGGAGGAGGGGAATAATACGGGTGAATAACTGCCACTTTTTGAGTGGTGATGCTTTCTTTAGTCCTGACCCAAACCATAAGAGGAGAATGATGGAAAGTCATAAAAATTAAGTCTGTGGCCTAGTGGCCTTATTTTGTAATTACCCCTTTATAATAAAACATTACCTTAATACAATGAAGTTAAAAAACTGACAAGAGCTTGCTGGCAGCTGAAAGCAGAAGCAATCCATTGTGTTGCTCCGATAATGGAAAGTTATTCAAATACAGTCATGTCATCTTCTTCTGGAACATTGTCATAAGTCTCCAACCTCTGAATTCAGGCCTGAATTTCTTGCAACTCCATTTCCTGTAGAACCATTGGCCCCAATCTGTCATGCCTAGCAATAGAACTCTCCTTAAATGAGCACTGCTTGTACATGTAGCCTGCTTATAGTGCATTGGCAACACAGCTGTCAGTGATTTTATCCCATGAATTCTTCACCCAAGTCACCACCTCTTGCAGGCTAGGCTTCACAAAGTTTCCACGCTGATTTCTCTCCATTCTATTTTCAATGTAGTCGTTGAGCAACATGCAAAAATGGCCCTTGAATGGCTTGTTTATTGCAATATCAAGAGTCTGGAGATAGGCAGTCATTCCTGTGGGAATAATTATTTGATTTATTCTTCTCTGTGCAAGAAAGTTCTTCATGTCTTTAGCACGGTGAGTGCTGGCTGAATCCCAGACTAGCTATCCTCTTTCTCCACCTCGCAAAACAAGTAGCAGCATTACATTAACCCACTTCCTTATAACTGCTTGTGTGCACCAGGCTTTTTCAGTTTCAAGAATGTAAATGCATGAAACACATTCAATCTTATCTTTCTTGCCCTTACTAATGATTAGAGGTGGGGTTTTCTTTCCATCTAGATGAATTGCCAAAATACAGGCAACACGTGCACTTTTGTAACCAGTGGAGGGAATGTAGACTGACGAAGCACCCCTCTGATCAATGGTTGTTTGAGATCCTTGGCCCATGAGCACTGCAGTTTCATCCATAGCAATCATATTTGATAGCTGATATTTAGAAAAGTTGATGCCATCAACAAAGGACTTGAATGCAAGTGCATGTTTAATAACTTCAGTACCTTTCAGCTTGAATAGTGTTGTCGATCTTCTTAGAGACAGTTCATATCACTGAAGGAAGCCATCCAGTCAATGTTGTGATGCTTTGAGTTCTTCTGGGGATATTTCTAACTGTGTTGCAATTGCAAGGGCAAATGCTTGAATATCAGCCCTGCACACAACCAAAGCCTCTGCTCTCCTGTTAGCAATCCACTCACAGATGATGTATTCCAGCTCAGGAAATAATGTTTGCCGACCTGATCCACACTTGCACTTCTTAGTATTTCCCTTGTCCACCTGTTGACTGAGGTTATCGTACTCTTCTCACCATTTCAGAGATCCAACTTCTTCTCTTTGCAGAAAGCCATCAGATTCTTTCACCAGGAGTCCTCCATAATTCCTTTCTTGTACTCGACGGAATAGCTCTTTTTTTTTTTGCACTCATCTTGTCTGGGGGGGTAAATTGAAGACTTATGAGACAGGAATGGCAACAAAAATGGTGACAGTTAAGAAGACACATCCACACCCATTTGTTATCAAGTACACATGTTTTATGTGCGTCGTCTGTACGTTGACCAATCAAAGTACACTTGCCAGAGTTTATGGGCCAAGGATCTCAAACGTCAAGTGTGAGTGAGGATTATGGTCAAAGTAAGAATCGTGGAGGACTCCTGGGGAAAGAATCTTATGACTGTCTGCAAAGAAAAGAAGTTGGGTGTCCGATTGTTCCAAAAATGGCTAGCAGAGTATGATATCTTCAGTCAACAGGTGTCAATAATATTAAAATTCAACATGCCCATCATGTGTTGTTGACGATCTTAACTGGGGCTTATTTTTGGGGTAGGGCTTATATAATGACCACCCTGGAAAACCATGCTAGGCCTTATTCTTTGGTTAGGTCTTATTTATGCAGAAATACGGTACATGTTTGCTTGAGCATATTTTTTGAGCTTGCAGATAGCTTGTGTGTGAAAAATATTCTTTACTGTCCATTGGAATTGATGAATGGTTGAAAAGTGTATTCCTTCATACATAAAAAAACAAGATTTTAGAAGTTTTTTATCCAGTTCAATTATATTTTTGATTATCCAAACAATTTGATTATCTGAACTACCCTAGGTCCCAATTAGTTTGGATAATCGACTCTACTGTATTTTCATTAATAATTTCCACATATCTGTCACCAATGGAGCCCTTATTCAATACGTAGATGATTCAACCATCGTTTGCTCAGCCGACTCTATTTATGAACTAAAACTCAAACAGCCTTCTCTACCACTGAATCCTGGATGTTTAATAACCACCTGGTCCTGAACCCAAATAAATCTAAAACGATGCTGTTCACCCTGAAAAAAATCAACCCTATTGGACAAAACCATGTCAAATATTTATTCCCAAAATAAAGCACAAATAGAAATTGTCAGTCATACAAAACTTCTAGGAGTATCTATAGATGAACAACTAAAGTTTGATATCTACTTAAAACAAAACATCCAAAAAACTCATCAGAAACTTGAAATGCACTAAAGGCACAATCAATACCTTAGCCCCTCCACCAGATAAACCCTTGCCTTCACATACCTACTCCCTTCTCTAATGTATGGCTCCACTCTACTTACCAACCTTCACACCACCATAAAAGCCAAGCTCAAAACATGCTATAAAAATTTGCAACAAATTCCAAAAATTCCTCCCATCACTGTACTCCTTTTCACTCCCTAAAATGGCTGGAACTATCTCAACTATCTACAACTTACTACTGCTCACAAACCCTCTGATTGTCCCGCCATAAGTTCTGTCTTCACTTTCTACCTCCCAAACCGGCCTCTTAGATCTGAGAACCAGCAACTAATTCTGGTTCACAAGCCAAACCGGCCACCCAGCCAACTTCTCTTCTCTTGCTCCATAGCGAAAATTGGAATGCTCTCCCATTAGATATTAGAACTACCCAAAATCCTGTCAACTTCAGAATTTCTCTACACACATACCTATCTTCCATCTGGAACTGCTCTTGCACTCAACCTCCTTGAGAACCTTGCTCTAATGATACAGCTTTCTCCCTAATGTGTTACCTAAAATTCCACTATGCGATAAGTATCTCCAAAAGTTTTTTGGCAATCGGTCACTGCTATTTATCTGACTACTGAATTGCTAACTATGTTTCAAATTTATAATCTAATTTGCCTAATAATTGTATATTACTAATGTACTAAGGTAATCTGTCACTGCAATTTGTCTGACTACTGAGTTGGTAACTATGTTTCAAATTTGTAATCTAATTTGTCTGATATCTGTATATTTCCAGTGTATATGCTTTTACTTTCTACTGTACCGTGGGGCTTTTCTCTCCACGCCTCCACTGAAAATGGGCTCAGTATGGCCCAGTGGACTTTCCAAGTTAACGAACTGTAAATAAATAAATAATAAATAAAATATAATACAAAAACTGAGAAACTGGAAGCTCTGTTATATGGATATGGATAATAAGATACAAGCAGTTAAAATGTTTTTAGTCCATTTAGTCTTATACACAGGTCAAACATATTTTTATCAACCAGAGGAAAAGTTGTGGACAACAATTAATAAAGAGCTGAAGGATTTTATCTGGAAAGGAAAGACAGCAAGAGTCCAGTGGGATAAGCTGATTCTTCCAATATAAAGAGGCAGATTGGGATTACCAGATTTGAAAGGGTATTTCAGAGCTACACAGTTAAGGCTCCTATGCACACAGCACAAGCAGAAACCTATAATTCAAAGTGGAAGGGGATGATGATGATGATGATATGGGAGGAGACTCAAGAAAAAAGGAGAGAGTGAGATTTTGGATGCATACCTTTAAGGAGAATAACAATAATAATACAGAATATTATATTTATAAAGTAGCAGAAAGTATTCTAAGAACTAAGTCAACATGGGAATGGATAAAGGAGATTCTGCTGATAGGGATGACTGCAATTAGGGATCCAGACAATAGGCAAGAGAGACCTGGAATTTTTTGCAGAAAACTAGCAAAGGAACCAAGGTAGTGGGAGCGAATAACTAGAGAGAGAAAGGTAATACAATGGGAATATTCCAATAATTTGTTTTGGACTGTAGGTTTGAGATTGCCTTCCCTGTCAAGGACTGATATCAGACATAAGTGAAAAGAAAAAAATATGGGGTACTAAAGGAAAGCCGAGAACTGGTACTGGTGGAGTTTTTACTAGAATCTAGAATGGAAGGTGTTGCTAAAAAAGAATAATTAACAGAGCATATAAAGTATTGCATGATAATTATAAGAATCAATCAGAGGAGGTTAGAAAGGATTGGGAAGAGAGATTGAATAAGCAATTCACAAAGAAACAATGGATGATATATGTTTGTCTCCCAAATATGCAACACACTCTAGAAGGTTTAGGACTTTTGCTTGGAAATGTTTACACAGATTTTTTTATATCCCAGGTAGACTCCAGAGAGTTCTTCTTCAGGTAGACAACAAATGTTGGAGGTGTGATGGGGAAGAAAGAGTTAATTTTAAACATGTTTTCTGGGGGTGTAATGAGTTGGCAGACTTTAAAGATTCCCTGCAGGCTACTCTATCTGATATACTGGAAGAGCAAATTGGTGTAACTAGGGAAATTATTTTTCTGAGCTATGATACAGAATAGTAATAGCCTAGACCTAGTAAGGCCTTGCCAAGTCTAATTATGGTGGCAGCCAAAAAGCAATTACTAGAAAATGGAAATTAGCTTGTAAAACAACTATAATAGAAGTAGTGAATACAGTAACAGAGATGAAACAACTGGAATTGGAATGTTTAGAAAAGGGTAGAAGCAAATTGCATAGGAAAAAATGGGAATTGTGGGAAAAATACATACAGAGGAGGAATGAGGTTTAGAAGAAATCAGCATTTGAATGAGCTATGTAATGTCTGACTGACAATGATTGGGTAGATTATAAGTGATGTATAATGTTTGCAACTAAAATTGTGTCAGCATAGTCTGTGATGTAAAATGCTTTCAACTGGGATTATGTCAATATGGTTTGTTTTCATTTATGTAAATGTATGATTGCCTATGTCATACATTATAATTTAATAAAGATGTTTCTTGTTTAAAAAAAGTTATTGTGTAAACATTTTTGTGCTGTGGAATTATCAAAAACAGTTGCTTAACAACAATCTTTCTAAACTCATGTATATTATCTAGATAGTCCCTTATTTTCTCTTTCATACATTAGTTGTGCCTCCTCATGTTCTGTGAGATTACCCTTATTCTGTAATGCTTAATCCTTTGTAAGCTTCTCAAAATAATTATTGTTACTTCTTAACCATATCTCTTTTTCTTTTATTTCTACCATATTTTTCAGCTCTGCTTTCATTTTATTCCACTTATCAGCTATAACTTCTGAAGAAATTACTATTTTCCCTAATAATGCTTAACTAATTTCCACTAACTATTCTATAAACTCTTCTCTTTTTAACAGGTAGGTGGGAGAAGAGCCAGTTTTTCATTTTTATTTCACTACTCTGCATTTTATCTTTGTTATTATTGGTTCATGATTTGAACTAGCTATTGGATGTGTGTTGAATGTTCTTGTGAAATATAATTTCTGTCTAGTCTAGCCCAGTTATTGTATCTTGGAGGATATGTACATTTTCTCTCAGTTCCTAATACTGAATACACATCTTCCATACCAAATATTTTCATAAATTCCTTAAGAAAGCTATCCTCTTTTGTTATATTTTCTAGGTCCCAGATGTAGCCTCACTGTTGCAAATAAAGTTCTGGTCCCCACCTATAAGTAATTTTCCCTTCTGAAAACATTTTCTTAAGCTCTATAATAGTAGTTTTAGGTAGAATATAAATACATGCCAATGTAATCCCCCTCCCTTGCCAGTAGCCACTTACTACCACATATCTACCATAATAACTATTTTCCTCTTCTATCACTATTGGAGCTACACTAGTGATTAGTATAAGTATTGCCCTCTTCTTTTGTCCTTGATATTTTGTTGATAATCCATCCTTGTATCCTTTCTTTATCATATTCACATATGCACTGCTTTCCAAATGTGTTTTCTGTAGTATTGCTATTTGCACTCTTGATTTCTTAATATAATTCAATAATCTTACCCTTTTTGTCTATATCTGTGAGGCCATTCACATTCCAAAATAATATGGATGGTGTAGCTATTATGGTAAGAAGTTATTACTCCACCTATTATATATGACATTTTTTTTAAATGTCTGTCTCAAGCCTGTGTGTTGGTTGTGCCCATTAATTTTTAACAAGTTGATCCTCTATACAGTTGTTTCTTATCCATTTCACCTTATGTCAAATTTTACAGGACTTTTTCTTTTAATGAAAACCTGCATGCAAAAAAAAAAAAAAAAAAACACAATACCCCATAACCTATTAACTTAACACAAACACACACAACTGTATACATCTAATGACGAAGTTTAACCCTCCTGTAGGATCAATTGTCCTAAATCAACAAATGCCCCCATAGACTTTAGTTAACCTAAAATTAAGGTTATCCATGCTAAGCCACATATTATAGCATGTGCTTCTACTTACACTGCTCTTGTCTTATCTTTAGTCCCCTCCTAGATGTAAAAAACAGCTTATATGCTTTCAGAAACCATTTAGTGTAAGATAAAAGTGCACTGGCTATCTTTGATTTTAAGTTTCTCTCAGCAAACAATGTCCAGAACCCCTATATTTATTGCCTGCACCTGTAATCAGCTTATCTCCATGGAAACATAAAAACACAATATACAGTTGTCCTCAGTTGCAGAGTTCTAAACTCATACCGAGCATTTCTTTTTGTTAAAGGAAAACTTTTTATTATATTCAACTCCACCTCTTCCTGTCTGCTATAACATTCTAAACACCTTACTCTCCTCTACTTATCACTTCATAGTTTAGTCTGCTGCAAATCCTCCTCCTTTCTATATAACCCCTACTCTCCCTACAGGTTGTTTCACTTAAATTTTACTTCAGCTCTCTAACAGGTCCAACAACTTACTTTTCCTAGTCCCTTATCCACTCCTCACACCATCCCAATCCTACTTCCCCACCTTAGGCCATGGCTTTTGCAACCCTCTCCATTTTCCTCTTTTTTCCATTACTTGTCCTTCACATTCTTACATGTTGTACTACTCCATTACCACATGTCCCTAGATATCCCACTTATTCCCATACTAACTGTTTCTCATCTCTGCAGTACTCTATTACAATCTCCTCCTCTATCTTTTCCATGAACATCTCTCTGCCTAAAATCAAATTTTCTCCCCTCACTCTCTAGCATCTAAAACCAAGACAAAGTATTTGACTTACAACCCATTTAATTTCAAACTTTACGAACTTCATGTAGCCCTGCGTCTATCAGGAGACATACATCCAAATCCTGGGCCCATCCATCACCCCACTATGCCTAACTCTACCTCTCCCAACTTAATAAACCCATCCTCTCCAAACAAACATATTTCCTTTTACTCTATGAATGCTCATAGTATTCTAAACAAAGTTAGTGAAATTCATGCCTGGACAGCCTTCCGCACCCCTGATGACATCACCCTAACAGAAACTTGACAAAAACCCCAAACCTCTGATAAAGACATTCTCCCCCTGGTTATAATATACTCCACATAGATTGCCAAAACAAAAAAGGGGGTGGCGTTGCCATCCACTACTCCAACCAAGTCACCATTACAAGTATTATGAAACCTATACCATCCTTTTATCCTCCTGAACTACTTACAGCTAACCTTTAAATAAATGACCACACCACTATCACAGTAGCAGCCATCTATATTCCTCCAGGAGACAACATTCCTCTGCTTGAAAATATTCTTTCATACTTTTCTCAACACATCCCCAATGAAACTATCCTCCTTGGGAATGTCAACATTAACTGGTTAACTCTCAGTAATCCCAACTCTAATACTCATATTCATTTATATGGCTTTACACAGCTAATCTCCCAATCTACCCATACAAACAACTCTCACACATCTGGTACTCTTATTGACTGGGTACTTGTATCTAATCCTTCCAAATATCATGACCCTGAAACCCTACCAAACACCTTGAGCGTTCACTGCCCTATAAAAGTGCTTAGGCTCACTCCCCACTTCTCAAAACATCCTAAATTTATCACTTGTCATAAAATCTCTAACTTCCATCCACAAACCTTTAATGCCCTCCTGTCTAAAGTAAACTGGAAATTCCTAACCCAACTCCGACTAGAAGAAGCAGTCCTAGCTTAAAACTCCACCTTTGTTAGCATCTTAGACTCTCTTGCTCCCCCTCGCAAAGTCCAAATTAAGTCCACCATATCTCCGTAGCTTTGAAAAGCCATTTGTACCCTTATGATAACTAGAGACAAACTATGGAAAAAAATGGTCACAAACTAAGCTCTCTGCAGACTTACAAAAATATAAAGAACTCAGAAATCTGACAAAAAACACATAAACAAAGATAAAAAGGACTTCTATATCAAACCTCCCACAGCCCTAAAGTCTAATCCTAAAAAAAAAATCTGGAACTCTAGTGACCAAATATTACATCCCAGTAATCTTAGCTCTCCCAATCCATGCCCAGACAAGACATCTGAAGAAACTGCCACTATCTTCAATACCTATTCTATTGATTCAATATCTAAGCTAGTGAACCCTAACCCAAACTCCTCTACTACTAACATTTCCAACTTTTCTGAACATACTCCTAATACTATTACTTCAAATACCTTCTCCCTCAAGCCTGTACATACTAGCTACACCAAAACTCTACTTTCTAAATTAAAACCATGCTCAGAATCAGCTGACAATATTCCTTCCACTTTTCTTCTACTAGTAGCGGACTCTCTTGCTCTCCCTGTATCAATCCTAATTAATTGCTCTATCTCTGAATCTAAAGTCCCTTCCATCTGTAAACAATGCTACACTCTACTTATAAATAAAGGAGGTAACTCCTCTGATATCTCCAACTTTAGACCTATCGCTATCCTCTCCCCTCTCTCTAAAGTACTAGAAAAATGTATTCATAAACAAGTTATGCAGTATCTAATACAGGAAAATCTGCTTACACCCACTCAACACGGCTTCAGACCCAAACATAGCATTGCTACAGCTCTATTATCCTTCCTCAATACAGTCTCTATAGCCATGGACGACCATAAACTTATTTCTTACCTATTCTTGGATCTCTCAAAAGCTTTTGACACTATCTCACACTCTCTTCTTCTGTACAAACTGCATAACCTCAACTTCTCCTCTGATACTGTTGCATGGTTCTCCAGCTACCTCACTGATATATATCAATCAGTGAGATGGCACTCTGCACTCTCCCCTCCTCTACCTGTCAAAATGGGTATACCTCAAGGGTCTATCCTAGGGCCTTTACTTTTTAATATATTTACTAATCAGCTCTATACCTCCTGTCCTCAGTCATCTTTAGTGCAATATGCAGATGACTGTACTCTATCTTAGTTGAAACATGGCTCTCCAATAACCATCTCATCCTTAACCCTAAGAAAACAAAGCTGTTACTCTTCCTACCTAAAAAGTTCATAAATATTAAACCCTCCTTCTCCATGCAGTCCCTAAATAACACTCCCATTCAGGTAGAATCCAGTACTCAGCTCTTAGGCATAACCATTGATGATCAGCTTAAATTTAACTTGCATGTTAATGACTGTATCAAAAATACACATTCAAAACTAGGGCTTCTTTACCGTAACAAGAAATTCCTTACCTCTGAAGCCAAGATTACTCTCTCTCTTACCTACCTTCTACCCAGTCTAATGTACAATTCTCAATTTCTCACAAATCTTAACTCAGCACTCCTGACCAAACTCAAATCTACCTACAACAAGGTAGCTAAATTTGCTGCCCAACAAACCTACAAATCCCATCACTGTCTCTTTCTAAAACACCTAAACTGGCTTGAAGTACCCCACCAGCTTCTTCTCTCTCAGCTCCAGATCATCCATGCTATCCTATACCAGCCTTCCTACTGCCCAGCACTATCCCCTCTCATCTCCCATTATTCTCCCTCCAGACCTCTCCAAAGCTCTAACCAAGACCTACTAAATATCTACAAACCCAAGTCTAAATTTGGATGCAACATGTACATATATCATCCCACTATTGCCTGGAAAAGGCTCCCACTAGAAATTAGGACCCTTACACATCCTAAACAATTTAAGACAGCCACCATAGAACACTTTAAAAGTCACTGGTCCTGCCACTGCACTCTCCCTCCTTAACATCCCCTACTTCTCATACCTTAATCTACTTTCTGCCCTTAACTTACTCTTCTCACTAGCTCTTTCTAATCTTCCTTGACTACTCTTTCTGCTGTAATCTAAAATCTATTAAGCAAATTGCCTCAGAGAAACATTCTTTTGTAATTATCTTGCCTTCATGCAACTACATCATGATAAAACTAGGTTTTTTTAACCGCTTACCCCCAAAACTATACTCATCTTAATGACATATTTCTTTTTATACATCTTGAAATAGTTATGCTATACTCCTGATTATTAACACTGTATAACATTGTATTGCTATTTAATGCCTTGTAATAGTCCTGTAACATTGCTGTTTAATGCTAATTTATAATGAAAATTGTATAATATGTTGGAGCTTTTCTCCCTGGGCCTCAGCTGAAAAAGGGCTCTTTAGCTCAGTTGGACAATCCCGGTCAACAAATGTAAAATAAATAAATTAAATAAATAAATTTGCAGTGTTTTTTTATTTTTTTAAAACCCACATGTTTACATAAAAATTGTAATTAAATTAAGCCAGGGCATTAATCCAGTCATTCATCTATACAAAAGTAAGAGAAAACATCTCAACTCCACATATGTTATAATCAATGCACTTTTACACCCCATCCCTCATCCCAACAGCCTAAGATTACAACATATTAACTTGACCATACTGTTGCCCAGCCTTTCTTCTCCTTTTACATTGTAAGGTCTGCATCTCTTAAAACTAAAAAAAGACAAAAGTACTTATTTGCTTTAGTATCTTTATCATATACAACAGTCACTGAAAATGCTTTACTATAAAACATTTATATTATACAATGTTTTATGCAAATAACATTCAGAAAAAAAATGTTTTAATTACAGTTACTTTATTTTGTTTCCTTTTGGTGCCCTTTCAAACATTAATGACATGAAGCTGGGTATATGTTTTTCAGTTCCCCCACAAGTTTAACAAAGTCAACAGTAGTCCAGTCTATCTCATTCACTTTTTCATATAAAGCCATATTTCCCAAATGTGATTTATGCTTTATAATCGCACATGTTTTCACTAATTTCAGTGCTGCTGGTCTTCTTTATCTCCATCTCCCCACCCTAGGCTCTGGTTCAAGTTCAATGTACTTTCAATTCTTCTAGTCAGCTTCTGTGTTTTTTTCTGTCTCTCAAGTATTTTCCTTTGGAATGTTAGAAAAGGTTTCACTGGCAAAGTCAGTGTATGAGTTTTATTGTCAGAAGAATGACACTCAGGGTCTCCTTCTGTTTGTTGGCTTTCCAATTTCCTGCATAGTCTGTTCTATGTCAAAAAAAGAACTTTGATCTTCCAGGACAAAAAATATTCAGAAGATAGCATCTTGAATTCTACACCTGCATCTCAATATTCCCTGATTGCTTGGCAAAATTTGCTTTTCTTCTAACTTGTGTACAGTGAATAATCATTTTTCACAAACACTCTGCCTCCAATTTTTAATACTTTGCTGTTCTGTCACAGTTTTGTCAGGATCAACTTTTTTTTGGTATTCTTTCTCATGGCCAGGTTTGGAGCATACACATGACACACCCTTTCAATTAACAAATCTTGCAGTGGAATACCAGTCCAGTTGTTCATTTGTGCTTTCATGAAGTTGATACAGTCTGTTCTTTTCAGTTTCTCAGTGTGCTGTGTCCCCTACCTCTACATTTTTTAAATGTCTCTTTTTGAGTAGTCTCATACTTAGCCAGCCTTTTCTTCATTTCAAACACTGATTTTCACAGTTTAATCAGTTCATCAGAATAGTTGCTTAAAGCTTCTTCCATTTTTTTAGTCCCTTGCTATTTGAGTTGAAATACTCCATCTGTGTTTCAGTTATTTTAATCATCTATGACCACATGTTATTTATTTTTAACTCTAAATTAATGGAAGCCATCTCTTGTACCAAAGCTGGAGCTTAAACTGCATTTTGCAGAACAGCTGCAGGATTATTTCTGGTCAATGCTTTCTCTTTATGTTTTCTAGTCGATTTTCTTTCAGGCTCTGTATTTTTCTCCTTTGCTGGCATCCAGGTAGTGTACTTACTTCCCAGTAACTGAATTTCACTAAAATTTGCAGAATTACCAGCCCTTGTTTCTCAGCTTATTTTTTCACACTGGTAGAGCTGAAATTAAGCTGTTGATCATTGTGCTACCATATTGGAAGTGCAAGTTCAAAAAGAATTCTTAGTAATATTAATATCATAATTAAGGATAAGTCCAAAAGCAATATTAATATCATAATTAGAAAATAAGTTCAAAAAAGTTCTTTCTTATGAGGAACTTGAATACCTTTAAGGTTTCAAGACAAAAAAGTGAGCAAGGTCCAAGAAATCCATAACTGTTGACTAAATTAAGTTACAGTATGATGGTCAAACTTATAATACCCATATAAGGAAAATTCTTGCATAACTAAACTGTACATCATTAGAACACTCTCGTGGACCAAAAATGAACAAGCTCCAACCTACTAAAGCAATATTTCATAGGTTCATAGGTTTATACTAGGCTATCAGCCCTGGGGCATTTACAAGCCTAGCCAGAGTGTGTTTGGCTTTCGCCACTCTTTTAGATCGGTTTACTGTGCCTCTGTAGAGTAGGTCACAGAAGATAGCCCTTTTAAGGTTAGTTTACTGTGCCCCTGTCTAGCAGGGACACAGAGGAGATCCCAGGGGTGAATGTACGATCTCCCATCCACTCGTCAAGATTTCTCTTGAAGAGGGTCAGTGAGGGGCTCTGCCTAACATAGACTGGGATTCTGTTCCAGAGTGAGGGCATCCTCTGGGATATGAATCTGTCCCTCCAGCATGTCCTATTTATTTCTGTGCTGAAGTTTAAGTCCCTGGAGCATGTAGCTCTAAGGGATTTGGATTTCCTGAGGTGGAGCATGTCCATTAATTCTGGGTTGGACATGCTTTATACGTCAGGCATAGATCACTTCTGAGTAGGTGGTAAGCAACTGAGTAGAGCTGGAGTTTCTTTAGCCAAACTGCATAGGGCATCTGTTTGAGTCCCTTGATCCTCTTGGTGAGGTACTTTTGGGGCCTCTCCAGTTGCTGCAGGTGTCGGGTAAGGTACATCCCAAATGGGGCATTGTATTCAATTATGGGCCTGATGAGTGATGAGTAGAGTGGCACAATGACCTCTCTTGTTCTAGATGTGAACCCTTTCATGATAAGGTGGGCTATATAGAAGGTCTTTCTAACCACTCTGACAATGTGATTGTCAAAAGAGAGGTTTCTACCTACTTGGGTCCCAAAATCCTTAATTACTTCCATACTTAATGGATTACCACTTATGTGGTAATTTGTGGGCACTTTGTTTTTCCCAAAGGGGATGACTATGCACTTTTTGGCATTTAGCTTAAGGCCATGGCTCTGGCACCAGTTATTCGTCTCTGTGAGACCCTTTTGGAGGATGCTTGTGTCAGCCGGAGAGTCGATTATGGTGCCCAGCTTGCAGTCATCTGCGAACTTGGTCAGCCATAGTCCTCCCGTATTAGCCTGTACCTCAGAGAAGTATATACCAAACAAGAGAGGTCCCAGGAATGAGCCTTATGGGATGCCACTTGTAACTGGTTTAGAGTCTGACATGGCACCTGCAATACTGGCCATGTGGGTTCTATCCCTGAGACTGTTTGCAACCCATCTTGTGACATAGGGGTTAATATTTAAGCTGGTGAGCTTATTTATGATGCCCGAGTGGGGTATTGTGTCAAAGGCTTTTGCGAGGTCCAGGTAGGCCCTGTGGACTACCTTCCCTTCATCTATGACCTTGGTAACTGTTTCAAAGAAGTTCACCAGGTTCAAGAGGCAAGATCTGCCATTAACAAAGCCGAATTGGGTGGGATCCAGTGTCTGGAGGTTACCAATGTCCTTGTTTATGAGTTCCATGATAATACACTCCATAGCTTTGCAGACCAGACTAGTCAGGCTTATAGGGCAATAGTTTCCTGGGTCCATTGTGGCACCACCTTTATGGAGCGGGACCACTGTTGCTGTACACCATTCCTTGGGTACATATCCTGTAGCAAGGCTGAGATTGAACAGTGACTTTATGTGAGGGTTTAGTTCTTCTTGGAGCTCATGTAAGACGTAGCCCGGGACACCGTCTGGTCCCATTGATGCTGTGTTTTTTGCTTTGGAGAGGGCAGCTCTCACCTGTGCATTTGTGATGTCAGGGAGGCTACATTCTGTTGGGATAGACATTTGGTCTTTTGGGGGGGGGGGGCATTTGCACTGAACCTGTCTGCCAGGATGTTGGCAATGTCTGTGGGATCGGTGTATTTTTTTGTCATTTTGCACTAACTCAGAGCATATCTGGGACTTGCCCCCCAGAGTCCTGACATAACTAAAGAAGGCCTTGTGATTATCTTTAGTGTCTTGTGCAATTTTTCTTTCAAAGCTGGCCTTAGATAATTTTATGAGGGATCGTAGTTTCTTGCTAGTACTGATCAGAGATGCCTTCCCTTTTTGGGATTTTGCTCTATCATGTAGTAGCTTCCTCCTTCTGTTGTATAGCTTATTTATGGCCAGGGTCCACCAGACTGGTCTCCTGCCTTTGGAGGAGTGAGTCTTGGTTTTATTTGGGATAGCATGATCCATGCATTCCTGTAGGTGTCCATACAATGCATTTGTAAAGGATTCTGCTGTTTGGGCAGTATTTTCCACTGGCCAGGTGGCTTTGAAGGATTCCACCTCAGTTTTGAGAAGTGTGAAATTTGCTTTTGAGAAATTTCTCACTGTGATTTCCTTGGCTGGGGGTGGGGATGGGATATGGATGTCCAGTGAGATTAATTTGTGGTCTGATCTTACCAATGAGGGACATACCTCTGGTGTGGAACATAGAGTCCCCATGTTGGTGATGACCAGGTCCAATATGTTATCCTCTCTTGTGGGAGTGGTGACCAGTTGTTCCATAGCATTTGAGTTTATAAATTCTAGGAACCATTGGACAAGGGTGTTGGGGCTTGAGTAGTTTTCCCAGTAGATGTTTGGGTAGTTGAAGTCACCCAATATTATTGTGTTTGGAGAGACCTTCATATTCTCCAGTGTTCTCAGGAAGGCCGAGTGGGGTTCCTGTGTTTGGGAGGGTAGTCTGTAGCAGGCTACAAACTGAAAGGCAGTTTTGCCCACTGTTAACTGTACATGGATGGTCTCCGATGCTTAGTGTAGTGCCACTAACCTGGAGGTATGGGTATCTTTGATGAATATGGATACTCCCCCTCCTTTTGTGGTTCGGTCTGAGTTTTGGGGCTGAAAAGCATGGTATGAGGTGTAACCTGGTAGTGCTGGGATACTCTCTGGGGCCTTGAACCAGGTCTCTGTCACTGCACAGATATCGATATTCTCCATACTGAGGAGAGCCTCGAGTGCGTGCATCTTGAGGTTTAGACTTCTGGCGTTGAGCAGCATTACTCTTAGTTTTTTTTTTCTTGTGTTGTCTATGGAGGTGGGTTTGTCTTTTGAGCCTTGCCTAAAAAAGGCACTATGGGGGTGGCAAGAGCCTTAGCCAGTATTCGAAAGCCCAGGGGTGACAGGTGCAAGCTGTCCCTAGCGAAGCAACGTGGCTTGTCAAGCATGTCATTCCAGGCTGATAGACACTGAATTCCCTTAGAATGACACCAATACTTTAGCCAATTGTTAAAATTGATCATTTTGTCTTTATACTATGGCATCATTCCTGGTGAGGGAAGATGCTACTCACGGTCAGGGTCATACCGGTCTGGGCTACATGATCAGAGAGCTCCTCTACATCTCTTTTCATATAGTTCAGGGAGGTACATCTCAGGTCATTCACACCAGCATGGACAATGACGGAGTCATATTTGTACTTGCTTTGGAGTGACCTGAGCGCTTGTGTTATGTGGCGGATCCTGGCACCCAACAGGCAGCTTACAGTGACCTTCTCCTTGTTCAGTCTGGTGAGAGGGACGTCAGTGTGTCTGACAATAGAGTCCCCTATTACAAGTGTGTTAGGTGTGTTGTTTAGCCTTAAGGGCTGTGGCTGTGTGGCACACTGACTTTCTGAAATATGTGATACGTGGGTATTGTTGTGGGGTAGCGGTTGCTTGGATGTTTGCTTTGGAGGTCTCTGCTGCTTTGGCAGATTTTTATTTAGAGCCTCCGAGTATGTTTTTGTGTGTTTATGTGTTTGGTTTGCTGATGTGATAGGTCTATTTGAGACTGGAATAGTGGTGTGTGTGGTTACCTTCTCCTCCTGACTGACTGTGCCAGTACTGGGTTGAGAGAGCGCAGCCTCCAGTTTGGCTATATAGTTGCATCTCTCACATATATTTGAGTTTGATGGGAGGAGGAGAGGGTGGTCTGTGTACATAAGGCAGTTGTAACATTGCCTCAAGATACCCAGATTCACCAGCTGAACTGGAGAGTAAACCCGAAACTGACTATTGGACATGCCAGAATAGTATAAGGAACAGTTTTTGACAGATAAGAAAGGACCAATAGGGAGCCAAGTACTTATAAGGAGTATAAGAGGGTGTAGTGCTTTAGTTAGTGTTTACTTATAAGATTACTTATAAGATCAAGTGCAGGGCTTTAGAATGAAAATAGAGTGCTTACTTTGAGATTTAGAACAGTTCTAAGGGAAAAAGTGAAGAGCAGACTTTGTGGAGCCGGGAATAGTTTAAACCCATTTAAGTGGCGCTGCCCGATGCTGCGCTATGCGCAAAATCGCGCAAAAGCAGGTTTTAAGGCAGGGAACTTGAAAGAGCTGGGAATTAGACCAAAACGTTTCTAGGCAGTAACCACTCCTACAGGGGCAGGCAGGCTGTTCAATGTTAATCACGGCCACTGATGAACACAGAGACTTTCCTTTAGCCCAAGCATCGCGCAAAAGCAGGTTTTAAGGCAGGGAACTTGAAAGAGCTGGGAATTAGACCAACACGTTTCTAGGCAGTAACCACTCCTACAGGGGCAGGCAGGCTGTTCAATGTTAATCACTGCCACTGATGAACACAGAGACTTTCCTTTAGCCCAAGCACTGGCCTCCAAGAAACTTACAAACAGTTCAGAACAGCAAATCTGTAACTGAACTTTTTTAAATTTCAGAAAGTGGAAAAAAAGCAAGATTTTTTTTTTTTTTTTTTTTTTTTTTTTACTTTAAAGTTAGCAGAGATACACAAGTAGCAAACTAGTCAGAACAGTGCAATAAATGACCCTACACTTGAGTGCTAGGCCAGAGTCAGGTAAAATGCAATTTTAAGAAAAAAACAATTTTAAATTAAGTGCAACACAGAAAATGCAGTAAACAGGCTCTAGATGTGTTCTAAATACTGTTTCTAATACAGATATCAACTTTAGCAAGCTGGAAAATGCCGAAAAGTAGGCAGCAAAGCAGAAATTTTAAACAAAAAATCAAAAGAAAATACTTAAAATCTCAAAAGTGGCTCCTTTCTTCTCTCAGTGTTTTCTCCCCTTGGTAGGTGCTTCAGCAACAACGATCAAGCCTGGAAAGATGCCAAAATCACGAGGCAGCAGGGTTTTAAGAGAGAGAGAGATCAAGGAGTTTGGAATTGACCCAAAATGTCCAATAAAACTACAGTTTCTAGGCAGTAGCCACTCCTACAGGGGCAGGCAGACTGTTCAGTGTTAATCACTGCCACTGATGAAAACAGAGACTTCCCTTTAGCATAAGCAAGCACTGGCCTCCAAGAAACTTACAAACAGTTCAGAACAGAAAAGCTGTAACTGAACTTTTTTAAATTTCAGAAAGTGGGAAAAAAGCAAGATTTTTTTGTTTTTTTGTTTTAGTTTAAAGGTAGCAGAGATACACAAGTAGCAAACTAGTCAGAGCAGTGCAATAAATGACCCCACACTTGAGTGCTAGGCCAGAGTCAGGTAAAATGCAATTTTAAGAAAAAAAAAACAATTTTAAATTAAGTGCAACACAGGAAATGCAGTAAACAGGCTCTAGATGTGTTCTAAATACTGTTTCTAATACAGATATCAACTTTAGCAAGCCGGAAAATGCTGAAAAGTAGGCGGGAAAGCAGAAATTTTAAACAAAAAATCAGAAGAATATACTTAAAATCTCAAAAGTGGCTCCTTTCTTCTCTCAGCATTTTCTCCCCTTGGTAGGGGCTTCAGCAACAACTATCAAGCCTGGAAATATGCCAAAACCATGAGGCAGCAGGGTTTTAAGAGAGAGAGAGAGATCAAGGAGTTTGGAATTGACCCAAAATGGCCAATAAAACTACAGTTTCTAGGCAGTAACCACTCCTACAAGGACAGGCAGGCTGTTCAGTGTTAATCACTGCCACTGATGAACACAGAGACTTCCCTGTAGCCCAAGCAAGCACTGGCCTCTAAGAAACTTACAAACAGTTCAGAACAGCAAATCTGTAACTGAACTTTTTTAAATTTCAGAAAGTGGGAAAAAAGCAAGATTTTTTTTTTGTTTTAGTTTAAAGGTAGCAGAGATACACAGGTAGCAAACTAGTCAGAACAGTGCAATAAATGACCCCACAATTGAGTGTTAGGCCAGAGTCAGGTAAAATGCAATTTTAAGAAAAAAACGATTTTAACATATTGTGGTCACACCTCAGATCTAACCCATATCTCACATGTCCAAAAGTTGTTTGAAACATAATCATGCATCTAGGATATAATGTAAACTTGTGATTAAAAGCAATAATTTAAGTATCAAAACTATCTGCACAAAATGGCTCTCCATAGATGTTATCAAGCTGAAATTAGATGTCTGCTCTAGTCACATATACAAAATTAGAATTTGAAGTTTACTGAAAATTTTGAATAAATTATGAAGATAGTATTGTTAAAATCAGATATATGGAATGAAGTATATGAGGACAGATATAGCTGAGATAAGACTAGTGTTATAGTAAACTCATATGTAAAGATTGAAGTATTGCTTCCTCTTAAATATCGTAAAGTGGGAAATAACAAAACTGGATATTAAATTGTATGGCAATATATAACCACATACATATATAACATACATGCGTAGCATGAGGGAATGAAACATAGCAAGTACAAAGAAATGCTAATATATACCAAAACAGTTGGTCAGAAATAGTCTATTAGTATATAAAATGCAACCTCATTTTAGGTAGCCAGCTTACTAGTGAAAACTGCAGCTTTAGACAAAAGTATATGCAAAGTTGACTGAGATCTATTATGGTGATGGAATTGAATTCAGAGGTGCAAAAGAAGCTGGGGCTGAATTATACATACAAACAGCATTAATCAAAGCTGGTTGAACTTGCAGGCAGATGTGGGAAAGAATGTGAAAGAAAACAGAGAAAAATAGCAGCTCTGGTATAAAATGTATCATTATTTCCAAAAAGAACATTTGCTCATAAGTGTGGTATTTCACCACATTCCTGTATACTGACAGAATAACAATGAAAAGCTCTAATGTTATGCAGAGAAGTAAAATATCAAGTCCAGAGCAATAAAGCGAGCTGAGTTTGAAATGTACTCACAATAAGTAGAATAACCTGAATCAAAACTGAATGGATTAGCATGTGCACGGAGGAGGGGATGATATAGAAAACACAGTACAGTAGCAAGATATCAGCAGAGGCTATGACTCTCTCAGACCAGATCTACAAAACACACACCAAAATATTGCTGCAATGAAAACATAGGTATAAAATGTGGGCTATTAACTATTTTGATATTTGTCTTTACTGCAAAGACAGAATTTGTTTACAAGTACAGATATTCATCATGGTCCTGCTTAGCAGGATAAAAGCACTGCAAATCTGTAACTTTATACCAAAAAGTAATATCCTGATCCAAAGCAGCAAAGTAACCTGATGCTGAACTTGACTAACAGCAGTTAGAGTTAACCAAAGTAAATCCGGATAGAACAGCAGGTATACAGGAAAGGGATGAAGCAGAAAATAACATCTCCAAGAGTAACACAGACCTTTCTACTTAAAAAAAAAATTCTTCTGGTACATCAAAAGGAATATGTTAAGTACAAAAAAACATTCGAGCAGTGTATTTAAATTTGGGCAAATTGAAAAAGAGACCATGTGAAAAACAGGCTCTGCTAATAAAAATGCAATGTGTGTAACCAGAGCTTATACTTCACACCAGTGGAATTTGACTGATAGGTATATCAAAAATAGAAATAAAGCAGAAGTTACCAGAGTATTCTGGGTAGAAACTTACCACTAAGTAATATCAGCTCCCAGTTCATCTTTCAATAAAGGTAATGTTTTAATATTAAAAATGAAATTCTGGTTAAAAACATTTAAATGTCTAGGAAATTGTGTGTTGCAGCTAAGGAAAATCTTCATCGAACTGAAATGTAATTTTCTGCTTCTTGCTGTGAGCTAAAGTTCAAGAGAATGCACAGTTGTGTAAGTTTTCCTTATCATAACAGCAGATATTCAAATTCCTCACTGCTGCAGTAGACTTTGGCTATTTGAGTTGTATCCTACCCAGGATACAACATCCATCCAGATTCACAAAGTTCTGACACCTCCTACACCTTCACTCTTGAGTGTTGACTGGACATCCCATTTGTGTAGGGAATTCAGCATTCCAAGTGGAGATTACTTCAACATTAGTGCAGGGCATTCTTGTCCATAAGAATAAGAGCATTCTAATCCTCAAAAATCAACATATAATAAAAACAAAATCTTTTATACTCCAATCAAAAAACATACACACAGGAGGAGGGATAGAGGGTGGTTGCAGGTACTGCAGCAGCGAGGAACTACTGTTATGGTAAATGCAACTTATGCAACTGTATTATGTCAATCATTCTCACTGCTGCAGTAGCCTTTGGCTATATGGATTGATTACCAAAGCTTATCCAATCCAGAAGGAAGAAGGATGCAGATCCAATAGCCCCTGGAGAATGGTATTTTCAAAAATAGTCCCAGACCTTGAAAAGGAGTCCAGTTTGTAAAACTTTGTAAATGTATGTACAGAGTGTCATATAGCTGCCACTAGAATGTTTCTAGTCCACTCCTTTCCAAAATGCCATCAATGAAAAAAGGGCTCAATTAGAAAGTGCCTTAATTCTACCTGGAAATGTTTTACAATACTGGGAATAACAAGAAAAGATATAGTAAGTAACAAACAACTGGATTGTCTGAATTGACACAGGTTGTACTTTTTCTGTCCCATGCTAGGAATTATAAATCTGTATAGCAATCCTAATGGATTTAGTAATGGGAAGATATTGGATTTGTAAAAGGATGATGAGAGTGTATTATATCTGTTCTCCCTGTCATTCAAAATCTGAAAGAAATGAGAGAGATAGATGGCTAGATTCAAAGTACCCTCCAGAAGTATTAAGGGCATATACGGGGGAGTTTTTTTTACAGGTAACCCTATAAACATGGAAAAAAAAACTTGTTAGCCTACCATGAATAGTCGCAATCCGGATACTTTCTTACAGATGTCAGAACAATAAACCAATTTGTTTACCAAAAAGATGAACTTAAAGCAGACAGAATTGCTGGTTCAAATTTAGACAGAAAAAAATAAACTTTCCCATCACAAAATAAAGATCCCAATTAAATGTCACCTGAATAACAGGTGAGCTTATGGATCAATGGAAAAAATCTCTTTGTAGAACAACTTGAGCTAAATCTGAAATGAACAGGAGGAATCTATGGGCAGACATGCTGAAATGGCTGATAGATACCCCTTGCCAAAGGAGTAAACAGGCCATAGGACAGTAACCCACACAAACATTTGAGAAACAGTGGTAACAATCCTGAAATATGACCTTGTTTATAGGTGAGGCACAAACTATAAAAGCTTCTCCAACTGTTAATGTAAGATTTCCTAGTAGCAGAATTTCTTATGAAAAATGTATTAATTTATTTATTGACATTTGTTTACTGGGAAAGTCTGACTGGGTCTAGTGCACCCATTTTCAGCATGGACCCGGGAAGAACAGCTTCAAAGCACATCTTTTACATAGTAATATATATATATATATATATATATATATATATATATATATATATAAATATATATATATAGGTTTACCATTACAATTTCACCGTGCAATTGCACGGCTATGAAGTATTCGAACAACAGAAGTTGGAATATTTCATATTTCGGCAGGTTACATGAACGAATGGTATTATTGCGAATGGACTGTGCATTCACAATTATAACATTCGCTCATGTAAGGGGATCATGGTACAGTGCAGTTAGGGAAATACATCCCTTTCCTCACTGTAGTGCAATCTTGGAGTTGGAATATTAAGTTGGGGGGTGTGGGGGGGTGCAGGGGGGGCTTGACCCCCCCCTGCATAAACGTGATTTTAGGCTAGCTAGTTAGGGAGTTAAGGGAAGGGTGAGATTGTTGTTAAGTGTTGAAAATGTCGTGAGTGACATTTTTGACATTAACAGCTGTTTCCCGACTTTAGGAACGTTCGGAATTGTGTACTTTCGGCAAAACCCTTCGCTAATAAGTACACTTTTTTTTTTTTCGAAATAATGATAGTAAACTATACATATATATATATATATATATATATATATATATATATATATATATATATATAGTAATTATCACATTTTAAATGTGCAATTTAGGTAAAACTGATTACATTATTACAAGAAAATTTATATTATGGAAGAGAAACTAGTGATAAGTGACGGTGCAAGATGTAAATTTTAGTAATAGGTTCAATACCAGCTCAGTATAAATGTTGAAGATGCAATACAATGAGTGGGAAAAGTCCAGTGCAAAGTATATGTGTGATAAAGTAGGTAAAAAGAGGTTATAGACGTGAGAGCACTGGCTGTATTATAGATTCATAGGTATATACTAAGCTAAAAACCACTAGTGCCTTTATATGGCTAGCCACGCAACCCAACCCATTTGTGTCCCCATATATCTTAGGTGTCTCTCAGGATGGGTATGTTAGTTAGGAGATAGCCCACGGCTTTTTGTGGGGGGTATGTTAATTAGGTGATATTTTACTTACCATTGACCTCTGTCCACCATAGACACTGGGACCTGATTGGGGGTAAATTTATTATTTCCCATCCAGTGACCAAGGTTACATTTGAATAGCATCAATCATGAACTCTGCTTTATATGAATGGTATCCCTTTTCCATAGTACATGGATGCTTCAGGACACATATTGGTCCTGCCAACATGTTCTGTTTATACCACAGACATCTTTTAAATCCTTAGGTCTAGTGTTTCTGGTGCAGTTCATTTTGTGGATCTTCAAAAGATCTATCAGGGCTGGATATAAGGATGCCTTATATGCCAGGCATAAATCGCCTCTCAGTAACCTGTAGGAGATTGAGTATATACATAGGGCCTTAAGGCAATTTATGTAGGACAGTGTGTTAATAGCCTGAATTCTCCTGGTAAGTCAGAAAATTGTTACAAAAGAAAGACCAGGGAGAATAATTGAAGGCATGTTAAATTAGGAGATAGAAGAAGTGAATTCAGGATATGGGGTAGTTCAGGGTGTATGTTATCAAACAGGGAACGTAATGTATTTTATGATCTTCAGCCAGGTTTAGAACAAAAATGCCTAAAATGTATTATAACTGAATCATGCAGGCAATCAGATGAAGTTGTTTGAGAGTGGGGTGTAATAATCTCCTCTTGAATTGTGTGAGTAGATCCAATCTGTGAGGAAGCTTGTGGCAATTGCCTCTGACTGATTTTATACAGAGGGCAAATCAATAGTGTTTGGGTCAGACGTGAGTCACCACAATAATTTTTGGAGAGTCCTTATGAATCTTCAGAATGACCCTGGCTATCAGTAAAAAGGGGAGAAATACATGCAAGAACATTTCCGTACTCGGGAATGAAAAAGCATATATTATGCAAGCCTGCCTGCAAGGAGTCCTGGAACAGAATTTACATAGTTGTGTTTTGAAAGGAGGAGAACAGATCTATTAGATGCATTTCCCACAACTGAATTCATTCCTGCAAGATCCTGTCATTCAATTTCCATTTGATTGGGCCTGTCCTGGTCCTGCTCAGTTTGTTTGCCATAACATTTTGTTTTGATGGAATGTAAGATGTGTTGCTGTCTGTAATCACAGTAATGATCGGACCACAGGCCATGAAGAAATCCTATTGCAGGGATCACAGATAACATCCCTTTGACATTTATTTGCCTTGGTCTGTGACAACTGTCCCACAGGCCTGATACCTTTATCCCCATACAAATTGCTCCCCAGGCAAAAGCTGAGGCATCTTATTGTCCCAATCAATGTAGTTCTTTCTGGATAAAGCCAAAAACTGGAATCTGAAAATCCCAGAGAATGAGAATGTTGGGTCCACATTTTTTTTAAACACTGAATGTTCCTTATGTATAATCTGATGAGTGGAATCATGGAATCATAGAGACCATAAACCCTTGAATCCAGAGGTATTCCATGGCTGATGTCTCAGACTGATAGAAGAACAGGAAAGTTTCCGGATGTAAAATTTACCTTTTCCTTTGTTAGGAATGACTTTGAAAAGACATGTCTAAAAGGCAGTCTAAAAGCACAGTCATATGATGAAGTCAAGGAGGATTTTTTGAACATTTATTTGGAAGCCCAGATTGGTAGGGAGTGAATAAACCCACATTAAGGACTTCTGTCATCTGGCAAAAGACTCTAAAGATCAGTAAATAATCTAAATGAGGCAAAATGTGATGATATGCAACTTTTAGATCTAACATTATCAAAAAACTCAGATGAAGAATGACTTAATAGACTCAGAAGAGTCAACATTTTGAATTTTGGTACTTTCACAAACTGGTTGAGAAAGGAAAGCTCTTAAACTGGTCTCCCAGTAAGCTCATTCTTTAATACAAGACACATTCTGGAATTGAAGCTTTCTTCCCTATGGCCTAAAGGCACTGATAGTATTTCTTCTAGGATAAACATGTTAAAGAACTTGAGAAAAAAATCTCTGTTCAGTTTGTAGGGTAGGGAAGAATTCCCCTGAAAGGAGGTATGTGTATCCAATGAGAAATTTCTTTTGAAAAATGTTTTGAGAAGGCTGAAGAAAGCTAAATTCCTGCCTCATATCCTCTCTACCTTCTATAGGGGTGCTGTTGAGTGTATCCTCACCAGCAACTTCACAGTGTGGTTCAGAAGTTGTACAGCTACAGAAAGGAAGGTACTACAGAGAGTGGTGAGGGTCATAGGAAGGTAACAGGTACCAGTCTTCCATCAATGCCACAACTTTACTCTGCAATAAGCATCAGAAGGGCCACCATAATAATACAAGACACCATGCACCTAGTGCATGGACTGTTTAAGCATCTGGCATTGGGTAGAAGATATTGCAGCATCCACTGTAGGGCTACCAGATTTAACAACAGTTTCTACCTGACAGTGGTCAGACGTCTGAAATAGGGCATAAGTTTCAGAGTCAGTTCTTTCTTTTTTTCCACAAATACCTATTGCTCACAGCAAGAGGTTCTCCCGTTCGATTCTTGGCTTGAGTGCGGGGAGTGCCTTCTGTCTGGAGTCTGCATGTCCTCCCCGCAGTTGGGTGGGCATTCGAAAGACATGCGTAAATGGGCATGCCTTCGTTGAAGTTTGAACATCAAGCTGGCACCTCAGCATTCATCAAAAATCTACTGCCAATCAATAGCAGACCGGAGTTCCGCTGTGGCGACCCCTAACCGGGAAAAGCCGAAAGACAACAACAACCTATAGTCTGTAGAATAATATATACCACACAAATTCCAAGTAAGTGAAATATTTATTTATATTATCCCTATCAAGTACAATATTAGACAGACAACTTAGGCAATGTGCAATCTGTAATGTGTTTTTCATTTAAATTGGGCAGTTATTATAATTTAGGGGAGGGTATACTTACTCTGTATTCAGGTGTTGGAATTTTTCTGCTCTTTTGTACGGGTAATGGGAGTAGGATTGTATAAGTTGGTTCTGTTCATTCTTTTAATTGTATGTGCTGTTACTTTCTGTTTATAATCTCAAGAAGGAGCTGATGTATGAAATTTCATTTAGGTTACACATGTGTGGTCCTAATTGACAATAAAGTTTACTCTGAATCTTTGAAATATAACCCTCCTGAACCAGTGTTAATACCCAAGAGTCTAAAACCATTTTTTCCAAAGAGAAAGGTTAAACGCAAGTCTACAGGACAGAGTTAGAGATGTAGGGACTGGAGATTGGAGATTTGATGCTGGTACAGTTATTTTGAATGCATAGTCTGGCCTTTTTTCTGAAAGGATCCTTATTTTTTGTTGTTCCTCTCTTATCATTTTTTGTTTCCTTTTGACAGCAGATGACAGGGAATTACTATTTTGTCTTTTATAAAAGGAAAAAGCAGAGGGTTTATAAAATTTATAATGTGGGGCTTGAAAAATCATAGTAACTCTCCGATTTAATTTCCCTATGTCCTTAAAAAATTGATAACCTTAGTAATAGCAGGGCTAAACAAAGCCTACTTGTCTGAATTAGAGTTTAAAATCTCAGACTTTTCCCTCATCAGAAATAATTTCAGTACTACCTAGGTATATCTTCTCAGAATAATAACAGTACTAGTGGACAGTATCTACACAATCATACACACCCTTCAAAGTATGCATAAACAGCTGGTACAGATTGGAAATTGTAAGATTAGCACAGGACTGACATTCTGAAGGAAGCGTGACAGAGATTTTCCCACAATGTCAACACCTGACAGAACAGACTGAAAGAAGGACATTCTGTTATGAAATCAGTATAAAACCTTACCTACTTATCTGCAGGAGTAGGGTTGGTATTAATAAGTTGTATTTTTTTTTTTTTTTTGGTGAGGGGGACTGAGGGTCAGGGTTATTGCAGGCAGCATTTAACACATCCTCCAAGGCTGGCATAATAGGAGGAATGGATATAAAGTAAGGTAACATTTCATAATATCCCCTCAGTTGAGGGGTAATATCCACTTATTCCCACAAAAAAATATATCTTTCATCCTGGAACTAGTTTAGAAAAGGAAAGGACAAACGTTTCTCTGAATCAGAGTCTTGGGCTTGAGAGTCTGACAAAGCAAAGGCCCTGTCTCTGTTTATGCCAGACCAATTTAACATATTTTCCTCAGGAATGATTTCTGCTCTCCAGGATAGAAAGCTGGCAATAAATTCCTGGCTAAGGTAAGAAAATTATCCTTATAAACAGACAAAATGTCTGTGGATGATAAATGTCTAATCTATATTTATGGATATTCTAGAAGGGAGACCAAGAGGGGGAAGGCATATCATCCTGAGCAGGAGGTCTCTTTCCCCTGACCACCCCATAAGATCCCTCCTGGGATGTCTTCTGTACCTAGAAAGGATGGCTTTCTCATGCCCGTGTCAGACACTGAACAGAGAAGAGGATGTGGCTAACCCTTTGTCCATATTGGCCAACAAGGCTACAGCAGAGGGACTTGAGGAAACCTATAAGTGGTCTAAGAAGCCAGTAATAGCCACTGCAGAGTTACCTATCATCAGCTGAGGCATTGACTAAGCCTGCTCTGAAGACAAGAACTCATTCTTCAACTGTTTTTCCTTTTTTTATGAGTTGGAGGAAGGAACAGCAGGACCAGTGTAAGAATTTGTGTTGTAGCTGAGGAAGAAGCCTGAATGCCAACAATTATTGCTGGGAACAGTCAATTGATGTTTCCCCTGAAGTATTTCAGCTGTTATTCCTTGAGACGGTAAGAATGCTTTGAATTAATTTTGAAGTAATCTCCACTCAGAATGATGATTTCTGTCCAGAAATGGTCTGTCCAGTCAGCGCTCAGAATGAATATGCAGGAAAGAACCAGAGTTTATGAAGCTTGCCAGTTATTGTATTCTGGACAGGATACAACCCAAATAGCCAAAGGCTACTACAGCAGTGGAATGATGAATATGTGTGAGTCACACAGGCCTTGTGTGTGTACACAGATAATGCATAGGAAAATTACTGACACCTAACTACAAACTAAGAAATGGACAACTTTGTACTAGAACAGTAACAAAAATTAAAATGAATTTCCAACAAAAAGTCTATTTTTTAAATACAAATTATCATTCAGCCTACACTGTACCGATGCTGAGGAAAGGTAACAGAGAAAAGGTGCATTAAATGACAGGAGTGAAAAAATATATAAGGAAACAACAATCTTTAGAGTACTGTATATATCAATGGATAGTTTAACGAATGCAGCACATGTAGAACTTAGGACCCAGCACCCAACAAATCAATATACCCTCGCAAGTTGGAAAAGAAATGTAACAGTTTGCTGACTTAGGCAACAATATAAAGGTATAAAATAATGCTGTCTATAAATGATGTAGCATAGTAAGATAAAAATGAGACTATATGAGACTATATGCGATTGTTAGACCGTTTACAGGGACCCCAGACAGGTGGACTGGTCAACTGATTCTTTTCAGTTATAACTCAAGCTCTAAGTAGGAGGATCTACTTTCTTTGAACGAAAGTATGCTTAAACAAATCTGACTTACCCAAGCTCATTCCTCTGAAACGACATTAGAATGATTGCACGGACTGCCGAATTCCTTTTCCTGTGAAAGGAACTACTTGGCCACATTGTACCTCTGTTTTGTATTGGAAGACAGTTATTTCACAAGCAATTTGCAATGGTGAAATGGTCATTCTGTCCAGTCCATGAAGCAGAATATTGTGCTCTCTATCATCTAAATTAAGTGAGATATAGGGCCTGAATGAAATATGATAATTAGGAGACCTACCTTAACTTAGGGATTAGAACGTTTATTGTAAAACTTGCTTATCCATCTTGGACAGAAAGTATAGTTGTAACAGAATTTAAGTTCCTGAGTTTATTGCATCTCACCTTAAAGGTGTACTTTATACAACTGTTCTAGGAACATTTTTAGTTTAGCTGGGAATAGAATCTGAAAACAAATATTTTATTTACTCAAGAATTGGAGCAAAACAAAAGGTTGTCGTTTTGGTATTTTATATTCTGTGAGAATGTCTGGAGACAAACTCGGTTAACATTTTTGTCAAGTAAAGTTTAATTTATTTTTGGCAATTTTAAGGACTTTTACTGTATCGTGAAAGTTTAATAATTTGATGCAAACTACTCGAGGAGAATCAGAAGCACACTTTGTCTGAAATGCTGAATGTGCCCTTTCCATTATAGGGGGGTTATTTTCTCTTTAGTTTCTTAGCAAATTGGAAGAGAATATTCTGAATAATATGTAGCAGGGGTCTGAATCATATTTTCCAAACCCCAGAGGAGAGTATTTTTCCATTTTTGCTTCTATGTCAGTTATTTTTTTTCCTTTCAGAGATGCAGTCTCACCGGAATGCAGATTATTTTTTGGTTGTAGCATAAGAAATGTTGACCTCACAAGTAAAATTATTGTCTCAGATTCCACAATCCTACAAACTAATTCAAAGTAGAATGAATAACACTGAGTTGTACAGACATTTCCTCTATAACTACCTGTTATGGCTGTAATGATCTTTTCAGTTCAGTGAGAGAAACATTATTAACAGGAGTAAATTTTGCAATAACTATTTTTCTGTCTTCTTTTTTTCTGAAGTTATATTCTTTCTTGCCTTTTGGGTTTACCTTCTTTCTCTGATGAAACTCTAGAAAACTTTGGGCAGGATTCACGAAGGCTTGCACGGAGTGTAAGAGACGTGCAACACTCCATGCAAGCCTCGCGATCCAGGAACAGCCCTAAACTCCGTGTAAGAGACCAGCTAAAACGTCTCTTACACGGACTGGGCGTGGACAAGCTAAATACCTCACTTGCATTAGAAAGGTATGCAAATGAGGTATATTAGCGATCCACGAAGCAGAAACCAGTCCGTGTAGGAGACGTTTTAGCTGCAGAAATGTACTCAGCTGACAACTGAGTACATTTCTGCAAAATCCACAATGGAGCGATGTCAGCTCCCAAAAAAGGTTGCATATGAATCAGGCAGCATGCCAATGGCCAAATATGTGGCCATTGGCAAGATAACCCGATGCAAAAATATTAAAAATATATATATTTTTTTCGGCAATCGCCGATGTTTAAACCCAGCGCAGCCCCTCGCAAATGGGCTGCGCTGTATAAAAGCATAAAAAAGAAGGGTATAAACCCACAAATGTGGGTTTCATGTAATACATGGAATGACAATGCAGGGACCAGCAGAACAAAACCAACATGGCCACCGTGTAGTGGTTGCTAAGGGGGGAAGCTGAGTCTAAGACATGTAACTAAGCATTAGTAGGCAATCTTATGTAAATGAGGGTTAGGATACTGAATACCACAGTCACATAGCAAATGAGCACGGCCTGAGTAGTGTAAGAGATACAAAAGGGGGAGGAATAGAGTAGGAGATAGGTGACATCACTGGGGGGAATGGTAGAAAGAAACGCAGTTCATTGGAGGCCAGTGTAACATGACAGATGACAGGCACAGATCATGGAAAGAGGTGTGCCACTAGATAAGTCATGGAAAGACAAGAAATGGAAGGTGTACACTGTTACCTACACTAAAGTTTCTTGCTGGCCGTGCATGCACGCAGCGCGCAATGAACCGCGAGTAAGGCAGTGTGCGCGCGTGTAAGGCAGTGTGAGTATGTTGGAGGCTGTTGGCAGACGTGTAACAGTGTTTGCGCGGGTGTACGCGCGTGTAAGACAGTCTGAGTATGTTGGAGGCTGTTGGCAGACGTGTAACAGTGTTTGCGCGGGTGTATGCACGTTTAAACCTGACTAAGTAGATCCTTAACCGTGTAAGCACATGTGCGCGTGTTTAAGCCACTGTGAGCGTGTTTCAGATAGTATGCAAGTTGCTCCCCCCTGAGGAAACAGAGAGGAAAAAGGAAGCAACAGAATTAATAGGAAGCTAGCAGGGATAACTGCTGAAGCTAGCAGGTGAAAATAATTAGAAGCAGGCAATTACACAGGCAAATTAGTAGCCCAGCCCAGCACTTAAAACTCTGCAAACAGTAGTGTAGGATGTTGTCATTAAGAAACACTGCAAAACAGGAGTAAGCTAATAGAAGTGAAAACTGAAAAAGCTGAACTCAGAGCAGAAATGCTAGGGGCTGCCATAGCTGTCTTAATGAGACATAGGCGACTTGCTGAGGGTGGTGACAATGCAGATGGTGCCAGACAACCCACAGTGAGGAGACAGAGAAGAGTGTACAGGCCCAGGGTCACCTACCACGGGTTACATGAGCTGGAGATAGTAGAGCGCTATAGAGTGGACAGAGAGCTCCTGCAGCAGATTGTTGAGCTGTGCAGGCCACGCCTCACACACAGAACCAACAGAGGGGAACCCATCCCAGTGGAAACCAAGGTATGTGTTGGCCTAAGAATACTAGCAACAGGTACCTTCCAGAGAACAACTGGCGATATGATGGGGATACCACAGGCATCAGCCTCCAGGGTACTACACCAGTTCCTGGATGCCATGTCAGCACATGTCGGTGATCATGTATATTTCCCCAATGCCCGTGAGGTATTGGCCAGCAATATACGTCTCTTCCAGCAAATAGCGGAATACCCTGAGGTACTGGGTGCTATAGACTGCACGCACATATGCATCAAAGCACCAGCAGGAGAGCAGGGTAGGGCCTACATAAACCGCAAGGGCTTCCCCTCCATCAACTGCCAGGTCGTGTGTGATGCCCAGGGCATAATAATGAATGTGTGTGCTGGCTGCCCTGGGAGTTATCACGATTCCCATATCTGGCATTTGACGCAGCTGTACCAGACATTTGCCAATGGGGACATCCCACACGGACACCTAGTGGGGGATGCAGGTTATGCACTAGAGCCGTGGCTGATGACACCCATCAGAAATGCACACACACCTGAACAGGAACGCCATAATGAGGCACACGCACAAACACGTAATGTGATAGAGTGTGTTTGGGCTGCTCAAGTCACTGTTCCGGTGTCTGGACACATCTGGTGGAGCCTTGCAGTACACACCAACTACATGTACCCAAATTGTCATGGTATGTGCTATGCTACATAATATGATCTTGCGAAAACAGCTGCAGCAGGACCAGCATAGGGCCGGGCCAAACAGCCCCCCACCATTGCCAAGGCCAGCACAGGCAGAGCGTGACTCGGAGGAGGAACAACCTGAGCCTGTCCCAGTAGGCAGAAGGAGGCATGCCCAGTATGCCCTGGCCTTGGCAAAGAGGCAACGATAGCACATACATTGGCTCAGTAGGAACCTTGGGAATGATACCCCTCTGACTCACTCATATAGTAACAGGGATGCCTAACATGACACAACCTGCTCTCAAACATGTACAGGGAAGTGTAATATGCGCATCCGACAGAGGCAGCCCTGCTGCACCACCTGAGGCATGAATGCTATGTGTCAAGTAATGTAACACCAAGTACTATATGCACACCTGAGGACCCTGACTAACATCCTATCCTCACCAAGCATCATGCCACAACATGACAACGAGATGATCAAGTGCAACAATTGACTGAAGTATCGCAGTTAGTCAAAGGGGACCCAATGTGTGTCAGTCTGGGATGACATGCTGAGCATGACATGATGCACCACCTGCTAGGACTGGCGTGCACCTATCAGTGCAGACCGTATGGATACTGGCAAAGGCTGTCATCACCCACAGTGTGCCCTGAATAGGTAAGGCTCAAAAGACAAACCTATCTCCATAGGTACCAGAAGGGATAAGAATAAGATAATGGATAAGTTGAAACAGCAAGATGCATGCAGTCTGGACTCACCCAGTATGGAGAATGTTGATAACTGTGCTGTAACAGAAAACTGAGGCAAGGCCCACAACAGCACCCTAACACTACCAGGTTACACCTCATACTGTGCTGTACAGCCGCAAAACTTGGAACAAGCTACAAAAGGAGGGTGACTAGCAAGAATCGTCAAGGATAACCACACCCCCATGTCGGTACCACAACAAAAAGCAGCATGGACTAGCCATGCTCAAGTAACAGTGGCTAAAACTGCCCCCCAGTTTATAGCCTGCTACAGACTACTGTCCCAACACCAGGAACTGCATCTGGCCTATGCTGGAATACATGAATATATCAAGTCCTCCAACCCACATTATATTGGGTGACTGCAAATACCCAGACATAGACTTGGAACATTATACTAGCTCCAACAGTGTCGGACAAAGGTTCATAGAATCCACAAACCAAAAGGCCCAGGAACAACGTACCACTCCCACAAGAGGTGTAAGCATACCGGATGTGATAATCAGCAACATGGGTACTGGATGTCAAGATGAGAAGTGTATTGCTCACTGGTAAAACCAGACCATAGAGTAATCACACTGGATATACAAAACCTGACCACAGTCCCTGGCCGGGAAACCACAGTGGAAAACATGTGTTAAGCAATATCTGCACTCCTCCAAACTGATGTGGAATCCATTAAAGGTCCCGTGCAGGTGCAAAATATGGGCCACACCTCAGAACCTGTAATACAGCCATTCCATGAACACTGCTAGGAATGCTTGGATTATGCAGTCCTAAATTAAAACAAGACACAGTGCCTAAATCTGGCATGGTGGACACCAGCCATAACCAAAACATGCAAGAGAACGAGGAAGCTACTACATGATAGAGCAAACATAAACAATGAAGTAAGCACAGATCAGTAGTATGGCAATAACATCTGTCCACACATGCAATCCACTAAGGCCAGCCACAACAAGTGGAATCTGTGAATCCCGAGGCAATGTCACACCTGCCCCAAGTACACAGACAAGCCCAACTCCACCCAAGAAATACAAAAATATGTGAGAGATGCAACCATCCATCCAAACTGGAGGCTGAGCTCCCTCAACTCAGTACTCCCAAAACAAGTCAGTAGGAGAAGATAACCACACACACCACAAACACAGTCCCACATAGACCTATCACAACTGCAAACCAAACACATAAACACAGACAAACATTTCCAGAGGCACAAATTACAAACACAGCACACCAACAGAGGCCTCTAAAGCAGACACCCAATCAAACAGCCCCCAAACATAGCACATGCAACACATAGCACACAAAGCTGGTGTGCCAAACAGTCACAGGCCAGAAGGAGAAACAACATGCCTGATACAGTTGTAATAGGTGACTCCATAGTCAGACACACTGCTGTCCTGCACACCAGACTGAACAAGGGAAAGGGTACAGTAAGCTGCCTGTAGGTTGCCACAATATGCCACATAACAGAAGTATGTAGGTCACTCCAAAGCAAGTAGAAATATGATGCAGTCATAGTCCATGCTGGTGTGAATGACCTGAGATGTACCACCCTAGACTACAGGAAAAGAGACATAGATGAGCTATCTTGATTATGTAGTCCAGGCCGGTATGACACTCACCGTTTGCAGCATCCTACCCTTACCAAGAGTAATGCCACAGTACAAACACGGAATGATCAGTCATAGCAAGTGGCACACTTACTGGTGTTATTCCAAGGGGATGCAATGTCTGTCTGCCTGGGATGTCATGCTTGACAAGCCACGCAGCTGTCCTTGGGATGGCCTGCACCTGTTACCCCTGGGCGTCTGAATATTGGATAAGGCCTTTGCCACCTCCATAGAGCCTTTCGTAGGCAAGGCTGAAAAGACTGACCCACCACCCTACAAAACATAAGTGGGAAGAAACATAAGGGAAATGCTGACCAATGCCAGATGTGTACACCCCAATATGCATGCTCCCGAGGCCATCCCCAGAATGGAGAACATCAATGTCTGTGCAGTGACAGAAACCTGCTGCAAGCCTCCTGACAGCACACCAGCACTACCAGGTTATACCACGTATCATGTGTCATGGCCCCAAACCCTGGAACGAAACATAAAAGGAGGGTGAGTATCCATAGTCAGCACAGACACCCATATGTCCAGGTAACTGACAATGCACAAGGCATTGGAGTACACACATGTGCAACTAACTGTAGGCAAGACTGCTGTGCAGTCTGTAGCATGCTACAGACCGCACTCTCACACACAATAACTCCACCCAGCTGTCCTGAAGACAATGGACAGTATGAATGTCCCACCAAATAACAAACAAGGTACCACAAATTACCACATAGGTGGTAAACCAGTATGTATAGAAAGAGGAACCAGGGACCTAGGGACACACGTGGACAGTAACCTGTTATGTGACACCCACATTGCCAATGTGGCTAGGAAGACTGTCTACATTTGACACCGTAGCAGGAAAGGAGTCACATCTACGGCAACAGAGGTCATTGTGCCCCTATACTTTTCTCCAATCACACCCATAATCCAGTACAATGCCTCATATGGGATGTATCTTACCTGACACCTGCAGCAGTTAGAAAGACCTCAAAGGTACCTCACCAATAGGATAAAGGGTCACAAATATATGTCATATGCTGCCTGGCTGTAGACACCCCAGCTGAATCCAGTCACATACGGCCTACACAGAGGCATTGCATGCCTGTTGTAGGAGGCCATGCCCAACACAGGAGTAATGGACATGCCCCACCCTAGAAAACACAAATCCATCGGAGCTGTGAGAGGGAGATGTCAACCTCAACAAATAATGAAATAGGATGTGCTGGTGGGACAGATACATAATCCAGAGGCTCCCCACACCCTGGACCAGAATCCCATTCCATGTTAGGCAGAGCCCCTCACTGACACTCTTCAACAGGAATCTTGCCAAGTGGATGGATGATTGTAGAGTTACACTGGGGGTCTTCACTGTGTCATGTCCAGACAGAGGCACAGCCAAGCAAAACATAAATGGCCATAATATGCACATAGCAAGGGGTGTCAAAAGCCACACACACTCTGGCTAGGCTAACAAATGCCCAGGGTGGATAGCCTAGTATGACCCTATGAACCTATGAAGATACAAATTGTACAGGACACTAAAGATAATCCCAAGGCTTTCACAACTGATGGTAGGAACCATGTTGGGAATTCACAGATATGCCCTGAATCACACAAATATCACAAACACACACACATACTGCCAACATACATCCTGACAGGTGCAGTGCAAACCCCCCCCACCCCCCTCCGAATGCAGAATATCTATCCCAGCAGACTGCTGGCCCCCTGACATTGCAGATGCTGAGGTAACAGCCAACATCTACAAAGCAAAACACACAGCAGCAATGGTATGAGATGTTGTCCTGGGCTTAGTGCAACATGGACTCCAAGATGAATGGAATGCAAAACCACACTACTGCTCAATGTCAGCCTTACCACAGAATATGTACCCAAAGAGCAGTGCACAACAACAGTGGTCCTTCTCAACAAAGGTGTTGCCTGAATGGATACTGAACAGTACTACCCCAGAATCCTGAGAAGCTCGGTTTGCACAGCTATGGAAAGGATAAGCATGTACCACAGACATAAAGATATTGGGGACCTACTGACACCGGACCCAACCCAGTGTGGCCCACCCAAGTGCAGATCCTGCCCCTAACCATGTTTGACTCAATTGAAACAGCCATTAAGGTCATTGATGAGGGCAATGTGCTCCACACAGTGTATCTGGACCTTGCAAAGGCTTCTATACAATACCCTACGTGTTCATTATAGATAGGCTCACCAGCTTAAATATAATCCCACATGTCAGTAGAGGGGTTGCAAACCAGACCAAGGACAGAACAGACATGGTCAGACATGCTGCAGCCATGTCAGACTACAAACCAGATATAACTGGCATCCCACAAGGCTTTGTCCTGGGATCTCCCCCGTCTGGTATATATGTCCCATAGGTACAGGCAAACATGGAAGGACTGTGTCCGAACATGGTTGCAGAGGACTACAAACTGCTCACCGCATATGATCCACCAGCTGACACAAGCATCCCACAAAAGGGCCACATAGAAACAGAAAACTGGTGCCATAGCCATGTCAGCAAGCTAAGTGCAGAAACGTGTATAGTCAACCCCTGTGGATATACAGTAAGTGCCCACCAATTACCACATATGTGTTAACCCATTATGTAGTTAACATGTAATGAGATACCTGGGGACACAAGGTGATAGATATCCTGCATTGGACAAACATGTGCTGTAGTGTTTACAGGAACATACCATATACCCACCTAATCACGAAGGCTGTCAGATCTAGATAAGGGGAGGTCATTGTGGCTCTGCAGTCATCCATCATCAGCGGTACAATTGACTACAATCGCCCCTGTGGGATGTACCTCAGCAGACACCTCCACCAACTGTAAAGTCCCCAACAGTACTTCATCAGGAGTATCAAAGAGCTTGCCCAGATGCCATGTGTTGCCTGTGTTGCTGGCATCAATAAACATGCTGCACCTTGTACAATCTGAATGGCAGTGAGCTATGCACATGAGAGACCTGAACCCCAGCACTGACTTACATAGGACAAGCTGTACTGCGTGCTCCATAACACAGAAGCCACCCCCAGCACAGGCTACCCATAGAGTCACATATCAATCTACCTCAATAGGAATCCAGATGAGTGGATGGGAGATGGTAGATTTAACTGTCATGTCACTGGTAGACAGAGGCACAGTATACTAACCATGACATATGTCATGGCAAACTCCACTTACAATGTGTGTTGAAGGACAAACATACTCTCCAACTAGCATTACACATGGACTAGGGCACATCACTAGTGTTTGCAAATGTACACCTATGTTGCGGAATACACTACCAATGTTGGACAAGCCTGGTTTAAGTAGTTCATATCTGAACAGAATGCAACATGGTCAGATGTACACAACTGGCCCGTAACCAGGCTGTTGTGCCCACTATCGAAATGTAAAGCAGTGATAGCAGTAAAGCCTAGGATACTGCCCACCACAGTCAAAGTACTACCAGTACACTATACAGTACTACAGTGTTAGGTCAGTGTGAAAGGATGTTGACAACTGTATGCAAAGTATCCCATGCAAACACTGCAGGCACAGTATAACCCTGTTGTGTTCACACACAAAGCAGTTGTACCGTAACTACACAACATGACACACAACACACAACCATAAACAGGTGATAGTTGTTGAAGTTCACACCCATCCACAAATGTGGTGGGCTGCAGAGTCCAACATATGGAATGCTCACACTGGACATGCTCACACACATTGACAACATGCCATGGGAAGGCTGAACTGGGCATGCTCACACACTTAGTCCAAATCTCGGTGTAGCAGTTGGACACACATAGCTGGTATTGTTATGTTGTAATCCAGGAACCAACCACATTATAGCAGTCTGCCCAGTGCACACAGCTAGATGACTACAGAGACATACGTGATATAGTGGATCCCTCCCATATGCAAACATCTTCCACAGATGCACAAGTTGTTCATACAAACAGGGAATGTTATGGCAATAAAGATGTGCAAACAGTCTATCAGCAACAAATAATGTGCATTTGACAATTAAACATATGGGTGTAGAGGTCAACACTAGACCGTTTGCCCTAGGGAATGACAGCTTAGCCAGAGTGTGCTTGGTATCTGCCTCCCCACAGGATGCACATTCCCCTTTCTAAACACAGATGATGTCAGCACCCTATAAGTACAGCAGGAGAAAAGAAACTTCCCAGTAATCCGAATAGCGCGCTCTGCTAATGCGCCCGTCTCAAGTGTCATAACATAGGTAGGGGTTTCAAATCCTGCAAATGCTCAGTGTGTGTGTGTGAGTGGGGTTGGTGTGTGTGTAAGTCTGTGTGAGAGAAATGTCCCTTTTGGCAAATAGGAAAACACACTACAGGATGCACATTCCCTTTCTAAACACCGATGATGTCAGCACCCAATAAGTACAGCAGGAGAAAAGAAACCTCCCAGTAATGCGAATAGCGCGCTCTGCTACTGCGTCCGTCTCAAGTGTCATAACATAGTTAGATAGGGGTTTGAATCCTGTGAATGGCAAGTGTGTGTGTTTGTCTGAGGGGTGTTTGTGTGTGTGAGGGAAATGTCCCTTTTGGCAAATAGGAAAACACACTACAGGATGCACATTCCCTTTCTAAACACCGATGATGTCAGCACCCAATAAGTACAGCAGGAGAAAAGAAACCTCCCAGTAATGCGAATAGCGCGCTCTGCTACTGCGCCCGTCTCAAGTGTCATAACATAATTAGATAGGGGTTTGAATCCTGTGAATGGCAAGTGTGTGTGTTTGTCTGAGGGGTGTTTGTGTGTGTGAGGGAAATGTCCCTTTTGGCAAATAGGACAACACACTACAGGATGCACATTCCCTTTCTAAACACCGATGATGTCAGCACCCAATAAGTACAGCAGGAGAAAAGAAACCTCCCAGTAATGCGAATAGCGGGCTCTGCTACTGCGTCCGTCTCAAGTGTCATAACATAGTTAAATAGGGGTTTGAATCCTGTGAATGGCAAGTGTGTGTGTTTGTCTGAGGGGTGTTTGTGTGTGTGTGTGAGGGAAATGTCCCATTTGGCAAATAGGACAACACACTACAGGATGCACATTCCCTTTCTAAACACCGATGATGTCAGCACCCAATAAGTACAGCAGGAGAAAAGAAACCTCCCAGTAATGCGAATAGCGCGCTCTGCTACTGCGTCCGTCTCAAGTGTCATAACATAGTTAGAGGTTTGAATCCTATGAATGGCAAGTGTGTGTGCTTGTCTGAGGGGTGTTTGTGTGTGTGAAGGAAATGTCCCTTTTGGCAAATAGGACAACACACTACAGGATGCACATTCCCTTTCTAAACACCGATGACATCAGCACCCAATAAGTACAGCAGGAGAAAAGAAACCTCCCAGTAATGCGAATAGCGCGCTCTGCTAATGCGTCCGTCTCAAGTGTCATAACATAGTTAGGTAGGGGTTTGAAGCCTGTGAATGGCAAGTGTGTGTGTTTGTCTGAGGGGGGTAGTGTGTGTGAGGACAATGTCCCTTTTGTCAACTATGTGAACAGACTACAGGATGCACATTCCCCTTTCTAAACACTGTTCAGCAGATGGCCATGGCTCTGGCACAAGTTGTCTGTTGCTATGATGCCCCTTGGGAGGATGCTTGTGTCAGCTGAAGAGGCGATTATGGTGGCCTGTTTGCAGTCATCTGCATATTTGGACAGCCACAGTCCGTCCGTGTTGGCCTGTACCTCCAAGAAATATATACCAAACAAGAGGGTCCCAAGACCGAGCCTTGTGGGACACAACCCGTAACTGTTGTGGGGTCTGGCATGGCTCCAGCAATGCTACCCATGTGGTATCTGTCCTTGAGCCACTGTGCAATCCATCTAGTAACATAGGGCCTTATATGCCAGCTGGTGACCTTCTCTAGAATGCCCAAGTGGGGTATTGTTGTGAAGGCGTCTGCAAGGTCCAGGTAGGCTGTGTGAACCACCTTCCCCTCGTCAATGGCCTTGGTGACTGTTTCAAAGAAATCAACCAGGTTAAACCCGGTAGTGCTGGTGTGCTCTCAGTAGCCCTGAACCAGGCATCTGTAACTGCACAGATATCGATGTTTTCCATGCCAAGGAGTGTTTTGGGTGCATGCATCTGGAGGTGCAGATATCTGGCGTTGGGTAGCATTGCTCTTAGTTTTGTATCCCTTGTGACACCTATGAAGGTGGGTTTGTCATCTGAGCCCTGCCTAACATAAGCACTATGGGGGTAGCAAGAGCCTTTGCCAATATCTGAATGACCAATGCAAACTGTACACATGCTCATAGGATGCAGGTGTCAAGGAATATGCTGCGTGGCCAGTATAGTACTCCAGCATGGGTCCTCTGAAGTCATTCACCCCAGTCTACACAAGTGTAGAGTCTGCATGTGCTAAACACAGTTTGTGTGCAGTGACAACCTTGCCTGGGGGTGGAGATGGGATATGGATGTCCAGGGAAAGGTGGACATGGGCAGCTGTGGTGTGTGGTTCTGCCATAGCACATGGACCCACAAATTGTAGTGGCGGTAGGGTATAGTGGTAGAGGCCTGAGTAGGTCACACACACAATATGCCTGTACCTGATGTTAACAACTGGAACGGTGTATGTGAATACCTGCATATCCTGGCACTGTTCCCAGGGAAGCTAGGTGTGTGTCCCGGATGTGGGTGTGGTGTGCTGGACTGGTAGTGTTGTGTGTTACAGGTCCTGTGGTCCCAAAGCATGGTATAGAACATAACCTGCCAGTGCGATGTGCACACCTGCCCTGATGTAGGTGGCTGCAAATGCATATACATGCTATCCCCCACCTGACAGGTAGTACGACAACCACAAACCTCTGTGGAAATGAAGATGTCAGCACCCTAGAAATACTACAGGTGGAGAACAGATGCCCAGTAATTCGGATAGTGCGCTCTGCTAATGCGTCACCCTCAAGTGTCATAATATAGTTAGGTAGGGGTTCGAATCCTGCAAATGCTCAGTGTGTGTGGGTGAGTGGGGTTTGTGTGTGTGAAAGGCTGTGAGAGGGAAATGTTCCTTTAGCCAACTGGGAGAACACACTATAGGATGCACACGCCCCTTTCTTAACACAGATGATGTCAGCATCCTATAAGTACAGCAGGAGAAAGGAAGCCTCCCAATAATGCGAATAGCGCGCTCTGCTAATGCATCCATCTCATGTGTCATAACCTAGTTAGGTAGTGGTTTGAATCCTGCAGATGCCAAGTGTGTGTGTTTGGAGGGGGGGGGGAGTGATTGTGTGTGTGCAGATATGTATGGGGGAAATGTTCCTTTTGCCAAATGGGAGAACACACTACAGGATGCACATGCCCCTTTCTTAACACAGATGATGTCAGCACCGTATAGGTACAGCAGGAGAAGGGAAGCCTCCCAGTAATGCGAATAGCGCGCTCTGCTAATGTGTTTCCCCTGTGTATCATAATGTCATTAGGTAGGAATTTGAAACCTGTAAATACATGTGTGTGTGTGCATGTCCGTATGAAAGACATGTTAGTTTTGGCAATCAGGTGATCACACTACCTGATGCACATTACCCTTTCAAAGTACTGATGTTGTCAGCACCCTCTAAGTATATCCGGAGACGAGGAACTATCTAGTAAACCGAACAGTGCGCTTTGCTAATGCGTCCCTCCCACGTGTCATGACATAGGTAGGTAGGGGAATGAATCCTGCATATGGCACGTTTGCATGTGTGTGGGGGTAGTAGGGTGTGTGTAAATGCAAGTGTGAGGGAACAGATCCTTTTGGCAAATAATAGTTTCATAGTTTCATAGTAGTGTACTAGGCTATCTGCCCAGGGGCATTTATAAGCCTAGCTGACAGTGATGTGGCTTACGCCACCCCATACTATATAGTTGCACCTCTCTAGTAGTGACACATGTGGGACCCCATTATTTAGTAAACTATACCTCTGTCTAGTAGTGACACTGAGGTGACTTCCGGGGTAAACTTGCGATCTCCCATCCATGCATCGAGATTTTTCTTGAACAGTGCCAATGAAGGGCTCTGTCTCACATGAACTGGGATTTTGTTCCAGAGTATGGGTAGCCTCTGTGTTATGAATATATCCCTCCAGCATGTCCTATTCATATTTGTGCAGAGGTTGAAATCTTTAGCTCGCGTGGTTCTGGTGGATTTGGATTTTTTGAGATGGAGCATGTCCATCAATTCCTGGTTTGACATGGCCCTATATGTTAGGCACAAATTACCTCTGAGCAGGCGGTATGCTACTGAATAGAGCTGGAGTTTCTTTAATCTAGCTGGAAAAGGCACATGTTTGAGACCTATGATCCTCTTGGTGAGGTACTTCTGGGGTCTTTCCAGTTGTTGCATGTGCCGGGTGAGATACATCCCAAATGGAGCATTATATTCAATCATGGGCCTGACAAGGGAGGAATACAGAGGTACAATGACCTCCTTTGATCTGGATGAGAATCCCTTCATGATGAGATGGGCAAGGTAGAATGTCTTTCTGACCACTTTGGCAACATGGTTGTCAAAGGAGAGGTCACTATCGACTTGAGTCCCCAGGTCTCTGATTACTTCTTCCGTATTCAGTGGGTTATTGTCTACGTGATAATTTGTGGGTACTTTGTTTTTCCCAAAGGGATGACTATACATTTTTGGCGTTAAGTTTGAGGCCATGATTCCGCACCAGTTGTCCATTTCAGTGAGACCCTTCTGTAGGATGTGTGTGTCAGCAGGTGAATCAACTATGGCACCCAGTTTGCAGTCATCTGCAAACTTTGTCAGCCATAATCCTCCCATATTTGCTTTCACATCTGAGAAGTAAATGCCGAATAAGAGTGGACCCAAGACTGAGCCTGTGGGACACCACTGTGACTGGTTTTGAGTCTGACATGGCTCCAGCAATTTTAACCTTATGGGTTCTGTTTTTAGCCAGTTTGCTACCCATCTTGTGACATATGGATTTACATTTAGGCTGCTGAGCTTGTCAATGATGCCAGAGTGTGGTATCGTGTCAAAGGCCTTAGCCAAGTCCAAGTAGGCAGTGTGGACAGCCTTGCCCTCGTCGATGGCACTAGTGACTGTCTCAAGAAGTCAACCAGGTTTAAGAGGCAGGATCTGCCTTTTACAAAACCGAACTGGGTGGGATCAAGGGTCTGCAGATCCCCAATGTTGCCATTTATGAGTTCCATGATGATTCTTTCCATAGCCTTACAGACCAGGCTGGTCAAACTTATGGGGCGGTAGTTACCAGGGTCAGTAGAATTTCCCCCTTTGTGGAGTGGGACCACTGTTGCTGTGCGCCAGTGTTCAGGTACATATCCTGTAGTGAGGCTAAGATTGAATAGCGTTTTTAGGTGCGGGTTGAGTTCATCTTGAAGTTCACATAACACGCAACCGGGGATACCATCGGGTCCCATAGATGCTGTGTTTTTTACCTTGTTGAGTGCTGATTTCACCTGTATGTCTGTGATGACAGGTAGGTTACATTCAGCAGGGATAATTACTTCATCTTTAGGGGGTGAGGGAGGGGAGAAATTTGCACTGAACCTATCTGCCAGAATATTGGCAATGTCGGTAGGGTCAGTGAATTTTTTGTCATTGTGTACTAACTCAGAGCATATCTGAGAATTTCCTCCCAAGGTTCTGACATAATTGAAGAAGGCCTTGTGATTGTCTTTGGTATCCTTGGCAATCTTTTTCTCAAAGTTTGCTTTAGATGTTTTATGAGAGAACGTAGTTTTTACTTGTGCTGATCAGGAAGCCTTTCCCTTGTGGGATTTGGCTTTATCCTGCAGTAGCTTCCTTCTTTGTTGTACAGTTTGTTTATAGCCTGGGTCCACCAAACCGGCGTTTTCCCTTGGTGGAGAGGGTCTTGGTTTTAGTTGGGATTGCTTGATCCATGCATTCTTGGAGATGTCCGTAGAAGGCTTTTGTGAAGGATTCAGCATTTTGGGATGTGGTTTCCATTAACTCAGTAGGCTTAAAGGATATCATTTCTGACTTAAGGAGCGCAAAGTCAGCTTTTGAAAAGTTTTTCACTGTAGTCTTTTGTTCTGGGGGTGGGGGTGGGATATGTACATCCAACATGATCAGTTTATGATCAGATCTTACTAGTGAGGGGTTTATATCCGGTGCAGAGCATTTGGACCCCATGTTTGTGATAATCAGGTCAAGTATATTATCTCTCCTCGTAGGAGAAGTGACCAGTTGCTCCATAGCATTTGAGTTTATGAATTCCAGGAATCTCTGGGCTAGGGTGTTAGGGCTAGAATAGTGGGCCCAGTCTATGTTGGGGTAGTTGAAGTCACCCAATATGATGGTGTTTGGTGTGACATTCATATCCTCCAGTGTTTTCAGGAATTCTTGATGGGATTCCTGGGATTGGGAGGGTGTTCTATAACATGCGACCAGTTGTATGGCAGTTTTGCCTATGGTGAGTAAAACTTGTATGGTTTCTGATGCTTCATGGGTAGCCACCAATCGAGAGGTGTAGGTGTCCTTTATGAAAATGGACACTCCTCCTCCTTTGTGGTTGCCTGGAACTTGGGGCAAACGCATGATATGAGGTATAGCCTGGTAGCTGGAGTGCTCTCAGGAGCCTTGAACCAGGTTTCAGTTACTGCACAGACATCGATGTTCTCCATACTGAGAAGTGCTTTGAGTGCCTGCATCTTGAGATTCAGACTTCTGGCGTTGAGCAGCATTACCCTTAATTTTTTCCATTTTGTTTTTATGGAGGTTGATTTGTCCTTTGAGCATTGCCTAAAAAGGCACTATGGGGTGGCAAGAGCCTTGGCCAGTATCCGAAGCCCAGTGGTGACAGGTGCAAGCCATCCCTCGAAGCAACGTGGCTTGTCCAGCATGTCATCCCAGGCTGACAGACATTGGATCCCCCTAGAATGACACCAGTGATTAAGCCAATTGTTAAAACTGATCATTTTGTCTTTGTACTGAGGCATCATTCTTGGTGAAGGCAGGATGCTGCTCATGGTCAGGGTCATACCAGTCTGGGCTACATAATCGGAGAGCTCCTCAATGTCTCTTTTCATGTAGTCCAGGGAGGTACGTCTCAGGTCATTCACACCCGCATGGACAATGACTGAATCATACCTGTACTTGCTTTGGAGTGACCTGAGTGCGTGTGTAATGTGGCGGATCCTAGCCCCCGATAGGAAGCTCACCGTTACCCTCTCCTTATTCAGCCTGGTAAGTGGAACGTCGGTGTGTCTGACTATAGAGTCACCTATTACTAATGTCTCTGGCATAGTGTTTTGCCTTAGGGGCTGTAATTGTGTGACACACCTGTTGCTTGAGGTATGTGTTGTAGGTGTTGCGTTTTGTGGGGGTGTATTTCTGGGTGTCTGCTTTGGAGGCCTCTGTTGTTTTGGTAAGTTTTTTATAAGAGCCTCTGAGTATGTCTTTGTGTTCTTATGTGTTTGGTTTGTAGTAGTGGTGGTTTTATGTGTGACTGGTTTTGCTTTGGGTGTGGGTACCAACTCCTCCTGTCTGGTCTTGCCAGTCCTGAGTTGAGAGAGTTCAGCCTCCAGTCTGGCTATATAGTTGCATCTCTCACAAGTATATGTGTTAGTAGGAAGGAGGAGAGGGTTGTCTGTGTACATGAGACAATTGTAACATTGTCTTAAGATTCCCAGATTAACCAGCTGAACAAGAGAGGATGCTAGTGGTCTACCACTCGACATACTAGAATATTATAAGGAGTGTTGTGCCTTTAAGGGAAGTGGGTATTCACAGGGGGTAGTGGATGCCTGTAGTGCTTACTTTAGGGTAAGAGTGCTTGTTTTATTATGAGTGCTTACTAAGGATAGAAGTTCCGAAAACAAGTGCTAATATATACAGCTAAATAGACTGAGTAGAGCTTCTAAGGGAAAAATTGAAGAGCAGACTTGGCGGAGCCAGAAATAGTTTAAACCTGTATAACCGCTGCTGTGCTAGGCGCCCAACCGCGCAAAAACGTGCAAAACGCCCTGAGGCGGATTTTTATACAGGGAACTTGAAAAGAGCTAGAAATGGTCCAAGGCAACCAATGATTTACAGCTCAAGTGCTGAGGTCACTTCCCCCAGGGACAGATAGGCTGCTCAAGGCTCCCCACTCCCACTGGTAAGCTCAGAAACTTCCTTCTATACAAGTAAGGCAATGGCCAACACAGGAACTACACACAGCCCAGAATACAGCAAAGCCTGTATACTGGTCTTAACTAGTCGAGCAAAGGCGGGAAAACAAGGAGTATTTTTTTTTTGTTTTTTCAGGAAAGCACACAGAAATGCAGTTAAGCAAACAGTAAAATCGATTTACACAGGCTAGCACACTTTAGTGGGCAGCCTCAGCAGTTAAATTAGCAAAAAAACAGTATTATTCGACCAGAGTCGACCAAAATGCTACTTTTAAGTGCAGATACTTTAGAAATCAGCAGATAGACACAAAAACAGTTATATCTAGTTAAATGAAAGCCAGAGAGGACAATGCAGACAAAAAAAGCCAAAAAATACTTAAATCTGGAAAGTGGTCGCTTCTTTCAGTTCTCTGTTGCCAGGACCCCTCAGCAGGACCACGTGGAGCTCTGCTTGGGTATATAGCCAGAAAAAAACGCCCTGAGGTGGATTTTTATACAGGGAACTTAAAAAGAGCTAGAAATGGTCCAAGGCAACCAATGATTTACAGCTCAAGTGCTGAGGTCACTTCCCCCAGGGACAGATAGGCTGCTCAAGGCTCCCCACTCCCACTGGTGAGCTCAGAAACGTCCTTCTATCCAAGTAAGGCAATGGCCAACACAGGAACTACACACAGCCCAGAATACAGCAAAGCCTGTATACTGGTCTTAACTAGTCGAGCAAAGGCGGGAAAACAAGGAGTAATTTTTTTTTGTTTTTTGTCTTTTCAGGAAAGCACACAGAAATGCAGTTAAACAAACAGTAAAATCAATTTACACAGGCTAGCACACTTTAGTGGGCAGCCTCAGCAGTTAAATTAGCAAAAAAACAGTATTATTCGACCAGAGTCGACCAAAATGCTACTTTTAAGTGCAGATACTTTAGAAATCAGCAGATAGACACAAAAACAGTTATATCTAGTTAAATGAAAGCCAGAGAGGACAATGCAGACAAAAAAAGCCAAAAAAATACTTAAATCTGGAAAGTGGTCGCTTCTTTCAGTTCTCTGTTGCCAGGACCCCTCAGCAGGACCACGTGGAGCTCTGCTTGGGTATATAGCCAGAAAAAACGCCCTGAGGCGGATTTTTATACAGGGAACTTGAAAAGAGCTAGAAATGGTCCAAGGCAACCAATGATTTACAGCTCAAGTGCTGAGGTCACTTCCCCCAGGGACAGATAGGCTGCTCAAGGCTCCCCACTCCCACTGGTGAGCTCAGAAACTTCCTTCTTTCCAAGTAAGGCAATGGCCAACACAGGAACTACACACAGCCCAGAATACAGCAAAGCCTGTATACTGGTCTTAACTAGTCGAGCAAAGGCGGGAAAACAAGGAGTATTTTTTTTTTTTTGTTTTTTCAGGAAAGCACACAGAAATGCAGTTAAGCAAACAGTAAAATCGATTTACACAGGCTAGCACACTTTAGTGGGCAGCCTCAGCAGTTAAATTAGCAAAAAAACAGTATTATTCGACCAGAGTCAACCAAAATGCTACTTTTAAGTGCAGATACTTTAGAAATCAGCAGATAGACACAAAAACAGTTATATCTAGTTAAATGAAAGCCAGAGAGGACAATGCAGACAAAAAAAGCCAAAAAATACTTAAATCTGGAAAGTGGTCGCTTCTTTCAGTTCTCTGTTGCCAGGACCCCTCAGCAGGACCACGTGGAGCTCTGCTTGGGTATATAGCCAGAAAAAAACGCCCTGAGGCGGATTTTTATACAGGAAACTTGAAAAGAGCTAGAAATGGTCCAAGGCAACCAATGATTTACAGCTCAAGTGCTGAGGTCACTTCCCCCAGAGACAGATAGGCTGCTCAAGGCTCCCCACTCCCACTGGTGAGCTCAGAAACTTCCTTCTATCCAAGTAAGGCAATGGCCAACACAGGAACTACACACAGCCCAGAATACAGCAAAGCCTGTATACTGGTCTTAACTAGTCGAGCAAAGGCGGGAAAACAAGGAGTATTTTTTTTTTGTTTTTTCAGGAAAGCACACAGAAATGCAGTTAAGCAAACAGTAAAATTGATTTACACAGGCTAGCACACTTTAGTGGGCAGCCTCAGCAGTTAAATTAGCAAAAAAACAGTATTATTCGACCAGACTCAACCAAAATGCTACTTTTAAGTGCAGATACTTTAGAAATCAGCAGATAGACACAAAAACAGTTATATCTAGTTAAATGAAAGCCAGAGAGGACAATGCAGACAAAAAAAGCCAAAAAATACTTAAATCTGGAAAGTGGTCGCTTCTTTCAGTTCTCTGTTGCCAGGACCCCTCAGCAGGACCACGTGGAGCTCTGCTTGGGTATATATACTATACACCAGATGCTGCATACCCCACCAGTAAACACAGGGGATGTCACCACACTATCAGCACAGCCAGACAGGGCTAGTTGGCTAGTAATGCCAATAGTGTGCTCTGCTACTGTGTCTATTACCATCGTCAGAGTACAGATAGGTATGTTTGGGTAACCCACAACTATCACGTGTGGTTGTGTCACACAGTATGACCTTGCGCGGGTGTGTGTACATACCAATGCATGCCATTGCCTAACCCAGCAATGGCATTGCACACATGATGTATGTGTGTGACACATACACAGAAATACCTATGACCTGCAGTAGTTACCATGTCTGACACATGCTTTGAGTGGATAAATGGTATTAGCAATGTATACCAATATGACTGTGTGTCCTGCTGTGCAGGGTCCGCACGTGGTATGTCCCTAGGCAGTGTGGGTGTCTATGGTGAAAGACCTACAGCAGGGGATACACATCTGGTCTGGCCCATATAGTGTGCATGTAGTCAATGTACAGGTGCTGTATGTTCCCACCTGTTGTGGTAGTGGTAACATGTCATTCCACTGCATTTCGGTGACCACATGCTGTGAACTCGTCAACTAGAGTGTTGTAGCTACAGCAATGCTCACACACAATGTTTGGCTGGATGCAGTATGGCCTTATAAACACAGTTCATGGGACTGTCATATTGCCACTGTTGTTATGGAGGATAGGTGGTCTTCCTGTGTATGTGAGGGTTGTGTGTGCCATGCTATGAACCAGATGGCATTCCGACACACTGTCAGCTGCACCTGAGTAGGCCCTGATGGTTTGTGCTGTGCCAACAACCTGGAGGTGTGTGTATCTGTGTTGACTCGGGATACCACACCTATCCATGTGTGTTACATGTGTAGGGGACGACAGGCATGGTAAGGGGCATAGCCTGTCAGTGATGGGTAACACCTGTGAGCCATGACTCATGCATCTGGTACTGCACAGACATTGCAGTTCACCGTGCTGAGGGCAGTGTCCGGTGCATGCATCCTCCGGTGTACACTGCTGTAGTTGTGTAGCAGCACTGTCAGTGTCCTAACCTGTGTGATACCCACGGAGGTCGCTATGTAAACCATGTCCTGCAGCATAAGGCAGTATGTGTGTACCAAGGTGCCTTGCCAGTAGACATCAGGCCATGTGTGTCATGTGCAAGATGACCCGTGAACAGCAATGTGGCTTCCCTAGCATGTAAGCACACGTTGACAGCCAGTGGATACCCTATGAATGACAGTGGAGACTGAGCATAATGTAGACATACAACAGCCTTCCCACATATAGTGGTAGAATACCTGGGGAGAGTATGTTGGTAACTAACATCAGGCTCATACTGGCCTGTGCCAAATGCTGAGAGATCCATTCTATGTTCCCTATCATGTAGTCCAGGAAGGTATGTCCCAGGCAGCCACACTGGCATGGTCAATGAGTGAGTCATATCTGTCCATGCCTCTGTCTGACCTGTATGCATGTGTGCTGTGGTGGACCATAGTGCCCCTGAGTCATATCACTGTGCCCTTCACCAGATACAGCCTGTTGAGCGGGACCCCAGTGCAGCACACATGACAGGTACCTGACATGTCTGTAGCAGGTGTGTTGTGTAGCCCTACAGGCTGTGGGTGTGCGGTACAGGGGATGTGCATGCCATGTGTGGCATGTGCTGTGTTCCGACGGAACATATGCCTGTGTGCCAGCTGCGGAGGTGTGTGATGCACAGGCAGGCTGCTAGTCTGAGTCCCCACGTATGCCCCAGTGTGTTCAGCATGCTGTCAGTGTGTGGCAATGTCTGCCTGGTATTGTTGTCACTGTAATATCATGTATTGATATATTTATTGGTCCTACATATGTTGACTGGGATAGCCCAACTTGATGCATGTCCATTCCCAGGGTAGGCCCGTGGAGACAAGCTACGAGGGTAGCAGATACAGCATTAGAAAATACTAGCATGACATAGTACAAACAGATTATGTACAGAGATTACATAAGTAAGCAGGTCCAACATGTTCCACAGGTTAATGTTAGACCTGAGCACAAGCCAGGATTACATTGTATTTACACAGTACAGTGGTTCACACAGGTTACACATCCGAGTTAGCCAGGCCTGATACACTGACATAGCCAGTTACATGACAAATGTTGTTTGGGTCTACTGTTAAATGACCTAAGGTGGACATTAGGGTAATATCAGCTGGAAGTGGGTTCCAGGATCTACGTACAGGATTTGCAATGACAGAATCACCAGCTGTGTTAATAGACTCGCTAGTCCGAAGCAGTACAATGTTAGAGGCTCGAAGCGGTCTAGGATTGTTATAGGGGGTGATGGTAATTTAAGTGCAGGAGTATTGTCTGGATTATACAGGAGTTTATAGGCCATAATCAGTTGGTTATACTGTATTAGGCTGGGTATTGCAAGCCAACCAAGCTGATTTAGATTGATGCAATGATGTGTCCTACCAGGCGGGCCAGTGACAAACCTGGCAATGTGGTTGTAGCAAATCCAGTGCTTGTTAAGGACAGTCTTGTTCATATGTGAGAGTAGAGGGGATGCATACAGAAGGGCTGCAACACGGTGTGAGCGAGCTATGGCACCTCTAGCTGGAGGGGCTAGGAAGGCTTTAATTCTGTAAAGTGACCCTAGCTTTCTATTGATGGCTTGGCTAATCTGGTTAACATGTATGTCACATGTGAGGTTATTGTCTATGATGACAACTAATAGTTGTTGAGATGGGTCAGGGTAGAGTATTGTGCCATCGGTTGATGTTATGGTAACGGTGAACGTGGTAGACCTACGTGTTTGTGGAATAACAGCAGTCCAGTTTGATTGGGATGTAGGATCAGATGACGTTCAGAAAGCCAGTTTGCTATTGTATTACAGGTGGTCTGGGTAGCTGAACATAACTCTACTGGAGATGTGGCTGAGCAGATCAGAGTAGGGTATACAGCATATTGGATACAGCTGGCGTTTGGGATGACAGTATAACAGTCGTTAATGACGATGGAGGACAGCAAGGGCCTTAGGATAGAGCCTTGTGGTACTCTGAGGGTGTTTGGTAGACGGTTAGAGGGTTTGGTCTGCCAGAGGCCGGCCTGCTGTTGACCATGCAGGTAGGATTGACACCATTGGAAGGCTCCAGTATCTAGACAGTCTGTGCAGGGTGCAGAGTCCAAGTTGGTGATCAACCATATCGTATGCCTTTGAGTTATCTAAACAGAGGGCTGTGGATATATCATTGATGTTGCAGGTATGGCTTATGGTGTTAGTAAAGGCTAGGAGGCCTGACGGAGTGCTGTGATGAGGACGTAAGCCATGCTGAGTGTCTGCCATACTGCGATGTTGGACTAGGTGGTGCATGACTTGTCTATGACGAAAGTCACCATAACCTCTGCAAGTGGAGAGTGTATAGCTATTGGCCTATCAGTGGAGACGTCAGTAGAGCTGCCTCCTGTGTGAAGTGGGATTACATATGACATTTTACAGATGGTGGGAAAGTTAGATTCTAACATAGTACCTTTGATTACCTTTGAGACGGGGTAAGCAATAGCATCATCTGGTTTTGATAGGTACTCGGCAGGGTGTTGATCGGCACACAGTGTAGTGGGTTTCACTGTTACAACCAAGGTACGGAGAAGTGAAGTGGCGACTGGTTGGCAGCTGGACGCAAGTAGTTTTCTAGGGGTGCTGCTTTCGGGACCAGGGGAGCTAGGAGGTAGTTGGCAAGCTAGGGCCTGCACTGTCTCAGTAAAGGACTGGTCAAAGCTATCAGGAACGTCTTCAGGGGTATTATCATTAGTAGCGGCAGGGATTGGGTTTGACGTTTGTCCTGTACGTAGTATATATGACATGCCACCTGACAGGGTATGGCATCACTGGGTTCAGAGAGACCGGTCCCCAGACTGGCTGTGTGGTGGCATCCCACACATGTGTTGTATATACCTGGCCAAGGGGGATGGCTGACTGCATACATGTGGCAGCTGTGATGATGACACATGACCCACATAAACCACGACTGGACCATAGAGGCGATTTACAGGTTACCTTTGGACATGCCACCCTAGTAGTGTGATTGCTATGGTGAGTACCAACACATAGGGCCAATGGGGAACAACATACTGAAGGTGTGTATGTGTGGGTGGACTGCCTCTGTCTCATAGCACTGACATATATGACTGCACACGTGGGTATATGCCGGGTAAGACGTGTGCAATGTGTCACAGGCTACTTACATGTGTACAGGACAGACAGTGCCGTTCTGTCATGTGTAAGGTTGACATAACATACATATGGTACGCTATGCAGATGTCACTAGCAGTCTACAGAAGCACTGTAACCCTGCATTGCAGGTGTAAGCAGTGTTCCAGGGGACCCCAGGCGAACATGCATGCAAACAAGGCTACAGTACACAGGGCTGGAAGTACTGCATCATACAACGAAGAAGGGGTAACAATAACAGTAATTCACAATGCATATATGTAGGCACTGTCAACATGTACCCAGGAATACGCAGCACAGATGGCCATGGTGGAACCGATATTATGTCATACTTATTTGTGGTCTGGACAACATTGGTACTGCACACATATCTAGATGCGTGAACATACACATGGCATAGTTGTTGTGGGCATCTTGACACCATTACTGTACATGTCCATCATTGCATATCACTACTTGCGTTAGCATTCCCCCTGTGCTACCCATGTATGCGGCTATCTGTTGACAACCTTACCACCGGCATGCAATTATGTGCAGCTGTTATGCTTTGGTATGTACTATGGGTGCAGATAACAATTCATGACATTCATACAGTTACTACAGCAGGCATGCTGGGGTACACACACAGTCATAGCAGCACACTGTACTGTTACCAACATGATACTACTAATACACGTCTATGTAGTCACCCTGTGCATCAGCAACGTGTTTACCTGTTCCCGCAATGATGTTGGAGATTGCAGGAGGTGGCACAGTGTCATCATATGCACAGGGTGTGGATTAGGTATGCCTGAGTCAGCCACTGATACCACCAATTGACATGTGTGTGTATGTGTGTTGGTGAGGGGCAGCAGTACAGGGTGGGCCAGTGTTGCTGCAGTGTGTGCGTGTATGTGGTTGCCCTAAGTGTTGACATTCCGCATGTGTGTATGCACGCACACAGTTCCACCTCATGGCTGCCATATACAGGGGTTTGTGGACAGCCACAGCCTGCACCTGGCAGGCCGTACAGATCAGTGTCTGTGTGCACGGACACGGTACCTGTGCCTGGCAGGGGTGCTACGGACCGTATCCAGTACAACGCCTGACTGGGTACTGTCATCAGAAGCGGGAGTGTGTTGACTGGACACATGTCCTTGTTGGGACTGTCCAGAGCCATGCGCACGTGGTCTCCTGGGGCGTTCCGATGACAGCACAGACCCAGCGTTGCTGGGGCTGCTGCTGGCACTATGGGGCGTGCGCAAGCCTGTTGCCGTCTGCGCCGTCTGCTGCCGCTGCCGGCATACGGCCACGTCGACGCCGCAGACGCCCACCACTGCCCTGGCTCATGGACATCTGGTTGTGGAACTGCTGTAAAATGTCCCCACAATGTCTGTCTATGACATCGGTGAAGTTACGGATACCATCCGCAATGTCACGCATACTGTCTGTCATGGCTGTGCGGCATGCTCTGAGCTCCCTCAGACCCTGTCTGGTGTACCTTTCCATACGTGACTGAGCCTGCATGACAGTCCGAAACATCGCTGAGGTTGACAGACCTCGTTGGGCACGTCGGCCAGAGGCAGTACGCCCACGGATGCTCCCACGAGAACCCATGGGCAACTGTCTGTGTGGTACCATCGGAGGACCCTGCCCATGGCTGCTGTGTGGGGACGCATGTGCCACAGGTACCACATTACCCTGGTCTATGCCCGCTGTATCCTGTCCCTCACCTAGGGACAATGGTGACATAGGATGTATAGGCAGGATGACTGTGCGCAATGATGGGGTTGACAGCTGTGTACTGTCAATTGGCTGACCAATGGCAGACCCTGACACACCTTCCTGTACCATTACACATATATCATCATTACCAGTAGCCATGGCACAGGATTCAGGTTCCCTGCTGCAGGTCACCAGAGCAGCCCCAGAACCTGTGGGATGAAGACAGGAAACACAGTTTACATTCTCCAGACATTGTTACCAGTGATGCACTTATACACACATGCACACATGGACACATGCACACGGGCACACATGCACACATGCACACATGCACACATGCACACGTGGACACATGCACACGTGGACACATGCACACATGCACACGTGGACACATGCACACATGGACACATGCACACATGCACACATGTGCACATGCACACATGCACACATGGTCACATGTACGCATGCACACATGCACACATGGACACAGGCACACATGCACACATGCACACGTGGACACAGGCACACATGCACACGTGGACACAGGCACACATGCACACGTGGACACAGGCACACATGCACACATGCACACATGCACATGTGGACACAGGCACACATGCACACATGCACACGTGGACACAGGCACACATGCACACTTGGACACAGGCACACCTGCACACATGCACACATGGGTACTGACACACCTGCACACATGCACACCCTGCAGTATACACACAGAGCACTACTGAGTTACACTACTGTTACTAGCATTATCAGGACTATTATAGGTTATGTTAAACACACTCACCAGCATGGATGGCCTGTCTCTCTGTAACCCTGGAGGGACCTGCAGAAATTATGAGATTAATGTTAGTGGGCACATCTGTCCCATTGATATTGCATATGATACAGTGTACAGAACAGTTAGGTGTACATATGGCATATTACCTGCATGCTCCATGTCGTGCTGCTGTGTGGAACCAGCCTCCATCATAATGCAGGTGTACTGCTGTTGGTGTTCCGGGGCTGGAGCCACAACACTTAGGAGTAGCCCCTCCAGTCTGGTGAGGGGGGGATGTGTGGCCACCCCACCTCCTGTGGCGACCTGTTGCCTGTGGATATCTGCTGCACGCTGCCGGACACTTCGGATTAAATCACTGCAGTGATGTCGTACCTGCTCATATGTCCTGTTATGCGTGCCAATTTCATTTACCCTACGGACCAGGTCTTGCCACAGTGCGGCCCTCTCCTGCTGGTTCTGACTGGTGCGGGAAAACAGGATGTCATACTCCCGCACCAGGCTCTGGTGGATCTCCTCATCCTCCGCAATGGAGTAGGCGGGGTTACGCTGTCGCGCCATCTCCCTGGAAGAGAACACAGACAGGATATCAGCAGACCATGTCAGCAATGTATGGCACACATACTATACTACTACTCCCATATGTTGCATGTGTGTGTGTCGTGGTGGATACACAGGTACATGGCCAGATATCAGTGCTCAGCCAATACCTGTGCAACAATACCTGCCACATTCCACACTACGTAGTAGCATGCCCCATCGGTCAGCACACACTGACAGGTGCTATGCACAACCTCACTCTGAGGGTCCATCCCAAGGTACTGTATGTGGGACACCGTCCACTACTCTGCTGTGGACAGACGTTACACGGCCTGGATATACATATCCCACCACCACCACCACCAGTACAGTAGACTACATTGATATGTATGTGGTTAGACAGTTATTCACTTGCTGGGACTGGGATGGTATCCATGCAGCACACTGGGCCAGTGGAAGCCACAAGACACACTGCTGACCCCTTTGCAAATGCTTACCACAGACATGCTGCGGATTGCATGACACTTGCACACACATGTCTAACCCAGACCCTATGCACAATGGTTAGGCATCCTGTCCAGTGGACCCCAGACAGAGGCAGATTGTATAACAATAGCAGGGGGCTACTGCAGGACAGAGCACATTCACATTAAGGGTAGGCATCTGTGGTCAGCACTGGTACTACGCTACAGTCCGTCATAACAACAGCCACAGCCTACTCTGGGAGGGTAATAGACACAAACACTGTGGATGACCACAAGGCCTTCTTCAGTTATGTTACACATACGGACCACATGCCTCGGATATGCTCTGTGTTAGTCCACACCTACTTAACATTCACCAAACACACGCATATTGGCAACATTCCTGCAGACATGTTCGGTGCACATATCCCCCCTCCCTCTCCCTCACCTTTCGGATATTTATCACAGCTGGGTGTAACCTCCTATCATCGCACATGTCCAGGTGAGGGCCGCCTCACTGGAGGAGAACACACAGCATCACTGTGACCTCGTGGTCCCCCTGGATGTGTGCTACCAGCACTCTGAGGGGACATACCACCGCATGTAACACTGATAGTTTATCGTGCTACAGGATATGTACCTGGACAGTGGCATACAGCAGCAGTGGTCCCACAACACTAAGGGGACACCTCGACTGACCCTGGGAATTACCACATCATATGCATAATGGGCCTGGTCTGCTACGCTATGGGGTAATGCAGTATGGGATGCATGTGCAGTGACATCAGGTACCTGCAGACAGTTGTTCCCAGCCAGTGTGCCTTTGGGATGGGCTGATCCTGGCTTGGGGCCTGGCTGACATTTCAAAGCAGTCACTACAGCCATTGCTAGGCCAACGCACAGACACATGCTTCCAGGATCCTGGCCTATGACTGCTTGACATGTGATGTGTGGTCATCCCCTTTTGTTGGAACTATGTACACACAACATATCACATGGACATACCTATGGATACAGACCTATGACACATTTGGAGGGTTCACAGTATGCACACTGTTAACCTGCTACTTTGCATTACCTCTGTATGTCGCAGCTGGTTGCATTCCACAGCTTCTGCTTGCCGCTGCTATTACTGTCAGTGCTGACAGCTTCAGGGTAGGGAGAGTCACAGTGTGTTTTCTTTTTTATTTTGCTGCTCTCTCTCTCTCTCTCTCTTCCACTTCTCGGCCTCTCTCTGTCTGCTTACAGACAATGCAATTAATTTATTGCATGTGGGGAGTGTTAGCACTGGATGCTTTTGTAGGTATTTGCATAGGTCCATGTGATGGCCTCTGCACCAATTGAAGGCCAGCATTTGCTAATTGCATACAGCCGGTTGTGTACTGATTGCAGTTCTCACTGTGATTTCAGGTCAGTGCTATAAAAGGGTATGTGTGATAGGCGTTGCCCTTTCAGATTGTGTGGGCGGGGACCATGCTGGTATGCTGTGGACAGTGTTCTGTGACTGTAAAGGTTAGTATCTCTCTCATGCTTCAGGCTGTGTTGTATATTCACAGTTCTCCATTCCTCTTTCATGTTCCCTGTAGCAAGTGTGTATGCACATTGACTCCTACAAGTATATCTAGATATATTCATATATATATATATATATATATATATATATATATATATATATATATATATGTACATATGCATACATATATCTATGTACTTTAACTGACCTTATTATCTACAGGCTGCCAACTAGCATGGCTGTTTCTTTTCACACACTACTATTATGGATATCCATTGTTTTGACATTTATTTTAAATGACATGCTTTGTGTACTACACATCCTATATTCCCTTTACATTCATCCCTACTTTTACATGTTATATTTATTTTAGCACAATGTGTTTGTATAAGAGTCATGGCTTAGTGGTAGGTTGTACAGACTAGTGTTTCCAAGGTCCTGGGTTCGGGACTGACAGTGGGAGTTTATTTTTCTTTTGAACTGAGTACAGGACCTGTCAATCACAGTGACTAAGGCACTTTTAAGCAGTTGTAACCGGGCTAGCGCTAGTTTGCGCGGAGCTCACGCATGCGCACTGGCGGTTAGCTCTGCGCACACCCGGTTACAACTGCTTAACAGTGCTTACTCTGGCGCAAACCCGCGCTATTCTCTTTGAAAGAAAAGAAAATGGGGAGACAGGAAAGTGGTGAAAAAGGGGTCACAAAGAGGGTAAGACAGTAGGGCAACAAGCTTGGGATGTGCAGGAGGGATGTAGGTAAGGCCCATAGCTGCCCATTTCTTCTGCAGCAACAGCTGTGCATATGTATGTAATTTGGTGTGACATTTGAAACCTTCCACCCCTGGGAGAGGTGTCAGGACAACAATAATACTTGTTGTACAGCCAATTGTAATTGATAGGTTCCATGTCCAGTGGACATGTGTGCGGAATGGGCAGCTATGTATGGGGCGTAATTTTTTTGTGGGTACAGAGTGCCCTTTTTTTTTTTTTTCAGGTAAGAGTGGTATGTCAGGTGAAGGAAGTCGGTTCAGCTGGGGAGGTAGGCTGGGTAGGTAAACAGACAAGACAAACAAGACGCATACAGGGGCGGTGTATGACACGTGTGCGGGGTTACACAATTGACGGGACGGAGGTTGGGATGTCCAGAGCCCATGAGCCCACAGATGGCAACAGTGGAACTGATATCCCCACCCATAGGCAGTTGCCACTGTTCCTTCACTGCCCAGGACGGGCTGTGCTGGGGGGCTGTGTAGGCGGGGCAACGGGGATGCCCGATAGTTGCGCCACGCGAGCCTCGAGCAGGCGAAGGGGCTCAAGGACAGAGTCCCGAATCTCCTACGCACCACAGTCCGGACGCCACGGAGGGTGAGAGGTGGATCTCCTCCGGCCACACTTGCAGAGGGGCGAGCCCCATCCCCTGCAGCGCTTACACCCGCAGGTGGCACAGGGCCACCGGAGGAGGGTCCGGACTCGGCACTAGTGCCAGGTGCACTCGCCAGCTGAGGTGGGAGAGGTGGGTCCGCTGGAACCCGCCTTCCCTGTCATTCTATGTTTTGCATTATGTCATGACAGTTTGGGTTAGTGACATATAATACCATTCACAGTTAGTTGTAACAGCATGCATTAGTATTCCCATTAACCAAACACCCAGATATTCACACCATTGAACAGCGTGCATAACACATGCATAATTTGAACATAAATACACAGTCCAACAACATGCAGGGTTAATTGATGGCAACAGGCCATCAGGTGTGGGTGTATGAACAGGGCAGATGCATCAACAGACATGCAAATATATATGACCCAACAGGACAAACGTCCAGGGGTGTTAATTGTGATTGCACATACCATTTTCACGTGGAATGGGTTATAGGTGGTTATAGGGTGGGGTAAATAAGGTAATATTAACACCTTAGAATACCAATACATATGCTGTACATTTCGAATAGCTACAGTTATATACACACTACTGTTCTAACTACAGTGTCCTATATGTTAACTACTTCACCTTGCTGATAGGACTGTTACTGCAACATCACTATACATTTTAGTGTTCTTCATACACATTCATATCAATCTTTGTTCAGATACATCATCCTGCTACTTTTGCTTTATATACCTGTAGACAAGTGTGGATGTTTGGTATATCAGACAATCATCCTATCTGCGTATTTCAGACTGGGAGCAACATATCCAGATTTTGGGATACACATTCCACATGCAGCAACACTTTGAACAGATTTTGCTGTTTGGTTCTGAGTCTCACATGCATTTAATTCTGTCTTGACTGCAGTATACGTTATTCAGGGGTTATTACTACTGTATTGCTGGATTCATGACACTCTCTCACACTCTCTCACTTGCTTTCATGTTACTATTCAGGATGGTACTTCTAGGCTTTATTGACATGTTTTAACAGTAGTTATTACAATACTTTCCAGCAGTCTCACTTCTGTCATGTTTCAGTATTTCCACAGGGATATATTTCACACATGTGATTTCATCATCTTCTGCGGCTATACTTTACATCCTGCTGCAGGTTGTGTACTATTTTCTTACAGGCAGGGCATTTTTATTTCTGAATATATGTTGGACAGTTTCATGTTTAGTTTACACTTACAGGCTGGGAACTCTTGTAATCAAGCAATACTTGCATACACTTTCACACTGTTACTTGCAGATTCTATTCCTTACTGGCTACACTGCACTCTTTTGCTGACTGTCATACTTTTATATTTCTTTACAGTTAGTGGTAGTGGATTACTGACCTGCCTGGTGGCGCAACCGCACCAGCCTATCGCCATAGGCTCTGCGGTTCGCAGAACGGACACCTGCAGCTGTAATATAAATGAAGTAATATTGGAATACACATCTCCATAATTTCAGCTAGTTTAACTTTTTACATACATAATTAATTGTTACTTACTCAGTGGTGGGGCGTTGGGTGATTGCCGGGCCTCCTGGATCCAAAGGTTCAGTTGGTCCTGCTTGCATCTCTTCAGGTCCGCATGGTGGTGACGGACCTGCTCACCTGTCCTTGGAATCCCTGTGGCACTGGTGAGTTCATGAGCCAACCGGTCCCACGCCTCAGCCCTGTACGCTCCCCAGAGGACCTGGCCCTGCATGAGTTGGACCTCATGATTGTGGACTAGGAGCCAGGCCATGTACCTGGACTCCTCAACACCCCACCTCTGCGCTCAAAAGCGACTACCCTCTCCTACACCTGACATTCTGCCTGCAGGTCTGTTCTACAATTGTTTATGCTGTGTATTCCCGCCTATGGGGCTTATATAGTCCGTTTTTCCCGCACATATCTGTGATTGGCCATTTTGGAATTGTATCAACTTCAGTAAACCTGCATTGTCATGCTCTAGTTTGTATTCATTCCTATATATTAGCTATTATTGCATTTCTAGGTACTGCTGTCATGGCTTAGTGGTTCTGTACCTTGACTATGGTGTATAGTATCCTGGGTTCGAACCTGGCCACTGCTTTTTATTTTTCATGACTGTCTAGACATTCTGAGGGGTGTGTCTGTGTAAAGGCAGTTTTGATACGGCTTGCTCAACGTTGCCCATCGGTTAGCTTGTTTGCGGGGTGCGCAGCTCCGCGCAAACGGGGTACGCTGCTTTAAGCCTCATTTGGCTATCAGCACGCATATTCCGCTCAGCTCAGTTAGAGGCACATATATTTAGCATGTTAAACCTATGCTCAGCTACGGGCAATCATTTTGTACCAGTTAAACCACTGCTCATCTACGGGCACATGCACTCACCCTGTTAAACTGTAGCTCAGCTATGGGCACATCTGGCTTTTTTTATTCTTTTGTTACTTCACATTTCTTCAATATAAATGGGATATTTCATTACAATTTACATATATTGCGGTTTTATGTGTACATATTTGTCAGGGACTTGTTTCCTGCTTATTTTGCAAAAAAATAAAAATGGTGTTGTGGGGGCTCGAACCATGAATGCCTGCTCTGCAGCCAACATCTCTACCACTACGCTATTGCTTCCTGGCTTATTTTGCATATTTAGTTCTTATATGCTTTCCCATTGACTGCTAACTGTAGCTGTGCTACGGGCACGCCCGCGCAAACGAGCGCACTCACGGTTAAACATCTTTACAATTTAAAAAAAATGACATGTTTATTTATATTTCTTTTATGTTTCATAGTCTGTAGGGGCATGTGTTGTGTTGTGTTTATTCACATTTCCGTGGACTCTGTTGTGGGTGTCTACTTTGGGCACTTTTACACTTCTGGGGGCGTGTCCGCTTGCAGGGCTCAGCCTACGGCCATGCCCCCACATGTCTTACACGGACCGTGTTAGACTTAGGTGTGATTCAGCATGCTCTCATGAATATGCAGAGCATGCTGACATCACTCCGTTTAACTGCAGCCTCCGTGTATGAGTTATAACTCTTACACGGAGGCTTCGTGAATCCTGCCCTTTATCTTTGCAACTTGAGATTCCATCTCTCCTCCAGTTTTGCTAGCAATGCTGGTGGAAGGACAGAATACAAGTTTAAAGAAAATTGCATACTTGGAGAAATGCAATAGTTATAAATCTCAGAGAAGGACAGAAGCTAAAAAAGTAACATCAACCTGTAATAAAATATAGTCTGAAGTGTTTTCCATTAAAGCAGTCACGAATAACTGTGAAAATAATCAACAGGCCAGAAGGAGCTTCAGCCCTTGGCCATGATCTTAGAATCTACAACTCTCGCTTTCTAACTTCACTTTCTTACTTCCTATATGCTAACTGTAAGTTATGTGAAATTTGATGTTCTGAATAAGTTAAATTCATAAAATAATGACTTGAACCACTCTTGAATTTGATCCTGTCTACATACTGATGATGAGCAATAAATACATTTGTTGTTCTGCAGAAATCATAGTTCGGGCTTTCCCATAGTGGATCTTCATGTTTGTGGCGAGAACTGCTAGATCCTCATGTAGTTACTATTTAATCATAGTATGTACATGATCACATTAGTTGTCAGAAGTGACCTCCTTTCCCCCAAATAAGACAAGTTCAACTGTATGCTATTGCGATCATTTATCGAAGAAAACAATACATCAGCTCAGCAACGAGTTGTTTGTAATAATTAACACAAATGTCAAACTGTAGACTGTAAATTTAACACAGAATAAACCACCATGCCTCCTCAGCTCCACCATAACTCCAGGGTTTGGATAATGGCAAAATTTGTATTGGGGTGCATAGGAAATTTTTAGATGGAAGCCAGTACCTGTATGCCACTAGTTGCCATCCCCCCATGTTTTATCATCTTTGCCTCATGGTGAATTTTTAAGATTATCTAGAATATGCAATGTTGAGACAAATTTATCGGAAGAAATATATAATACTTGCATTATGTTTTGTAACAGAATTTATAGCAAAAAAGCAATAGAAGAGGCTAAGCAAAAGCTCTTTGTGTCAAAATCAAGAAATAATGTTAATGATAGGTTTTGGGACAGTGGGGAGGGGGTAGAGAGAATGGTGGAAACAAGAATGAAAAAATGTATTTTGTTAGTACATGTAATATCTAAAGTGAAGAAGTTTGTAGTATTGTAAGATATTACTGGAACTTTCTGCATAAAGATAGGGACTTGAGTAAAATTTTGAATAAGCATCTTATGATGTCATACAAATGAGGAAGTAGCTTAAAGGACATGCTTGTTCATGGGAATTTTGTCTTACCAAAAATTTATTTGAATGTTTGCCCAATATCCATGAGCACTTATAAATGGAACAGTTGTTCTGTTTGCAAGCATATAATATGTTACTTTGAGTATATTAATAAAATCAAGTAAGTACCAAGGCGACATTTTTCATGTAACAGTAAGGGGGTTATTTATGCCCTAAGATGCCCATGTGGTTTCTTTTATATTGGTGAAACAAAAAGAAGTTTTAAAGTGAGGCTAATGGAACACGTTAGGGACATAAAAAATCAAAAGGAAGGCAAGATTGTGGCATGTCATTTCAGAGATGTACATGGTAGTGATATTTCTATGCTCCAGGGTTGTATTTTAGAGCAAATATTTGTTGAAAATGATGATGAAATTCTTTTGAAAGAAAAACTGTTATACAAGGAATATGGTTTTATTCTCAAATATGATACCATGGTCCCTATGGGACTAAATGGAGAGGTTAATTGGAAGTATTTAACTTAATTGTTTGATTGTATTATTGATTGATTGAGTTTGTGTTTTTTATATAAAAGGTAACACATTTTTAGCTGGATTTTGTAACTCCTTGAAGGTCTTGTCCCGAGGTGATAGAGAATAAAGTATTTCGGTCTGAACCATTTGTCTTGATTTTCCTATCTTCGCTAGTTGTTTGGAATAACTCCAGACTTTGTCTGTCCATCATTTCCACCCATTTCTGTAAATAATCACTAACAGAGATTCCTAAAAGGAAAGGGGTTAATACAATGGGGGAAAGATGCTGCACTTGTCCTGTTTGATTTGAAGAGATAAAGTAGGCATAACTGTCCTAATGGTGAGGGTGGGTGATCGAGTGAATGTCGATCATTTGAGTGATCTGCTAACTGCTGTACCCTGGGGGATAAAACCAATAACACCTCCTCACAGTGACATCAGTACAGTCTCACTGACAACTGTGAATTGCTTCAGCAATCACTCCATTGTCAGCAGAGACTTCCCTTCCCTCACATAAGACTACGTACAACTTTATGCTGTTATGATCATTTATTGAACAAAACAATACATCAGTTAAGCAACCAATTGCTTGTAATAATTAACAGACAAATGTCAAATAGCAAACTGTAAATTTAACAGAACATGAACTGTTTTGCCTATATGCTAGTTGGCGTACCCCTCAATCTGTTCCAGCCTGTTCCTCCCAACAACTAGATAGAGTCCACAATGTCACTTAGGGTCAGACATAACACCTGACATTGTCTGTCTAGCTTCTATACCATTTTGTGTAAATAAAAACTAACAGATATTTAGAAAAGGAAAGGGTGAAAACATGCCACAACAGCAATTGTCCACAAGTACATACATACATACATACATACAAATGTTTCAAGCATGGGCATTAAAGCTCTTCTAGTCTGCCAATATGCCAAAACACTTGTTCCCGTAATAAATGTCCAGGCTGTTCTTAAAAATATCTAAACTAGTACTTGCTTTAATGTAATTAGGTAGTCTGTTCCTAGCATCAGCTACATTGTCAGAGAACCAATTAGTACACTTCTCATTCCTATAGAATCTTCTACACAGGTTGTCTGATGAGTCTCTAGTACTTTTTGATAACCCAAACATTCCCAAAGGTAGTTGTCCCTAAATGTCCTATATACCTGAATAAGATCTCCGCTTAAATATCTGTAAGAGACACTGTACAAGTTCAGATATTTTAGTCTTTCATAATAACTTAGATTTTCACATCCATGGATGCCCTTAGTATAGTTCCGTTGTACTCTTTCACGTTTATTCATGCTTGTTTTCCTATAGGGTTTCCATATTGTTATTCCATACTCAGGTTTGGGTCTAATGTAACTAACAAACAATGACTTCATTATGTTTGATTTCCTAGACTTTATAAATCTTTTTATACAACCTATAGTTCTATAACTATCATTATCCAATTGGTTGATATGATTAGAAAAACTCATAGCTGAATCTACCCATATACCCAGGTCCTTAAATGAGTCTACAGTTTCAATCAACTGCGTGCTGTATTAAATATTCACCTTTCAGTTTATGTCTCCCAAATCTCATATGCTTAGTTGTTGATGTATTTATCAACGTATTATTCTTCTGTGTCCAAATGGTCAATTTAGTCAAATTATTTTGCAGGCATGCCTTATCTGTAACACTTGTAATCAGTTTACCCAATTTCAGATCATCAGCATATAGACTGTAGAACACCTCAGATGAAAAAGTAAGGTCTGAAAGATACAATCTAAACAAGTAAGGGCCTAGTACAGAGCCCTGTGGGACACCCTGACTGTAACCAAGGATTTCACCTGTCCATTTGGTGTGTGATACTTGCCATGTCCTATTTGTAAGCCATGCAGCTATCCATCTTATCAACAGCACATCAATACCTAGCTGTACTAATTTATTGATCAGTATTTTGTGTATGACCCTGTCAAATGCTGAAGTTCAATCTATATAAATCACATCACAGCACAATTTTTCATTCATAGCTGTTATTATATTGTTATAGAACATCATGTTACAGGTGGTAATAGATCTATTTTGAACATATGCATACTGATATATGGCTTCAAGTCCCAACCTATCCAGTTCTGACAATAACGTATCCAGTATTACCTTTTCCATTATTTTTCCACAACATGAAAGTAGACTTAAGGGTCTGTATGATTCTGGGTTTGTCCTACTCCTCTTTCCCTTAAAGACAGGTTTAATAAGTGCATGTCTCCAATCTTGAGGAATCTCCCCATATTTATATGACCTAGTGAATAACAGATATAATGGTAGTGTAAGTTCTTGCTGAAGTGTTATCAGGTCATTGTTACTTATTCCGTCTCCTCCCTGTGTTTTGTTTGGATCCAGTTTGCACAGTTCTTTTCAATATAATTTAATTTGATTCCAGTATCTGGGGTTACCTGGATGTCACTAGGACAACTTACCACCCCTTTTGTGGAGCCAAACTGTTTTGCATAAGATTTTGTAAATATATCTATAATCTGTTGTCTGAAAATAAATTTTAGAATCTGCACACAATCAATTTGTGTGTCTTTACTCCTTCCACATCTTATATGTCTATAAAAAGGTTTCCTATTATGCTCAATATCTTTATATAAATTTTCTTGATCGTGTCTAACACTCTGCTTAATCTGTTTGTCCAGCTCGTTTATTTCAGTTTTCAAAGTTGTAGTTCGACCTCTCTTCCATTTCTTGTATTTTTTGTCTCTCACCTTAATCAGGCATCTTTTTCTTATGGAAATATACCCCCCTTATGTTGTGTGCCTAGATCCTGAGGTTAAACATTTTTTTGACTTTTTGCACTCAAAAAAAAAAAACTTTCCACATTCCATCTGCAGTTTTTTCACTGAACACCTCACTCCAGTTAGTTTTATATAGTAACTGTTCTGCTTCCCTATAATCTATAATTAACCTTCTGTGCATTGGCTTAGATTTTAGTTTGGCAGAATTATCTAGCAACAGATTAACCTTTATGACCCCATGATCACTGCACATCAGTCTGTTTCCTCCAGTTTTCCAAACCACCAGTTCATAAATCATTAGTATAACTAATTGAAGCAATCATCGTTCTTTAATCAATTTTAAATTATATCTTACGTGTGGAAAGTTAATTGCAAATTAAATAAGTCGTAGCCCAGATCATTCAAATGAATGCTGTCAAGAAGATGGAAATCTTAGTCTGGCTTTCTCAGGTCAGGGTGCTGTATCACTGGAAAATCAGACTGTTTAGCTGCACTTCCTATTCTCTAATTCAAAATCTTTGAGTAAGTTTAATTGCAGCTAGCTTGCTGGCTGTAGTCCTCATTAGGCTAGGTAAAGCAGCTGACCATACAATATGTTTAAAAGGAAACATTGGCATAATATAGCTAAGTCAGCCAATATTTTCCCAAGCAGTATTTGTTTAAATATAAGTCAGAGGCCATTGCCATTAAAATGAATTATCATGGCATCAGTTAACCTATATAGTCAAAATAAGTCATAGAGCATCAGAATCTGCAGGCAGAAATGAGAACAATGTGGAAGAAAGATACCCAGACAGTTCCAATAGTAGTAGGAGCAACGGCTCTTATAAAAAAGAATCTACAGTTGTATTTACATATGTTACCAATCCAAGTAACCCCATACAAATTGCAGAAGGAGTCATTACTGGGCACATTGCAGGTGCTGCGAAGAGCACTTTAGGCTGACATCAAAGATTGAAGCAATACTAATTTCATGAACTTTAATTGTACTTTGACTTAGGAAAGGGGTCCATTCCTGCCATGGTATTAGAAATCCAAAAGATTTGGAGAAATTAAAAAAGTCAAAATATATTCTGAAGTGATGGCAACAACCAAGACAGTCCAGGGAACCATAACCGGTCTACTGTCCATTGAGCAGGATCGAGACCAAGATTCAAGCCCTTGGATCTGATGGAAGCTCTTTGAGCTGCTCTGTAGATGAGAGTGACCAATGACCAGAAGCTGGCGTGGACCTCAAAAGAACATGTACAACATTTTTTTAATTATCTGATGCAACTTAAAAATGCATCTGATTTCCATCTATCTGTACACTTTATCAACTTTACCAAACACCCACCCCTGACTAAATAAGATACTGACTGTTCTGAAGGAGTGAGATGTATAGCCTCTGTGAGTGATGCTTTGACAATTCAAAGCTTTTCTCAACATAGTGTTGGGATCTGAGGGGAACAAAGGCTGACAATTTGGTTGAATAAATACCAATTTTTGAGGAAAAATGTTACAAGAAATTGTTTCATTGTCAAGGCCCAGTGAACTGGACAAGAAGCTAAGATTCCTATTCCCTGTAATGAAATCTAATGTCTGCCTCCAGTTTGATCTGTTTTGGAGTTCCTCAGCCAAATCAAAAGATACAAATTATTCATTACAACATCAGACAAATGGAGTGATAGCACTCATTCACTAATTTTAAATACCCCATCATACAGCCAGGTAAATAATGTTGCCCATAAAACAAGGGACCATACTCCACTTCCCTGATAATGAGACAATTATGCAGGTAATGGATAGCAGCTTTATTTATAACCAACATTCTGCCAACACCATTGTAGAGGCATGCTAAAGGACTCAAACATTGTAAAGGCAGCAGCACATCCCCTAAGTACAGCCCTATTAAAATATAACTGACCTTGGAAAACCAGTCCCAACCTAGGCAAGTGCTCCTCATGAATAGGCAACAAACAAAAGGTTTGCCCAATCAATGCCATGGCTCATTAAATATTCTAATAATGTCTGTAGGACCATCCAGAGTTACATCCTCTACCTTTGTGTCCTCCTTCATGATAAACTCATTAATTGATAACCCAACTGGTGAGGGAATGTGATGAATTAAGAGAAACTCGCCTTGTTTTTCATCGGGACTAGACCAATGGGAGATGTCACGAATTGCTCCCAAGGTGGAAAACTGAATGGACTAATCATCCTTCTCACCTGTATTTTGTCATTAAGGATATTTTCTATTAAACTGCCCTTTCCAATGGTGAATCTCAAATTCTTGACAAACTAATTATTAAAGATGGCACTGGATTTCAAGGCAAAACCCTTTGAAAACCCATGCAGTAACATCAGTGCTGTTTTGCTGTCTGGGTAAAGCTCAAGCATCTGTGAGAGAATCTGTACTTTAATGGAAGAATGAGTTGTTTTGTTGTTGTTGACTTCAGAGTGAATGGAATCCTCTGTTGTCTTGGAAGGAATCTATACACTGAAAAGATCCTGTCTGACTTTTCCTGGAGTCATTCAGGCTTAACTCATTTTTTGCCAACAATTTAGTATTGGCTATGATTTCTTACAGTGGGAGCATGTGTGTGAAAAAAGGCAAATGGACCAAAGACATTTCCCTCTGTTAAAGGCCCAACACATGTCTTCATGTTCTGAGCATCTGGAATGGAACTGAGGGCATATGAAGAGGTTCTACCTAGCATGGTGCTCAACAGTTAGGATCTGTTACCCACTTTCAGTTTCCTGAACCTTTGATAGTAACCTAACCATGTCACTCATCCATGAATGTGATGAGCTTCTGTTTCATCATTAGTTAATAAATTAAGGGCAAATCCATTTGGGAGTCATTCTCAATAAGGACAGCCATGTGTGTGTGTGTGTGTGTGTGTGTGTGTGTGTGTGTGTGTGTGTGTGTGTGTGTGTGTGTGTGTGTATGTATATATATATATATATATATATATATATATATATATATATATATATATATATATATATAGCTATGTATATAAAAAAAACTGCTAACCATGAATCCCAATTTTTAGTGACTGTTTATTATGTGGTGTTTTACCTAAAGTGGCCAAATCAGCCATTAAATCTTTATAATCGGACTTCTCAACTTCCAGTAATCTTTGTATCTCATCAGCATGAACCAGCTCATATAAATCCATGTACTGCTCCCTACTGATTTTGTCCTTATAGCCTTGAGGATGTGAGACATTTTCTGTGACCCAGGGGTGTTGCTGTTTATCATAGGGGATTTGCCACTGCTGTCTACTGTATGTATTGGCGGCAGCGTGATCAGAATCCTAGGCTCCATTTCTTGACTGCTCCTTGTAGCAACTGTCAAACTACCTCCCCTATGCACTGACAAACCTAATTTGTGTGAGGAGTTAATGTTTACCATAGGATTGTTACAGGATCTCATACAACTTGAATTGATTGGGGACCAAAACCCTTTTTCTTACACTAGATCAGATAACCTGCACTGATAGAATTGGGTAGAGATGCCAAACACTCTTGCTGATTGTCTTCCTGAGTCTTATTTCTTATGACTCTCCATTCTCTATCATCAGCAACAAATAGACCTTCATTACCTCCTTCTCCAGGGGTAGCTGAAGTAACAGCTAGCTCTGGTTAAAATTTAGAATCCTGTGTGTCATCCACCAACTTCTGAAGTTTACATCTGATTTTATTGGCCTGAGCTTTAACAGACTTGGTAGAATCTAATTTTGCTGTATTGACCTCTCTTGCAGCCTGCTGATGCTTGGCTTCTGTTGACTTCCTACTGTTGAAATAGGTCCTTGGTGTCCTTGGCCTCTGACTTTATTCTAGCCTAACAAGATTATAAATCTTGAAGGGATGGAGAACCTAAAATGACAAACAGAGAGTCAGGCATTGGATGAAATAAATCTGATTATTAACAGCCTGATTATTAATGACCCCCTTCTAAGAGTGCCAATGATTCTCAACAGTGAGGGAATGGGAAGACGAGGGGGATGAAGAATGCATGGAAGTAAAAATTATATAGCTTAGTAAATCAAGATGCAATAACCTATTATGCAATAATGACCTATAAAACCAAAGCCACAAGTACAAGCTAGTAGGAAAAAACTAAAGGCAAACTGTAATTATTTAAATTAGCTATTTACAACTAAAGTCCAAATGCAACTCTGTTAATGCCCTTTGGTTATAAATTATCAGTTAACAATAAGCAAGATCCCAGCTCAAACAAAAACGCATAAGATCAAGTCAGGGGAAAGGGAGGGGGAGGAGAAAATTGATACCAGTTAGGGGTTGGTGTAATGGTTAAGGTGTTTACCTCACAGGTGCAAGGAAGAAGGCTTGATTGCCATCTTTGAAAGGGAAATTGGCTTGGGCTTACAAATGGCCCACAAGGGCAGCTAGCCTACTATTTACCAATGAAATCTATGAAACTAGGAAAAGCATTAGCCACACTGACCTAAGTGGAATCCATCAACAACCTATTTAGATAGTACCAATGAAATAAGGCACGTGATGTAAATCATTATGTGGACATACTAGGGGAGAGGGAAGAGGATAGAGGAACAAGAGGAAAAATTATAGCTGTTCAAAAACATTTACCATTTTATTTTTTAATCATTATTTTTTACTTTTATATATATATATATATATATATATATATATATATATATATATATATATATATGTTTGTTTGTTTGTGTCTTTCGGCTTTTCCTGGTTAGGGGTCGCCCACAGCAGAATTCCGGTCTGCTAATGATTGGTAGTGGATTTTTACGTACCGGGTTACCAGCCCTGATGCACAACCTTCAACGAAGGCACGCCCCATTCATGTATGCCTCCACACAGAAGACGCTGTAGCTGAGAATCGAACGGGACAACGTCTTGCTATGAGACGACAAAGCTACCGCAGCACCACCACCGCAGCTTTATTTATATATATATATATATATATATATATACATATATATATAGATATATAGATATATATATATATATATATGTTCATAGGTTCATAGTTTAGTACTAAGCTAACTGCCCTTGCGAGTCATTTTAAGCCTAGTCAATTATCTCTTGTGAGACTCAAACCCTGCACTTGTGTTTGCAAGGCAAACACCTTAACCATTAAGCCACCCTCCTATATATATATATATATATATATATATATATATATATATATATATATATATATATGGGTTTATATTAGAACATCGAAAGTGTAATGGTTCGAATCACTAAAGGTCAATCTTTAATGATCGAACCATTAAACTTTCGAATGTTCATAAAAAAATGAATTAAAAAAGAAAATCTAAAGAGTGTAGGCAGGTAGGCAAGCACCTGATCCCATAGCTAAAATTACTCCCCACACCCCCGCTACTTAAATATACCAACTCTGAGACCGCACTACATTGAAGTAAATGGAAATCTCCCCTTACGGAGATTTCTGTTTACCCGTTCGACGTTCTGCACTTTCGCTATTCTTGTGTCGACAATGTTGGATTCGACATTGTCGGCTTTCGGGAATATAATAGGTAACCTATATATATATATATATATATATATATATATATATATATATTACCCATTCTAAAGACTTAAACCTCATCAATGATATAAATAGGACCTGCTGGAGAGACGGATATGTATCCCAGAGACCACCCCTTCTCTGGAACAGGTTACCCATCCCTGTGGAGCAGAGGTCCTTCCTTACCCAATTCAAGTGTAACTTGGACAGTTGGATGGGAGAAAGGAAATTCTTCCCTGGTTTGGCACACTTACATCTCTAATGGACACAGGCAGCCTGTAAATAGTTTATCTCCCAGTCCCTTGCTTGTAAATGTTTCATCTCCCAAACCCATTTTTGCAGTTATCAAGGGTACAAGAACTTGTCAAAGATTTGAGATGATGGCTAGGCTTAAAAAAGCCCTTGTGGTCATTAGTCTAGTAAACACCTATGAACCTGCTATATAGTTAAAAGCAATAATCCATGGCTGTCCATGGGTATATCAGGATTTACTCACAGCTGGTGTAATAATCCATGACTGTGCATGGGTATATCAGGATTTACAGTGGTTGGTGTGGTTTGAGCCTCATATACCCACAAACAGTAGTGGATTATTGCTTTTATATAATGACATTTAAGAAAGAAATTGCTTACCTTTGTTACATAATGTATTTGTATAATAGTACTTCAGTCTTCTTTAAATGTTCTTCCTTGTTTATTGATGTACTGCACACGTGACTGGGACTTGTGTTCCCAGGCTTGCGCAGTACATCACTGCAGTACAGGAGAAGCAATGGAGGAAAAATCTCTGTTGCTGTTTTTTTTGTAATGGTTAAAAAGTTGGGATTTGATGAGGGGCAGATGAGAAATACAAAGAAAATAGGGTATGTTCTGTTTCTTTAGATTTGCAGAACATACCTGATTTTTTTCATATTTTGCTGTCTCCCCAGCATATACTAATAGAAAGTCTGAACACTCAATGATACTTCAGCAGGTAGACTTTTTTTTCTGTTGGTATATGCTCGATCTACAGTGAACGTGCTGATTGGCTGCCCAATCAGTGTGTTCATTTTTAAATAGCAATGAGCAGCCATTGCATAATGGAGTAAGAAGTGATTTCAATGGTCTTAACTGGTATAAATATGTCCTACAACATAGCATATTTGCATTAATCCTTTAAATGTTAGATGAAGTGTATGAATTATAATAACACTCCACAGTCAGTCATGGAATGCTAATGTATAAAAAGACATGAACAGGAACAACCTATGTATCAAAAAAAAAAAAAAAATAGAAAGGAAATGGTAGAAATATTGAAATGTCCCAGAGGAGTTACGGTCTAATGGGGAAGCATATGCAATGGACATACATGAAAATATGAGGATCCAACATGTAGAAAACAGGAGATGTGTTGATTTTCCAGTGATAGTACATATGTAAGAAATGACCTCTCTGGAATAGTTGTGGTGTCTACAGCAGTCATTAATTTCATCACCACACAGGACAGATAGTTCTAGTGGGATGTAGGATTAAGTGGGATGCTAGGTATCATGACTTGTAGCATTGCTAATGGGTCCTAATCAAGAAATTTTAAATCTGCAATAAATATTAAAACAACTTTAAAGTAAAGATAAATGAAAAAAAGGCTACAAGAAAAGAATGCAAATACACAGGCCTTAAATCAAGAAATGCAAACTAGTAGCACAAGAGCATCATTCTCATAGCAGGTGCAGCTTCCAGTGATTACAGAAAAGAAAACCCGAAGAAAGAAATGGGAAACCAAATGACAAGGCAAAATTTAACATTGAACTGAAGCATAACAAAAATAGTAAGACAATAAATGGAATAAAACAGTAAAAAAGAACTTCACAATTGAAAATGTCAGTGCCTTTAAAATATGAGTGAAACATGCCTGATTTTGTATCTGTAGACCACTATGCAACACAAAACATGAAAAGAAAGCTGCAAAAATGCCAATATTAAATATATATATATATATATATATATATATATATATATATATATATATATATATATGCAGCAGCAATTTTGCAATGTCCGTATTAGAACAGTATTCACAAAGATCCACTATGGATGATTCTTGATGGGCTAAACTCATTGAAGTCTTACCTGCCAATTGTACTGGATTTAATTGTGTCTGGTAGAGAAGAATTTTGTAAGACAATAAGCATGTTTTACTCTTATAGCCTCAGCATTTTTTGCTACATAGTCATGATGTTAATGTTGACATAGTACATTTAAAATATTTAAAACCTAATTAATGAGTGTGTATGACAAGCAACAAATATGAAAAATAATAGAACATAGAAAGTAGACAGACGGACTTTTTATGAATTCCTGTAATTTCAGTGTTGTGTATTTTTTATTGCCGTTAGTTCACATTAAACAGTGTCTGATGATTATTTGTCCGGTGTACCAAACATCAGTATGTGCCATGCTTCAGTTTTATCATGATGGTGTCATGCAGACTTGAGAGCGACAGTGCATTAAATCAAGTTTTGCAGTGGTGGATTAAGGAGCAAGACTGGAGCAAAAATTAAGGGAAGTAATTTTTCAAAGGGACGTAGCTCAGGAAAGGCTATATAAAATCAGCCTTAACAAAACTAAATTAAGTACTGAGTCTGAGAATTCTGTCACATCAGCTAAAATCATTGATAATTTGTGGAATTTAAATGGGTGACTTTAAGATTTTAGCTATGGGATCAGTTTAAAGGTATTGTATATGTTCCGTAATGATGCATTTACTTTCCCAGCCAAAGAAGAGAAGAGAAGGAAATGCAGCAGAAAAAGAACCAACAAAAACAAGGCAGAGAACACACAGGTATACTGTAGGCATAAAACGTAAGCAGTATATAACACTAGGAAAACCAACAGTGGACTACTGACCATTCTAGGTTTTACTACATGAAGGAAATTCCTATATTTTATCTGTCTACTTATATATCTAGCCTTCCTTTGTTAACCGATTAGTCCCACTAGGCTCCTTCATATAACGAGTAAATGAAATCAGTGATTACATTATGTGCCACTAAGTTTGCCTGATCTTGTTTGCATTGTAAAAAAATTTAGCAATTTTTTAATTTGAGTTTGCGAAAGTTTTTTAAAGGGAGTCAGGGACCTTTTCAGGACAGTTTATATTTGTAAATTTGTGCCCACTGTGCTGCAGTACTATTGCTAATGTGTCATAGGTTAATAGAAGATTACTAGGTTAACAGCTTAAGGGCCCTTATGAGCCTAGCCAATATAGCCCAATTTTACCCAATGTAACCCAATTTTACCCAATATATGGCCCCTAGGGCAAGAGGATGGCATGGATTTGTGCCTGTGCATTATCTTACAGATTGCCCCTGTCCATAAGTGACATATGCACTACTCCAGGTACAAATTTGCAATTCCCCATCTATTCAGATAAATTGCATTTCAAGAAGGCCAGGGAAGGACTGTGCTGAATGTGAATAGGAAGCTTGTTCCAAAGAAGAGGAAATCTCTGTGGTACATATCTCTTTCTCCAGCATGTTTTGCTTGAGTTGCTGACCAAGCTTAGAGCCCTAGACCAGGTAACTCTATTGCTATCTGACTTGCCGACTGGATTTGTGAGTGTGTTGTAGATCAGGCATAGGTCACCCCTTAATAGTCAGTAGAAGACAGAGTAAAGGGATAGGGCTTTTACTCTAGCCACATAATTCTTGTTGTTTACACCCTGTATTTTCTTTATCTGGAACCTCTGAGGTTGTTCCAGCTGCTGTATGTGCCTAGTCAAATACATGCCAAAAGGCACATTGTACTTCATTATTGGTCTAATGAAGGCTAAGTACAGTGGGACCATAATTTCCTTGGATCTGGATGCCATACCTTTACTTATAAGTTTTGCCACATAGAAGGATTTCCTCACCACTGTAGAAACATGGAGGTCAAAGTTCAGGCTGCTATCTATCTGTGTACCTAGATGTTTCACCTTTGAGTCTACTGTAAGGGGCGTGCTATTGATGTTGTAATTTGCAGGGGTATTTGACTTCCCAAAGCATATGATAATGCACTTTCTTGCATTTACAGAACCAAACAAGCTGAAACAACTAATTCCAACTATCCAGATAGGGTGCCCACGAACAAAATCCAAGGCTCGGACAACGACAGCAGAGTAGTAAAACGTCCTTTTTATTGACAGAAAGTCACCACAGAAAATGTTCAGAGAACCAGAAAAAATATTCAAGGAATCAAATAAAATATAAAATATATATCGAAAGGTTAAGCGCTTTCGTCTGACCTCCGTCAGACTTCCTCAGAACCATGAACTAATGTCAGTAAAAGGTTTTTAAAAACTTTTTGGCGCCAACTGTTTGCCAAACAATTATTATTTAAAAGGGCAACATAAAACCTGTATCGTATTGAATGTCAACATATGCACAAAACCTGTATCGTATTGAATAACAGCATATGCAAAAATAGCATGTGCAAAATTAGCATGTGCAAAATATCAGCGTGTGCAAAAAGAATAGCTAGTGCAAACATTGCTCATAAAGCATAATATAATATACATGTTTAACAAATGTAAGTAGAAAATATTCACAAAAAAATAATCCTACTACTAATGCATTTAAACGCCCTCTCTAACAGTGTAACATGAATCTAAGTGCCTATTAAAAACTACCTATTAAAAATGTCATACTGTAATATGTTATAATACCACTTAGTCAACTACCTACAGTGCCTAATTTACTTAAAAATACGTAGGAAAGTAAATTGAAATATAAAAATATTTTAAAAACAAGATGAATAAATACCTAAACACATCAATATAATTATTAATATGATTATTAATATGAAAAGTGTCCATGTGAAAGGACAATGTGAAATAACAACAGAATAAATTAACTTAAAACAGTGTGTATTACAGATAGAATATGGTATACTGACCAACTGAGACACAATGTATCAAAATATTACTGTAAACGTATAAAAGTATAATAGTATAAGTACTAGTTAAATATGTATATACGATTGTCTATGAAATCTGTAACACCTAAAAGCGATAATAGTACTAGTAGTACAGCTGCACAACCCGGGGATGTGTCTGAACCTAAAATAAACCATTAAAAATCATCAAAAAACACACACCCTCCAAAATACCAAAACAAGCACATCGAATATGGTCCCCTAATATGGCCCACAAATATGAACCACTAGTGTGAACACCTAATGTGAACAACTAACACTTAGGGAAAATTGTCAAAAGGTGCAAACTGACCGCTGCCCTGCAACCAAGCTGCTGAAAATCTTCATACATTAAGCTGTAAAAATGGCTTTATACTAATAAAATCATTCAGCCCTGGTTTAGATGTAGAATCACAAAATATCTGCCATCTACTTTCGAGGGCCGAAAGTTTGATCTTCCAATTCTCATCGCCACTGCTTGTTTCAATTAAGTCTATGATGGCAAACTTGAAACTATGGTTGTTACCTTTTTCAGAAACATGTCTATACAGAGCGTTTTTATCGTCTTTCCGCTGAATTCTATACAAATGCTCGTATATCCTAGTTTTTAACTTCCTATCAGTTTTGCCTATATAATAGGCTGAACAGGATATACATGTAGCTATGTAGACCACCCTTTGTGTATTACAATTACCCTTGCGTGTTTTGATTTTTGTCTTCAAAACATTGTCCAATTTGATGTCCATACTAGTATTGATGAAGTTACATTGTCTACACGTACCACATTTTCGTGTACCTTTACTAATGATCTTAGTTTCCCTTAAGTGCTCAAATAAATGTTTCAAATTGTGAGACATTTTATACACAATTTTTGGGGGCTCACTCCCTAATGCACCCTCCTTGTCAGAAAGCATAAGGATCTCCCAGTGTTTGATTAAAATTTCTTTAACTAAATTAGAATAAGGATTGTATCTAATAACACAAACTCGCTTGTCATCGAAGCTCTCTGCTCTTTTCAAATTATGCACTGGAACGCCTAAAAGGGGTAAATATTTTTTCCCCCATTCACTAATAACATATTGAGTAACATTATTTAACATGTCCTTAGGATACCCACGATCCAAAAACATGTCGTGGATGTTAGCAAGTTCTCTTTCCATACCGTCTTTTTCTGAGGACATGCGGGCTGCGCGGATACACTGCCCTTTAAACACGTTACGAAACATGTAAGGGGGATGATTACTATAGAAATTTAAGTAATCGTTAGAAAAGGTGTTTTTTCTGTGTATACTAGAAGTAAACTTAGTGCCATTATTGCTAATGTACGTGTCCAAGTATGAAATTCCAGTCCTATCTATGCTATGCGTAAATCTCAAAAACTGAGTAGTGTTATTAATAAAGACTATAAAATCATTAAGCTCATCTAGTGAACCATTCCACAAAATAAACAAGTCATCCAAAAATCTGGTGTACAAAAGTATTTTACTAAAATGTTCACTTTTAAAAACAAATTCAGTTTCCCATTCCAACATGACCATATTGGCATAAATGGGGGCGCAGGATGCACCCATAGCCACCCCCCTTACTTGTTTAAACACCTCTCCTTGGAATTGTACGTAATTGTGATCAAGGACAAGCCCCATCATGTCGACAATTAAGTTAACCTTGTCACTACTTAAATTGGAGAATTTACTAAGACTATTGTGAAAATATTCAAGTCCGATGTCTCTAGGTATACTCGAATATAAATCAATAACATCAATAGTGAGAAATATCACCTCCTTCCTCCATAAGTCATGTGTAAGTTTCCCCAAAAAATCCCAGGAGTCTTTTATTAAGTGATTGACTCTTTCGTAAACATGCTTTGTCCATTCATCAATGGTTACTCCTATTTTAAATGCCTAAGATAAAGAACCAGAAATAATCGGCCGAAATGGGGGGTGTTCCAAGTCCTTGTGAATTTTGGGTATTCCCACAATCGTAGCCATTTTTGGAAACTCTACTCTGATAAACTGATAAATGTCATTAGTAATCCTATTGTCCAATAGGTATTCCTCTATGACCAAGTCAATTCTTTTATATCCTATATGTACTTGGTTAATGGAAATGACTTCATAATTTCCTGAATGGTATAGTATTTTCAATATCTCACTATTATAGTCCAAAGTGTTATATAACACAATCCCCCCGCCCTTGTCGGGCTTCATTATTATTAAAGGAGGTTTTACTACTCTGCTGTCGTTGTCCGAGCCTTGGATTTTGTTCGTGGGCACCCTATCTGGATAGTTGGAATTAGTTGTTTCAGCTTGTTTGGTTCTGCAGTTGCTCTTTTCAGATGGCGGAGTCCTCGGATGCATCACAGGCTTCATTGGATAAAGACGAGTTAGTGTTGCTTCGGTCGGAAGTGACGGCCCTTCAGTCCGACGTGAGTAAGCTGCTCACGTTGGTAAGCAAGCTTACTGAAACTATTAATATGGGAGCTGCGTCTTCCAGTTCCCCTGTTGACTTGCATTTGGCTCATTCACATTTAAAAGCACCGGTTGGTAAATCCATCGGTACAACGGATGCCAATTTAGACAATGTTGCAGATTTTATTCCCAATGGACAAGGTGACAAACTACAAACTGATCCGGACTGTATATCTATAAAATCTTCTGGTCTGAAAGATATAAATTTGTCACCGGAGGCTGAATTCACTTTTGATTTTAGCCTTTACAACACCGACAATGTATTTAACAAAATGGGAACTAAACCTAAGTCGAGGGAAGGTTGCAAGACGTATTCCAATGCCATAAGGACATTTGGCGGAGTACAAGGTACTGATTTGCATTCAGCTGTTTCTGATACAGTTCGTAAGGACCCAATGGGTCGCTGTTTAAAAACTTTTAGCATGGACAATATAGATGCATTTCTTAACGATGAGGTTAATTTTAAAAGAGATGACCAATATTATGAAAATCAACCGAAACAAGGAAGACATTGCAGTACTAATAAGGACAATATTAAGTCCAAGATTATCTCACTTGGCAAAAAGCTTATTCAGATTAAAAGCGTTAAAACTGACAGTGCCTATTTGAAACATTGTTTGAATCTAAAAATTGTACCTAAGGGTTTGAGATTTTTTAAGCTCCCGTTGGGTATTGATTTTAATAACACTATTATTAATGATTTTAATAACATGTTTGACGATTTTGGTTTCGTGTATATGAAAAGACTGTTGAAATACAATGAAGTGAAGGTGGTGGAACTTACTAAGGACATAGAGATGTTGAATGAAAACATTATTAGGGACACAGACTTCGACCAATGGGGGGATTTGTACCATAGACAGTTTGCTACAGCGGAAAATAAAAACACATTAATATTTAATAGAAAATTAAGGAAGATAGACAGGGACATGGAACTTTATAAAAACAATAGGGCCTACATATGGCCTAATACGAATAGGAGGGAAGGCCCCCAACAGGAGAAGCACTTAGTATTTAATGAACGGACGGATAGAAACACACATGACACAAATTTTCAAGGGGGGAGATTTTTCCCTGCCCCGAAACAATTCAGGAGGCAATATTAGACGAGGAAGGTCTGTGTGAATTACAATTAAGATCATGTAGGCAGATTGACCATCTGGACATAACCCGGGAAGTAACACTGTCCCCTTTAAGCTATGTTGATGTTAGTTTGCCTGCTGTGGCGGAGTCTCCACCAACTAAACAAATCACCCACTCGTTTAATGGGTTTAATGTGTTTAATTATACGGACATGGTGGTTACGCAAGGGCATGTTTCCTTGTTCACTAAAGGTATGAAATTCATCCCTACTAGTAAATTTAATATTGTGGATACTATTAAAGAGGTTAAGTTTTTTAGTCGTAGGATTAATTTTTCTGTTTTATTTAATAGTAAAAACAAGGCTCAGAATACGACCAGTATTAATTATTGTAAAAGACTTACAAAGAAGAGTGTGATTGTTCCGGCATACCATCCACAAGTTCTTCATTACGAAAAACTAGTATCTAAAGATATATACAATTTGTATAAAGACATCAAAATGAGTAAAGAATACACTAAGGTGTTTATTGACAATTTAAACAATGAAGAAAGGGATTGTCTTAGACATATTAGAGAAAACCCTCACATTAGAATAATGAAGCCCGACAAGGGCGGGGGGATTGTGTTATATAACACTTTGGACTATAATAGTGAGATATTGAAAATACTATACCATTCAGGAAATTATGAAGTCATTTCCATTAACCAAGTACATATAGGATATAAAAGAATTGACTTGGTCATAGAGGAATACCTATTGGACAATAGGATTACTAATGACATTTATCAGTTTATCAGAGTAGAGTTTCCAAAAATGGCTACGATTGTGGGAATACCCAAAATTCACAAGGACTTGGAACACCCCCCATTTCGGCCGATTATTTCTGGTTCTTTATCTAAGGCATTTAAAATAGGAGTAACCATTGATGAATGGACAAAGCATGTTTACGAAAGAGTCAATCACTTAATAAAAGACTCCTGGGATTTTTTGGGGAAACTTACACATGACTTATGGAGGAAGGAGGTGATATTTCTCACTATTGATGTTATTGATTTATATTCCAGTATACCTAGAGACATCGGACTTGAATATTTTCACAATAGTCTTAGTAAATTCTCCAATTTAAGTAGTGACAAGGTTAACTTAATTGTCGACATGATGGGGCTTGTCCTTGATCACAATTACGTACAATTCCAAGGAGAGGTGTTTAAACAAGTAAGGGGGGTGGCTATGGGTGCATCCTGCGCCCCCATTTATGCCAATATGGTCATGTTGGAATGGGAAACTGAATTTGTTTTTAAAAGTGAACATTTTAGTAAAATACTTTTGTACACCAGATTTTTGGATGACTTGTTTATTTTGTGGAATGGTTCACTAGATGAGCTTAATGATTTTATAGTCTTTATTAATAACACTACTCAGTTTTTGAGATTTACGCATAGCATAGATAGGACTGGAATTTCATACTTGGACACGTACATTAGCAATAATGGCACTAAGTTTACTTCTAGTATACACAGAAAAAACACCTTTTCTAACGATTACTTAAATTTCTATAGTAATCATCCCCCTTACATGTTTCGTAACGTGTTTAAAGGGCAGTGTATCCGCGCAGCCCGCATGTCCTCAGAAAAAGACGGTATGGAAAGAGAACTTGCTAACATCCACGACATGTTTTTGGATCGTGGGTATCCTAAGGACATGTTAAATAATGTTACTCAATATGTTATTAGTGAATGGGGGAAAAATATTTACCCATTTAGGCGTTCCAGTGCCTAATTTGAAAAGAGCAGAGAGCTTCGATGACAAGCGAGTTTGTGTTATTAGATACAATCCTTATTCTAATTTAGTTAAAGAAATTTTAATCAAACACTGGGAGATCCTTATGCTTTCTGACAAGGAGGGTGCATTAGGGAGTGAGCCCCCAAAAATTGTGTATAAAATGTCTCACAATTTGAAACATTTATTTGAGCACTTAAGGGAAACTAAGATCATTAGTAAAGGTACACGAAAATGTGGTACGTGTAGACAATGTAACTTCATCAATACTAGTATGGACATCAAATTGGACAATGTTTTGAAGACAAAAATCAAAACACGCAAGGGTAATTGTAATACACAAAGGGTGGTCTACATAGCTACATGTATATCCTGTTCAGCCTATTATATAGGCAAAACTGAAAGGAAGTTAAAAACTAGGATATACGAGCATTTGTATAGAATTCAGCGGAAAGACGATAAAAACGCTCTGTATAGACATGTTTCTGAAAAAGGTAACAACCATAGTTTCAAGTTTGCCATCATAGACTTAATTGAAACAAGCAGTGGCGATGAGAATTGGAAGATCAAACTTTCGGCCCTCGAAAGTAGATGGCAGATATTTTGTGATTCTACATCTAAACCAGGGCTCAATGATTTTATTAGTATAAAGCCTTTTTTACAGCTTAATGTATGAAGATTTTCAGCAGCTTGGTTGCAGGGCAGTGGTCAGTTTGCACCTTTTGACAATTTTCCCTAAGTGTTAGTTGTTCACTTTAGGTGTTCACACTAGTGGTTCATATTTGTGGGCCATATTAGGGGACCATATTCGATGTGCTTGTTTTGGTTTTTTGGAGGGTGTGTGTTTTTTAATGTTTTTTAATGGTTTATTTTAGGTTCAGACACATCCCTGGGTTGTCCAGCTGTACTACTAGTACTATTATCGCTTTTAGGTGTTACAGATTTCATAGACAATCGTATATACATATTTAACTAGTACTTATACTATTATACTTTTATACGTTTACAGTAATATTTTGATACATTGTGTCTCAGTTGGTCAGTATACCATATTCTATCTGTAATATACACTGTTTTAAGTCAATTTATTCTGTTGTTATTTCACATTGTCCTTTCATATGGACACTTTTCATATCTATACTTATACTTATACTTATATTGATGTGTTTAGGTATTTATTCATCTTGTTTTTAAAATACTTCAATATTTTAATGTACTTTCCTACGTATTTTTAAGTAAATTTGGCACTGTAGGTAGTTGACTAAGTGGTATTATAACATATTACAGTATGACATTTTTAATAGGTAGTTTTTAATAGGCACTTAGATTCATGTTACACTGTTAGAGAGGGCATTTAAATGTATTAGTAGTAGGATTATTTGTTTGTGAATATTTTCTACTCACATTTGTTAAACATGTATATTATATTATGCTTTATGAGCAATGTTTGCACTAGCTATTCTTTTTGCACACGCTGATATTTTGCACATGCTAATTTTGCACATGCTATTTTTGCATATGCTGATATTCAATACGATACAGGTTTTTTGCATATGCTGACATTCAATACGATACAGGTTTTATGTTGCCCTTTTAAATAATAATTGTTTGGCAAACAGTTGGCGCCAAAAAGTTTTTAAAAACTTTTTACTGACATTAGTTCATGGTTCTGAGGAAGTCTGACGGAGGTCAGACGAAAGCGCTTAACCTTTTGATATATATATTATATTTTATTTGGTTCCTTGAATATATTTTTTCTGGTTCTCTTTCTTGCATTTAGTTTTAGCCCATGGTTCTGGCACCAATCATTTGTCTGATCTAGTCGCTGGATTCAATGATTGCCCCCAGCTTGTAGTTTTTGACAAACTTTGTCATCCAGAGGCCATCCACATTTGCCTTGACTTCAGAGAAGTATATTCCGAACAGGAGTGGTCCCAGTACTGAGCCCTGTAGCACAACACTAGTAACTGGCCTCTTGCTGGATCTGGATTCACCCACTTTAACCATGTGTTCTGTCCATGAGCCAATTGGATATCCATCTGGTGACATAGGGATTTATGACCAGTTTTGAGTTTATTTATAATACCTCAGTAGGTAACTGTGTCAAATGCCTTGGTCAAGTCAAAGTAGGTGGTATGTACTGTTTTACCCTCGTGCATGACTTTAGTGACTTTCTCAAAGAAATCCACCAGATTCAGTAGATATGACTTGCTCTTGACAAAGCCGAATTGGGTTGGGTCTAGTGTTTTCAGGTCTTCTATGTTATTATTTATCAGGTTCATGATTATTCTTTCCTTGGCCTTACATATAAGCCTAGTCAAACTTAATTTCCCAGGTCAGTAGATGGTACCTCTTTATGCAGAGGTATGTCTGTTGCTGTCCTCCACTCTATCTGGACAAAGCCAGTCTGGAAGCTGTAGTTAAATAGAGATCCTATGGGGATGATAAGTCCTGATTTAAGCTGTTTAAGAGGCAACCTGGTATATTGTCAAGCCCTATTGAAGCCATGTTTTTAGCTTTAGAGAGCACAGTGGCAACTGGTTATTTGATGATAACTGTCAGTGAAGTGGTGGAGGATATTTTTTGTGGAGAACTGGGAGAGATGGGAATGTGAAATTTGAGCTGAATTTGTCAGCCAGCAGATTTGTTATGTCTACCAGCTGAGTATAGGCGATGCCATTTGCAACTAATTCTGCACTTTGTTGGGTGTTGCTCGTAAGATTGAGGACATAACTGAAAAATGCCTTATTGTTATCCTTAGCTTTGAAGGCTATTTTTACCTCAAAGACTGCTTTCAGATACTTTAGTTCCCTGATTCACTTGTTTAGACTAATGAGAGACTTATTGCTGTGTTGTGTACATTCCCTCATACTTCTCCAGACAGTCTTCTTTCTTTTGATGTGCAGCCTATTAATACCAGGGGTCCACCAGAGTGGCTTGTTTGTACGGATTGACCTGGGTTTATTTCAGTCTGGTACTGCTGTTTATATACAGATGTTTATATGGTCATATAAGGATTTTGTGTATGCCTCTGCATTGGTTTATGTGTTTTCTGGATTTGGGGGATCTTGGAAACTAACTATGCCATCCCTGAAAACTAACTCTGCCATCCCTGAATAGGGGGTAATTTACCCTAGAGAAGTTCTTAAAGTTGTGGGGGTTAGATGGGGGGACTAGTTTTACCTTTATTTCAAGGGAGACCACTTTGTGATTTGTTTGAGGACATAATGGGGGTGGGGTGAAGCACTCTCCCAAATTTGTGAGTACCAGATCTAGGATATTTGTTACCCTAGTGGGAGTGCAGACCATCTGCTCCAGGGCATTTGAATTTACAAACAAAGTCATGAAATCTTTGGGCCTACATTTTAGTGGTCATGTATGCCTCCCAGTTAATGGAGGAGGACTTAAAATCACAGTATGATATTGGGCTGGATGGTAAGTGATTCTAGTAACTTCAGGTATGATGTATGGGTTTCCTGGATCATAGTGGGGGACCTGTAGCTAAAAAAAATATGATAATAGATTTTTCCCATGGTTAATTGGACATGGAATAGCTCATGCATGTCATATTGTTTGACCAGCCTTAAGGTTTGCTTATCCTTTATATAGATAGATACACATCTGGCTTTTGCTCTTTCATGTTCAGTGGGTGGTCGGAATATATGAAAGGCATTATAGCCATGCACTGCTGGACTGCTTTCCATGGCTTTGAACTATGTTTCAGCAGCTGCACAGATTTCAGCACTCCCCAGGTTAAGGACAGCTTCCAGGGAGTGCAGTTTCTTGTTCAAGTTCCTAGTGTTGAGCAGTAACACCTTTAGCTTGCCCTGAGTAGCTTTTGTTATGTTGGATGGTTTGTCTGGTTTGCAATGCCTAAAAAGGCACTATAGGGGTAGATAATGTTTTGGCGGGTCAATATCACATAGTCAAAGTCTTATAACTTCAAACACGTAATGTTTGAACCATTATGTTTGAAGTTACAAAACTTCGACTATGGATAAAAAAAAAAAAAAAAAAAAAAAACGGAAAACAAAATAAACTGTTTTAAGTAGGGGGGACAAGCCCCCCTGCACCCCCCCCACTACTTAAATATACCAACTCCAAGATCGTACCCCATTGAACAAAATGGAAACCTATGCTTATGGAGATTTCCATTGAAACGCTCAAACTTTTACAAATTCAAACTAATGGTCTTGAGGTTTGAACTTGTAAAAGTTTGACTATGTGATAGGAACCCTGTTTTGGCCAATATCCAAAAGCCTAGAGATGACAGGTGGAGTCCATCCTTGGTATAGCAGCATGGCCTATCAGCCATGTCCTGCTAGGCTGATAGTATTGGACACCTTTGGAATGACACCAGTAGCCAAGCCAATTTTAAAAATCAATCATTTTCTGCTGGTATTGCGTCATCATCCTTGGAGACAGTAGAATGCTAGGTTCATACCTGCCTGTGACACGTATTCTGAGAGCTCAATCATATCTCTCTTCATAGAGCCCAAGGAGGTACATCTCATGCCCACATGGACTATGACTGAGTCATATTGGTACTTAGGGGTAAGTGACCTGAGTGCTTCATAGAGCCCAAGGAGGTACATCTCATGCCCCATGAACTATGACTGAGTCATATTGGTACTTAGGGGTAAGTGACCTGAGTGCTTGCATGATCTGGTCAATTCAGGCCCCTGATAGGAAACTAACTGTAACCTTCCACTTATCCTGCCTGGTAAGAGGGACATCAGTGTGTCTCACAATGGAGTCTCCTGTGCCCAGAATATTGGGACATAGAGTATTTTGCCTTATGGGCTTGGTAGCTGAAGCACAATGAGATGTATGTTTATGTGTTGTGATGGGAATTGTCTTGTCTGTCTGCATCCAGAGTTTCTGAGGACTGCAACTGAGAGGCCTTTGAGGTTTGGTAAGTTACATCTGAGCACCCTGCATATGTGGGTCTGTGTGTCTGGTCTTTTGTGGGTGTGGTGAGCGATGTGTGTGAGTCACGGACAACCTGTTTCTTGCTTTTTGTGTCTGTATGTGAAAGTATGTAAGAGATGTGTAACTACATCTCTTACATACTCTATTTGTCTGTTCCAGAATTAAGTGGTTGTCAGTGTACATACAGTAATTGCTACATTGCCTCAGGATACCTATTTACACTAAGCTGGATGCAGAGATAGCAGGAAAGTGCTTATCCATAGTTGTAGGCCCTAATGTGTACTTGAAAAGAATAGAGTGGAGAGTGTTTATAACTGGATGAGGGAAGGGTACTTGTGTGGTGTAGTCTGCAACTAACATAACTGACAATGCTGCCCAGCACCAAAACAGTTGCTGTCTGAGCAGCAATAGTCCTGGGTGCTATAACAGGGTAAACAGCACAGTAAACGTTCACAGTATAATGAAAATAAACAATATTTCCAGATGTTTGCATCTGTACAGGGCACTGGCACAGTGAACATCACAGTGCAGATGTGCTAAATTTATACCAGTGTACTGGAAATACAGAAAACTGTCTGAGTCCTCTGGCAAATACAGTGAGTATACTTAGAGCTGTTCTGTGTGCTTCTCAGCTCAGCTAGACTAGGTAAATACCTACTGCCTCTAGATGAGTAATCTCAGCCCTCCCAATGTCAAAGCATAGTAAAGGAGTGTCTGGAGTGAAATGCTACCACAAGCAAACTTAAAGATACAGATACAGCAGCGTACTTTAAACAGTTTATAAAAATGAAATTATTCAATGAAAGTGCTTCTCTTTATAGAAATGAGCTAAGAGCCACTCAATTGTTTGGAATTTACAAAGGCACTAAAAACAAGATAAGCTGATTAATAAGCCCTCCAGCCAATAAAACAACTACATGCAGGAGTCTGTACTGTGTTTTCCCAACCTGTATAGACAAGGCCACCTAGTACTACTAAATGGAAAATCCACTGAACTTTTGATATAAAAACACAGAAAAATGATTGCTAGACTGTAAAAATACACTACTTTATCCAACAGTTAGCTAGATAATGAATTTGGAGTAAGTAAATCAGTAGAACAGACAATGAGTGGCAAAATGCATTTTTTTCAAAATGAGCACAATGAAAGGCAAATAAATAATTAAATAATTCAAGATATGAACATCAGTATAGAAATGGAAGAACTTATAAATCTCAGTTTACAGTAAGGGTGGGCATCTTTATTATTATTATTATTATTATTATTATTATTATTATTATTATTATCATTATGCAGGGGACAAGTACTCTCACATGAACATATACTACCCCTGCTGGGTACTATATCCATTTTGCCTGTATTTATTCATTCTAATACCAGGATCATGCCATATTAGAGACAAGGCAATTCTGATTTCTGGACAAGCAAGAATTATTTTATTCTTCATCATTGTTTATTTTATGAGTTAGTATAAATAAGTGTGAGGTATGTAGGTCATAGCTCCCATATACTTAGGAGCTTGTACCCCTGGTTTTCATTCCGGTGTATTCTGGATTTTTACATTTCATGCTTGTCTTTTCAATGCTTTCTGTTTCAGGGTTTTCAGCTTCAGGATTGTGAAGTAGATATGCTCTTAAGATGCCTTATACTTTGTGTATCACGTATCCTCAATAACTATTAAAATAGATTGCACTTCTTTATGTGATTCCATATGTCAGCAGTACTCAATTTGTATCACTTGTCACATCCCTTCCATAATATTCAAAATATTGTATATTATATACCCCTCTCCCCTTCATAAACAGCATCACTACATTCAAACCTGAAACCTAACATCAACCCACAAACATTTTCAGACTGCCTAAAACTAACTGACTGGACACCTTTAAGAACTCTGCCCATTGACAACACCATCAACTACTTTAATGAAACTTTTCTGTACCTACTCAATAACCTTGCTCCTCTCAAGACCAAAAGAGTTAAAGCTATAACTTCTCTCTGGCTATCTAAGGAAACTAAACAGATCATGCTCCTAAGAGACAAAAAGTGGAAACAATGCCAAAGAAATAAGCAACCTAATACTCTACTAGAATTTAAGCAACTCTGCAACCCCATAAAAAACTAATAACCAGAGACCACAAAACATTTTACTCTACACTTCAGTCTGAACATACTAACAGCCCTAGAAAATTATGGAATACTATCTCCTCCTTCCTTCACACCGGGAGTAAAGACAACCCATGCCCAAACCTAACTGCTCTGACGAAGAAACAGCCTCTCTGTTTAACACCTTCTTTGTGGAATGTATAGCCAAAGTTGCTGCCAGCTTCCCCAGCTCCCCTCCAATATCTTCCCACTTCCCATAACTTCCACTGTGATCCCAAAACACATACCCCTTCCTTCAGCCTCAGTCCTGTGCCCACACACACAATAAAAAAACTCCTCCTCAGACTGAAACCATGCTCCAATGCACTAGATAATTTACTTGCATCCTTCCTCAAACTATCTGCCAATAGCATAGCCTTCCCTATCTCCATCATAATTTATAGGTCCATCCAAGAATCTTATGTTCCCTCACTTTGGAGACAAGCATTCATCATTCCACTCCATAAAGGTAATAAAAACACTGACACCACTAATTTTCATCCTATTGCCATACTTTGCCCACTCTCAAAAGTTCTGGAAATATGTATTCACTCAAACTGATGACTTACCTAACAAAAATCAACCTCCTGACCCCCACACAACATGGATTCTGTCCTGGCCACAGTACCATCACTGCACTCCTCGACTTCCTTGAGTCTATTAACCACCTTTGCGACTCTGGCAAAATCATATCAACCCTGTTCCTAGACCAGTGATGGCAAACCTATGACACGTGTGTCAAAGGTGACACACACCACAACGTTTTGGGTGACATGTCAACTATTACCAACACCCGAGTTACCAAAGACACTGCTTTTGCATTCATTGCTCATGTGCAATGCACTGAATTATTTTGTGCCAGGAGCTTTTGACACACCAAACCGAAAAGGTTCACCATCACTCTCCTAGACCTTTCCAAAGCATTCAACATCACCTCCCACCCTATACTCCTATCACAACTCCCCTCCCTCAATCTCTCCCTTCCACCATGGTTCACCAATTACCTCTCCAAAAGACAACAAGCTGCTAAATGGAAGCATTCCACCTCTTCCTTTCTATACACCCCTACTGGGGTATCCCAAGGTTCTGTCCTTGGCCCTTGCTTTTCAATATATTCATCAAAAATTTTCACCATTCCATTTCCAGTTCTATACTAATCCAGCATGCAGATGATTCAGCAATCATCTGCTCAGCTGACACCCCTTCCAACCTTCTGCAGATAACCCAGTCATCTTTCTCAAATACTGAAACCTAGATGCAAAACAACCACCTAGCCCTTAATGCCAATAAAACCAAATTAATAAGTTTTCCCCATCTAAACACTCCCCCATTGATAAAAAACTCCTTCACGATCATAAGCCAGAATAACACCCCCATTGAAATTGTCCCTCACACTAAACTGCTCGGCATCATTATTGACGAACATCTAAAATTTGATATCCACATCCAAATTAACATAAAGAAAAACACCAAAATTAGGACTCCTATATAGGCATAACCGTTATCTCACCTCCTCAACCAGAAAAAAACCCTCGCCTCCACATAACTTCTCCCCTCCCTAATGTATGGCACTCATCTGTTCTTGAATCTTCAGCTTGGCCTTCAAACTAAATTAGAAGCCTGTTACAATAAAATCTGCAAATTTGCCACCAACACTAGGAACTCATCCCATCACTGCATTTCCCTCCACTCACTGCAACGGCTCGAGCTTCCTAAATATCTGAACCTCCTTAAACTCACCACTACCCATAAGCTCATATTTGACCCATCCTCCTGTCTCTCTCTATCCACCTCCTTAACCCCCTATATTCCTAATCACTCACTTAGGTCAGAAAATCAGAACCTGCGCAAGATCTACAAACCTTTATAGCCACCTGGACACTCTCTGCTATCCCGCTTCTTAGCTAAACTATGGAACTCTCTTCCTCCCTCCCTTAGAAATACTCATAACCACTCTAACTTTAAATCCCTCTTCCATTCCCACCCGTCTTCAAAGTGGGAATGTCCTTGCTCCTTCCCCACATAGGACCCTCCAATATCAAAACCCACCTTCTAACTCTGTGCATCATCTCTGCACTCACATCATTTGCCCTCCTGCTCCTCTTTAACCTCCAAGTTTTGCTAATAGTTTATTTCCAACAATTTCTCATCATCAATTGTAATTCATTGTTAATGACCCTTAGACTGTTCTGTTGCTTGATTTTTACTACTATTATTGTGGAATGTAAAATTTCAATTGTGATTCACTGTTGATGACTCTTAGACTGTACAGTTGCAAGATTTTATTATTATTGTAGAATGTAGAATTTGTTTATTGTAGAATGCTGTATAAAGCTGTATGACTTCTTTGCTTTGTATATTTATATGCCAATATGTTGTCATTGTTACTGGAGCTTTTCTCCCCAGGCCTCCACAGAAAACAGGCTCTTTTTAGGCCCAGTGGACTTCCCCCAGTCATCAAATAAATAAGTAAAATAAATATTCTTCACAATTATTTTTCAATTTAGTATGATTTTATTAATATAGTGACATATTTTTAATGTCTTTTACTAACACAGGGTCAGGTATTCAGAAAATAACTGTTTTAATTTTATCTTTGAAAACCATTCCTTTTTCTGAGTGCTTTTCTTTGTAAAAAACACAACATTGAGAAACATTCAAAAGTGTGAAATATTCCCATGCACTTTCCCTGAAGTTAATATAATCAAGTCAAAGACTATGTCTCAGATGAATATGTCTTTCTAAAAATACAAATATCTTAGAGAAGATTATATTATGTGTGCACATTGTGGTGGTGGTAGTGGTTACATTCCTGCAGGAAGCACATACTTCACCTCTGGTAGTGAAAGTGCCCCGCACTAGCCTTTTTTGTATGTGCTTCTTTTCTGCCACAATGCTGAAATTATTTACTCCTTTTAATGATGATGTACTTAACATGTACATGTGATCAATCACCTTTAGTGTACATATTGCAGTGGTGGTCGTGAAATTAAATTTACTCTGTATTCTTTCAGTCTGTTGACCATACTTAAAGAAGCCATATGAGGTACACACTACCTTCTGTCATACTTGTCTGTCTATCTGTGTGTCTGTCTCTGTGAATGAATGCAGCTGTTGGACTGTAGCCAAGTGAAAACTATTTCACTTTCCCAAACATACTGCCTTAACTTATTTCTAAACCTCCAGTTCTTACCTTTAAGTTTGTGTTTCTGGATACCTTACTGCTTTTCTGGTTATAGTTTTCTGGGCATGTATTAACTAAAGCTTGACAAGTACGCTAGATACTGTCTTTTTTTTTTTTTTTTTTTTTTTTTATTGTTATATAGACCACAAATGCACATCAAATCAGTCACAAGGAGAAAAGTCTTAATTGCAAAACAACCTTTTTCAATGACTGTCAGATGTCTTCTTTATATGCAGTTAGTTCTGAGATAGATAATATAAAAGGCAAATTTTACAACTGTATACATAACAGTATAGCAGACCAGAGAATTTCTATTTCTTGTTTAAAGAATTCAGTCTTACAAATGAATTATTTTCACATAGTCTACCTTCTTTGTCAAAATTTGGGTTATGTTTTCAAGGGTCTCTGTTATGATTTTGACAGTCATAGCCAGCACAGTAATTTAATTAACTGCTTTTCTTGGTATCTAAAAATGTTGCGTTCTGTTTTTCCATGATATGCCTTGCTTAGGGACTTAACTATCAATTTCTGCAGTTCACTAGACATGCTTAAAATGCGATAGTGACCTTAATATCATCAGACCCATCTGTTCATCACTTGTTCATTATAGCTCTCATCTGTTAATCCCAGAATTTGACATGTTTAAAATAATCAGGGGCATTATTCCTTAAAGACAAAAACCTCAGATGTTTGATCCAGATTTGCTTTTATCATTTTATTGCATATGAAACTAAGCTATAAGGCCTGATAAAGGAAACTAATAGTTGTTTTTTTAAAGGCAATATGCTAAAAATAGAAGGTATATTTTAAGTTCATTGTTTATAGTCAGTTTCTTTTTTGTTGGACCTCAGAAAACTTCAGTCTTTAAATTCATCTGCCCCTTCAGGCAAGAATGCTCCTGGGCACAAATGATGCTAAGAACTGAAATACACAGTAATATTAACAGTGTTTGGTAAACTTAAAAATAATACTAATTAAAAGTAATAATTAACAATTAATACTTCAGTTATACACCTGGTAAACATGATTATGCAAGCATGAATGTCCAACTTCCTCCATTTTCATGCTTTGTTTTTTGTGGCCTTTAATGCATGTTGCATGTGATAAGATTGCATGTGATGCATGTGACAGACTTCAAGTAGACCAGTTCTTGATCATACAGTTGGAGATTGACTCATGAAGAATTATCTAATGCTTATTAATGGGCTATGCTAAGAATCACATAGCTTTTGTTGCACTGAGCTCAACATTAATGCTAAAAAAAAAGAAAAAAAAAAAAACACCAATAAAGAGCATTGTGCAGTGGAAGATCTCTAACACTGTGTTAAATCTAGTGTATTACATAATTAGATACTTAAGATGTGAATGCTGACTAAGTTGTTTTAGGTAAGTGCACGGTGTACTCTTAGGCTTTTTTGGTACTGTCTACATTACATAATGCAGTGTAGCCTTCTGGTATGCAAGACAAGCTTCTTTTCACACCAGCATGGAGGGAGTCCATTTCAAAATGGGGGTGGGGTAATGTTTAGCCAATGCGATGGCAGCATGAAGTTTCAGTTTCTTGGAGTAGATTTAGTCTGAGACTAGCTTTAGGTTCACTTTAATGCATGTTTGTCATGCAGGACTTAGGTGTGTAGTGAAGACTGTTGTGGTTTTACATGCAGTGAAATTTCGAAGTACGAATGGCTGCAGAATGTCTAGGTAGAAGATTTAAGAAGAGTAAAAAGCCCTTAGGACATGTTACTAGCACGTCGCAAGAAGTATTACAAGACAGATAATACTGGATAACCATGAACTGACACTGAAATCAATAGCATCCTGTTTCTGTAATGGGCGAGATGAAATAGAGCACAGCTAGAGAGGGAATCAGGACACACGATTCTGATATTAAATAACTGGGGTCTCAGGCAGAGACTTGTAAAATAAGACTGACATTTAGCGAACCTCTCTTGAATGAATAATCTGAAGTTTAGTGGCCTACACTAAATAGTTGAAGATGTGATACAGTTCTTCCAAAAACATCTTTAAAATGGAATTCTGTGGTGAAACATTCAATCAATATTAAAATAAATATTTCCTCTTGGTAACTTCACTGGAAAGGCTTACCCAGACTCTGCCTCAGCTTGCTCTGAGGGAAATGTTAGTTTGCTTTTTATTTCATGTATTTTGTAGTACTTTATTGCCTTTTTCTATTTTGTATACTATGATTTGTTTTCTTTACACTGTGTTTTACTTGGATTCTGCTTTTAACTGCATATCAAAACTTGAAAAGTGACCACAGCTCTGTCTCTTGTGAGTCAGACAGAATTTTTCCCACCATCCCACCTTGTTATTGTGTTCTTAAACACCCCTGTCTTTCTAGTTGCCTGCCCCTTATGTTAATTTGACCATATATGTCGTTCTTTTCTGCTTTCACTTGCTGTGTGAGTAAACACAAGATTATCATTTTGTGAAATCACTCCCCTTCAACTGTTTAAATGTATTGGCCATCCTACTGTTCTCCATAGTACCAGAATACAAAAGTGCCCCCCACCCTTCAGTCTATCTTGTTCTTTCAAAAATAGTGGCTCTCCACTACAGCTTAACGTTTTAGACAGCTAAAACTTAAGTTAGCCACTTTCATATTTAACTGCTTAATGCACACTGCAGTGTTTAGGATAAACCATTTTTTCTTCTTACGTTTAAGCATTTATTGCAAGACCTTCAATAATTGGAGAGCCAACATTCTGCCTCTCTGTAGTCATCTTGGGATTGGTGCTTCTGTTATGCCCTGGTGAGAGAAAGAGTACAGGGACATTATTTCCTGGAGACTGCTGATCACCAGAAAGCCTAATAACTGCTTTATAGGTGACAGCTTGGAATCTGTGCTTACGTATATTCTGATCCTGGTGACAGAAGGAGCAGAGTGCATTGATTCCTGACTGTTTCTGGTTGCAGAGTGAGTGTCTGTGCTTAAAGTACCTGTTTGGCCTGGTTGCTGTTCGAGGAATCTACCAGAAAAAAGCTACAAGCCTACAGATGCTTGCATTATCTAGGACAAGACTGTGGATCAGCAAACAGGATGTGGCCTGCTTCTGTTCTTTGGACTGGTGCTAACATTTTGCTTCTGGTGAGAGAAGCAAAGGAGCATTGCATCCCAACAGAGTGAAGCTGTGGTGAGACCAGCATTAGTAGTAGCCAGGCAGTAGCCATTCATGCGACTCCCCTCTTTTCATCATTCTTGACAAACTAATTCTTTGTTTTCAGCAAGTACTGCTTGATTTGTTTCTAACTTCAGAATATCTGCCTAAATATTTCATCCCTAAATTTTCTTGGTCTACGTATTCATTTCGGGTCTACTTTAAGACCTCAAATGTTTAATAGCTCGAATGTATATGGATCGAAACATATGCATCGAACTATTAAACAATCGAATTCCAAAAAAAAAAAAAATACACACAAAAAAATTTAAACTAGTGTAGGCAGGGGGGCAAGCCCCCCTAAACCCCCCATGTGGGGGTCTGTGCCCCCCACCTCCCGCTACTTAAATATATCAACTCCGAGATCACACTACATTGAAGTAAATGGAAATCTCTACCTACGGAGATTTCTGTTTACATTTTCAATGGTTTGCGCTTTCGGTGTACTTGTGTCGAGAATATCATATTCGATATTCTCGGACTTCGAGCATATAAAGTAGACCCATTCATTTCCCGTTAAGTGTTTAGCAGTGCTCTGTACATACTCAGGCACCTTGAGAGATATTTTTCCAGTAAAAGCACAATTGAAATTTCTCCAATACCTAGCTGCATACAGGACAAATAATTTGCAGTCACAAGCTCTGTCCACATAGTTGCAAACTAAATACTTCTGACAGTGATTGATATTCTCACTCCAACTGTCTAATCAATAAAAAAAAAGATTTATTGCAATGGATATGATCTTTCCTTCTATCTTTGTTGCTGGCTTGGTGGATATGGGCATACTGAGGCGATGTAGAAATTGCCTCCTGTTTACTGACACCCAGTTAATTCTCAAACAAAATGATATGGTATGTGAGACATGAATTTACACAATGTCACTGGAGGAAAAGCTCTCACATAAAAGTATTCCTAATGTCAATAAGGTTATCAGTAGTACACATGCTGCACCCATCATGCAAAATTCAAAGCAGACATATAGACCTGCATATGCTGAGGCACTCACATGTAACCTTCCTAAACCACAAAGACCTCCTAGATCAAGTACACATAACAAATAACCTCAGCAGCCCTAAATGCTGTCTTTCAAAACAACACCCACATCAACACATAGAGCTACATCTCATGGCGCCTCTACTTCTAAGCCCATAAGGCAAGTCACCATACGATCCAACATTCTAGTCATAGTAGACTCCATCTTAAAACACACTGATGTCCCTCTCACCCGGCTGAGTAAGAAGAACGTTACGGTGAGTTGCTTATCAGGGGCTAGTATCTGTCACATTATGCATGCACTCAGGTCACTGGACCACAATTACCAATATGACTCAGTCATAGTCCATGTGGGAGTAAATGACCTGAGACATACCTCCATAGACTATATGAAGAGAGGCATCGTGGAGCTCTTGGAATATGTGTCTCAGGATGAGATGAGCCTAGCATTGAGCAGCATTTTACCTTCTCTGAAGATGATGCCACAATACAAACAAAAGATGATTGACTTTAATAATTGGCTTAGTTTCTGGTGTCATTCTAAGGGTGTGCAATATTTGTCAGCAAGGAAGGAGATGGTTAACAGACCATGCTGCTTTGCCAGGGATGGTCTGCACCTCTCCCCTTTAGGCCTTCGAATATTAGCTAAAACATTGTTTTCCCTCATAGTGACTTTTTTAGGCAATGCCAAACTGAAAGTACTTCTGACATAAACCAAAACCAAAAAAATCTAAAGGTATTACTGCTCAATGCTAGGAGTCTAAACAAAAAACTCCATTCCCTAGAAGCTCTCTTTACCCTAGAGAATGCTGATGTCTGTGCAGTCACTGAGACATGGTTTAAAGCAGAAGAAAGCACACCAACCATGCAGTGTTATAATGCCTTCCACACATTTAGGGAAGCTACTTCACAGGCAGGGATTAATGGTGGAGGTGTCTCTATTTACATCAAAAATAAATATACTTCAAGCAGGTCAAACAGGACAATGCACTTGAGCTGATCCATGTTCAATTCACCATAGGTAAAATCCAATACCCCTTCCTTGCAGGCTATAGGTCCCCCTCTATGACCCAGGAAACCCATACCATGTATTTAAATGTATTAGAAATGCTAACCATCCAACCTAATACCATATTCATGGGTGACTTTAATTACCCCACTATTAACTGGGAATCCCACATGACACCAAACGTACATGCACAGAGATTCCTGGATTTTGTAAACACAAACTCCCTGGACCAGATAGTCAATACACCAACCAGGGGTGCAACCATACTTAATCTGGTCCTCACTAACATAGGAGAATGCTGCACATCCCCCTACTGTAATGCCTTTCTGGTAAGGTCGGACCACAAAATGTTCTCCCTTGAAGTAAAAATAAACCCTGGGCCCTCAGCTAAACCTGAAATATTCAGGAACTATTCTAAGGCTAACCTTCTGCTATTAAGTGAGAACCTGGCAAAATTTCAAGACCCCATAAACTCTGTGAACACTTCTGCCTATGCAAAACTATTCATAGAAACCCTGTACAAGCATGTTAATAGCTGCATAGAGACAGCTGTACCCACCAGGAAGACGTAGAGAACTAACTCAAAAAACAAGCCACACAGGTGGAATCACAAAATCAATAGGCTGTATAACAGGAGGATGAACATCATGGCAAAAATTAGGAGGTGAGCACCCAGCAGGAAAAAAGCACTCTCATCAAACTAAACAAGCAACTCAGAGAACAAATAAAGTCTACCAAAGCCACATTTCAGGTGAGTTTGGCCTCCCAGGCCAAGGACAACCACAAAATATTCTTTAGCTATGTCTGCAACCACAAAGGCAATACACAATTGTGTGCAGAGCTCATTGTAAATGGAGCCACCTATACTGAGCCAGAAGACATAGCAAACCTCCTGGCTGATAAATTCAGCTCCAACTTTACCCTCTATCGTCCTCAACCTTCTCAGGAACAGATCCTTAATGCTGCCTCTAAGACAAAGAACACTGCATCAAGGCCCAGACAATGTCCTAGGATGCCTTCTAAATAGCATGAAACATGACCTATCCGGGTCTCTGGAATTACTATTTAACTGTAGGCTCCAAACAGGCTTTGTGACTCATGAATGGAGAAAGGCAATAATAATCCCTCTGCACAAAAGTGGGCCATCTACAGACCCTGAAAACTACAGAACTATAAGTTTAGTCTTATATAAGTCTAGTCTTATATGTAAAGCCATGGAAAGAATTATCATGGAGATGATCAACAGAGATATAGTAAATCTCCAGACACTAGACCCAGCCCAGTTTGGTTTTGTCAATGGCAGATCATGCCTACTCAACCTGGTGGACTTCTTCGAGAAGGTCACCAAAGCAATGAATGAGGGCAAAGTCATTCACACTGCCTACCTTGACCTGGCCAAGGCATTTGACACAATACCCCACTTGGGTATTGTTGACAAACTCAGTAGGTTAGGTACAGACCCGTATGTCACCCAGTGGATAGCCAACTGGCTCACAGACAGGACCCAGGAAGTTAGAATTTGGGAATTCACCTCTACAAAGAGGCCAGTGACAAGTGGAGTCCCTCAGGGATCAGTCCTTGAACCGCTCCTTTTTGGCATTTACTTCTCAGAAGTCAAGGCCAATGCCAGTGGTCTCTGGTTGACTAAATTTGCAGAAGATTGCAAATTAGGAGCTGTCATTGAATCTCACACTGACAGAAATGTTCTCCAGGAGGGGCTGACACAGACAAACAACTGGTGTCAGAGCCATGGACTAAAACTAAATGCTAAGAAATGCATAATAGTATCCTTTGGGAAGTCATCCATCCCTGGTAACTATCATATTGAAAACACACCCGTTAGAGTTGACCTAGTAGTCAGGGACTTAGGGACACACATAGATAGTAATCTAGCATTTGATCATCATGTGTCTACAGTGATGAGGAAATCATTCTATATTGCACAACTTATAAAGAAAGGTGTGGCATCTAAGTCCAAGGAAGTCATTGTTCCACTGTATTTGGCATTCGTCAAACCTATCATTAAGTACAATGTCCCCTTTGGCATGTACCTAACCAAACATATTCAACATTTCGAATGTCCACAGAGGTTCCTCACTAAAAGTATACAGGGCATAAGTAATATGTCCTGTGCAGACTGCCTCAAGGCCTTATCCCTGAATTCTGTCTCCTACAGGCTTTTGAGGGGAGATCTATGCCTGACATACAGGGCATTGTCAGACTTCACTCTGATGGACCTCCTGCATATCCACAAAACAAGCAGCACCAGAATTACCCATTCTAAAGAGTTAAGCCTTGCCTGTGATATAAATATGACCTGCTGGATAGAGAGGTATGTATCCCAGAGACTACCTTGTCTATGGAACAGGCTCCCCATCCATGTGAAGCAGAGTTCCTCCCTAACCCAATTCAAGTGCAACTTGGACAATTGGATGGGAAACCAGAAATTCATCCCTGGTTTGGCACCTATGCCTCTAATGGACAGAGGTAACCTATAAATGGTTCATCTCCCAGGCCCATGCTTACACTTATCAAGGGTATAAGAACTTATCAGAGATTTGGGATGCATGGCTAGGCTTACAAAGGCCCTTGCGGCCGTTAGCCATTGCCATATCACAATAAAGGAGCCTCTTCCTTTTCCTGTATTACTTATTACTATTGCTTTTCTCATCCCTGAAATATTATTCCCATCACCAAATATTTTAGTTTCGAATTCCAATTTTTGCAAACATTTTAGAGATTTAATACACATCCCTTAGATTTTTTGAAATTTGTATATGTATGTTTGTTGCCTGTTTCGCATCTGCTATTTACTGAAAGACACTTTCTTTTGAATAATACAGCCTACTTCTGGAGAGCTGGTACATTTGCATGTGATATCAGTGATAGTGTAAGTAAAAGCAGATGCGTTGCTACTAAAATATGAGGTGTAAAGTGTTGGACTAGTATGTGGTTTTATGCAGTTTCCTTGCTCTTGGTAACATGTAAGTTGGACAAGGTTTCAGTTTATGGAGTAAAGTGCCTACAGCCCCTCAGTCACTTTTTTGCATTCAGCATCACTGCTGATATGATTTTGAGTAGTGGTAAGACAGGGATTATAGTTTTTGGGCTTTTCAAAGTTTTCCATTGTTGTGTAACCATGTGTATTTAAGTAATGGGGTGCAAGATACTTTTTTGAATGTTTTACTAGCAGGTGATGCTTCAGATGCTTTGTTTCACCAAGTTGAAGTTTCATCTGATTGTAACTCAATAGGATCTATTGGAACCATTTTAGGTTATACAAAAATTAGTTTAGGTTGTATAATATTGAAAAAAACCCAAATGTCTCACACACATGATTTGATGAGTACCCTTATCTTAAGACTCGGTACTGTTGATTCTGTACAAAACAGTTTATGTCTTTGTGTGACAATGTATTAAAGTCAACCTGGTATATGGCTGCAACCATGTACAGTATCTTATTTGTTCACTTCTCCATAACAGTATTTAAAACAGACCACAGCATGCTGTAGAGCCGATAGAACAGTACTTGAAGAGTTCTTTAAAGCAATCCTTATCATATGGCATTGGAAATAATCTTCAGTCTTAACAATGAAAAACTGCATACTACAACTAAGTAGTGGTGAGGACAACACCTCCCATATCTGAATCACATCTAAATGATCCCTCTTTGTCATTACTGCACGTTTAGCTAGAACAGTGTAACCTCTTAAATCATGTAAAGATGTTAAAGGTGATTTCCTTGATTGACACTAATTTGTAGCATGTAATTACCAGACAATGAATTTTCATTTGATTTGATTGACAAAAATATGTAGTCAGTGACATTAGGTTCAAAGACATACTCTTGCCATAATTTGTAGGAGAAACACTGTCTCCTTTTGCTTCAAAAGAACCTGTAAGAATAACATATAAAGTTATGCACTTTATTAATGTTAAATCATTACACTTATTTCTCTGATGTACCAGAGACAAACGAGTGGGAAAATAAGAAGACCAAGCTCTTTAAATGACCTTGACCAAAGTCATGAAGAACGAGAAATAGAATGCCTAAGAATGCAAATCGTTGAGCAACAGCGAATCATAGATAACCTTTGTAAGGTAAGAAAAAATGATTTCTATTTCTTTTAAAACTTTTACAGTGATCTGGGAAACTGATAACACTCAATACAAATCACATGAGAAGGTTCTAAAGAATATTTTTTTAGGTTAGTAAACCCCTAGATAAATTAATCTTTGAGAATTTATTTTTTATACAAACATTATTAGTTTGTTGTATTAGAGAGCCATTGAATAAAGGTTTTGATAGGTAAAGTGTAAAAGGTTGGGGGGTGCGATGATATTTCCAGGATGCAGAGGATCTTGTGGCTGGGACAGTGCCTTATACCTGTGATAATGGATACCACATACAGGATATTCCAACATTACCTCATGATACAACACTTGCTGAATGCAGTGTTACATTTTTACATCACATTTGGTGGTTTGGATGAGGACATTGTTAATGCAACTAAGTCTATAGTACGTATATAGGTATGTAAACGGAGAATGTTTATGTATGATTTTAAATATATTAAGATATCCTTATGGTAAAACAGGTGATTAAGTATGTGATAATGAAAGGAAGCTGAAAGAAGTACAAAAGATGGTGCCTGGATGTCAGGTAAATCCTACATTAGCCTTGGTTGAACAGTCATTAGATGTATTACACACTGGAAATTTATAAACATTTTTTTAAAATATCTTCATTGTATATTGGACCTCTTCATCATAGCCAAGTGTTTCAGCAGAGTACAGAAAGCAAAGAAGTCCTCCTGATGAATTTCCTGTGTGTACTTTTATCGTTGTGTAACAGATCGGCATTTACTTTTCCATTTTGTGTTGTTATCACCATAAGCATCTGAATTTTTCAGATCTATTTGTTCATTTTAGCATTTAATACTGTACTGTCACCTCCTACAACACCATGCACAGGTTGGGGGCTTGGGAGTGCAGGAGACCATTTGGAATTCAACCTTTTATAATGGTGTCAAGTCAAAGATGGTAAATATACCTGCGTGACTTAGTAACAATAATAAAAAGAGAATTTCTGTTAAACTAATCATGTCAGTAAATTCTGTAATGCATAGAATGTCATAAAATGCATTTCATAATATACTGTTGGTAACTCTGATATTGGACAAAAGTTACTACAAGGTCTCTAAATTCAAACTGAATAATGTAATTATTTAAAGTCTAAATTTTCTATCTAAAAGACTATTTGTATGCATTACTTATTCCTTATCATTTGGTAAATAATGCTTCTATAATATCAGGTAAAGCATGTATTATTTTGAGAGTAAAGTGTGTTACAACTATTTCTTCTCTGTATTTTACATTTCATATTTTTCCAGAAACTAGAGACTGCTGGTTACGTCAAGAGTGTAATAGTAAGTAATGCTAATCAACCCTTTTGATATCCACTGCAATTTACATTTTTGTAGTAATGCACGAGAAAGTATAGTGAAGCAGTAAAACATCAACAAATTATCTTTTATTTTTTTAATTATTGGCTGCAGGAAAATTGGTCCCTTTATATAGAATAAGCTGTGCAATATATTTTATATCTATTGTTACCTACTTCTGCATTATTATGATTTTTTTTAAATATTTAGTATTTTTGAGGCTTCACTTTGACATCTAAATTTGCTGATTACTATGTTCTAAAACTCCCAGCATAGCCTGTCACTGCCAGCATATACCTGTCGGGCAGAAAAAGAGACAATCAATCAATCAATCAACATGGCCTTCATTCATGTCCTGCCAGGAAATAGGACATTTGGCTTACATAGTGTTATAGAAGCTAATACAACATGGACCCACTTGTGGTCATAACTATCTAAATATATGTGAAGTACTAATTATAGAGGTGATTGAATTCTACCAAGGATAATATCCTTTTGCTACATCTTTTAATGGTAGCCAGTCCTCACTCTCAAGGTGGACAGAACAGACAAAGTGTGTTCATTTTATCTGGCCAGCTCAGTATGTGGGCTCTGTGTTGATCCAAGATGGCTTATGTTGTAGTCAGGAGAAAAAACTCATACCGTTGTTGAACCATAGTCTTATGATTGTGATCTTACGCATTTAATTATGTGCTGAATTTTCAGTTCTCATTTCTGCCAGAAGTTGCCACCATGATATTGAAATAATATGCAGGCCTGCAAATATATACTGTGTCATAATACGAATACTAATAAGACAAAAGACTCACCTTCAGCATTACTGTGTGTCCTGCACTTAGTCTGAAACTGTCTAAATTAGCATTAATCAGAAAACTGGTTTCAGCTATCATAAAAGGATTTTTTCTTAATTATCAGGGCATTGGTGTCTGACAATGAGCTTATTTTTCCATCTCAATGAATGAAAGTGGCCTGTTTTGCTGTTGTGGTAACTGATGGAGGCCTAGCACCATAACATAATGCTATAAAGTATTGACATGGATGTTAATGTTCTAATGTGTTACTCAGTATGTCCACTCACTACAGTTCGATGTGTGTGTGTGTGTGTGTGTGTGTGTGTGTGTGTGTGTGTGTGTGTGTGTGTGTGTGTGTGTGTGTGTGTGTATGTGTGTGTGTATGTATAGAAAACTTCAGGCTGTCATTTCCCTTAATTTAGGCCAGTGTTCTCTGCTCTTCCAATAGTGATTTCAGGGGAATGGATTGAACTGCAGAATTAGGGTGTCTGATTTTCTGGATCAATATTTTTGGAGTCTTCTACCACAGTGGCATTAGGTACCCAGTTTTGATTGCCCTTTGGACAAAGTCATATGTTTTAAACTGGTTTATTCAGATGAAAAGCACTGCTAATCATATTTGATTTGATATTTGCCTGATTTTATATTTTCTGTTCATTCTGGCATTTATCCATAGACAGTTTAAAATTCAGTGCCTCGGTCTTTCAATTTGTACAAATGTTTAATTCCCTTTGTGCTGCTTGTTGCTGCTTTTGGGTGGGTTGCCTGTTCTCTCATATTCTATCCTAACCTGGGCTCCAGTTTTAGTACAAGTGAGTGGATCATTTATCTCCAGGGAGGATAGACTTCTTGCTGCTTGGGTCTCCTTTGCCCCATAGCAGGAAGGAAAGGGATTGTCGACTTTCTCATCACACTGTGGTTGAATGCTTTACTGGACATCAGCATGTAGTCACTTGTACACATGTCCCTATTCTTCAGCAGGCATGAAGTACAAGGTGAACTCTAGTAGCCTTGCTGTTTCACAGTCTTGCTGTCATCTGCAATACCATATCATTTTCACCAGAGTGATGCAGCAATGTGCAGCCCCATCCCTCCAAGTTAGGCAAGCTGACATTTGGTGGCTAAGCTTATTCCGCTAGCTGGTTCTTTGACTTGCCAAATCTGTAATCAGCCATGGCTAGCTATCTGTGCAAACAGAAGACCTGTGTCTGCATCAAAGGGATATGTTTATGCTTATTTTGCTTTGGTCAGTATTTTACACATAACCAAAAATTTGAATTTAAAATTACAACTGGGAACTCATTCTTGACCTTTGCCAGAGTGGATTATTATTTTTTTTTGGGTGTGAGCACTATTCTTCTACCAACAAATTATATGGTATTTCACATTTATCTGTAGGGGCACCATCAACACATTAAAACATAGGGTACAGAATCTACACAATTATCTGTATGAAGACAGATTAAAGGAACCTTTAACTTGTGGAGTCATGAGGATAGGGGTGACTGAGAAGAGATGTTAAAACTTTCCATTTTCTTAACAATATCATTACGACTGAGGAGAATAGCAGCTTACAGTGATGAGTTGTACAGGGAATGTAATTATAAATATACACAACAGACAGTATAGAAATGACATTAAAATTATTTTTCAATGAGAGAGTACTGCATGTATAGAACAGACTTTCAAGAAAGATGACAGTGAGGACAAGCATGGAGGAAATGAGAAAAGGCTAGAACAGACATAAGGCTACTAGAGAGTGAGGGAGAGAGAGAGAGAGAGACAGAGATGCTTACAAGGATTATTTAAAAAGAAGTTTTGGTGTACTGGAAAATTAGGAGCCATACTATGTTTAGCTTGATAGCTGATCAACAATCAGAATGTAAACTTTAAAAGATTTCTGGCATCCCGTCAGCATGGCGATTTTGGAAAAAGAGCAACAAAGTGGGTGTTTTGTTTCCCTTATTTTCTTCTTCTCTGAATTTGTATGATCTTATGAGTTAGTATATCTATGTATCTGTATGGGTACAGGGTGTAGCGTAATGATTGCTGAAGGATTTTTCAGTGTTAGAATTGTTCTCATTATTGTGGGTGTGTTGGTACTCTTAGTTACTAGCATGTCTGAAATGTGTGTGTGTGTGTGTTTGTGTGTGTGTGTGTGTGTGTGTGTGTGTGTGTGTGTGTGTGTGTGTGTGTGTGTGTGTGTGTGTGTCTTGTTTAACGGTACTGTAAGAAAAAGGTGTTTAGTACTCTAATGTAGGGTTGGGGCTAGGGGCAGGGGAAGGGGAACATGTTTGCGAGGTAGGGTTAGAGTAACTACTAGAGTAAGGAATCGGTGTGTTGGCATGTTTGTTTGCTAATATGTCTGAAATATATGCGTGTGTGCAAGAGTGTGTGTGTGTGTGTGTGTGTGTGTGTGTGTGTGTGTGTGTGTGTGTACATGTTTACTGATACTGTTAGGAAAAGGGTGTTTAATATCCTAATATCTAGGTTTGGGGTTAGAGGCAGGAGCAGAAGAAGGGACTAGGGTTAGCACACATGCATAAGGTGGTGAACGGAGGGGAGATGAATGTCTAGTGGACACTACTAGCACAGTAATAAAAACAGCAGAAACCAGGAAATGGAGCTCCAAAGAAGAAACAAATAAAATTGTATATAACACACCAACATGGTGCTCCTGCAGGCAGAATGGTAACTCAAAATATCCAATAAAACCAACTCAGATAAAACGTAAAAAAATATTTATTAGGGTGAGCTCTTTCACGGTAAAACACCGCTTCATCAGACAACCTAATAAAAGCATCATGCACTTTTATATTCAGATCAGCCAATGAAAATCACATATCAGTTTATTATAAAGCATAAACTCTTAAAGTGCTAAAACACAAAAATCATATGAACAACATGAAACTATTAGAAATCATACTAAAAAAGTCAATGCTTCAGTGACCTTTCTCTTAAAAATGGTTTCAAGGAAACCATATCATTAATACCAGGGAAGCAGTCTGCTTCAAAGAAAAGAATCTATTTCTGCTCACAGACTTCTGTCCTGTTTTTAATGTTGCCTCCCCTCAAACTTTCATATATAATTTCTTTAAATAGTGCACTAGTTTTTTTTTTTTTTTATTTCTAATATCTCTTATATGTTCAAGCACACGATCTCTCAAACAGTGGTTTGTCTTCCCAATGTAGCAGACATTGCAGTATGTGCAAAAAGCATAGTAAACTAAATTCTTTGTAGTACAGTCAGCATAAAAAGAAAAGTCTGCTGTGCACTTCTGCACAGGATGTACAGACTGGCTACCTGTATAAATGTACTTGCATGCACTACACTTTCTACAGAGGAACGTCCCTTACCTATGTGAGGTACGGGCTGATGGTCTATCATTGCTTCTATAACATAGCTGTTTCTTAATAGATGCACTGTTCTTAAAAGAAAAGCTAGGCTTACTGGAGACTATTTCACTAGGTTCTTCATTTGCATACAGAATGTTTCAGTTTCTCATAATTATATCACAAAAAATGCCAACGTCATTCAAGTAAGTTAAAGGAAACCTGATTCTACATATATCTGTGGGTGTCTCTACTAGCTGCACCTCATTAGAAGTCTCAGGAAAGAAGGGCTTACCCTTCTTGTCTCTCTCTCTCAAGACTGACTGCATAATCTCATTTATCTCCTTAGCCTTATAGCCTCTCTCAACAAAATCTATTGTAAGTTGATGAAAGGCATTCATCATTATGCAGTCTCATCATCCTAAGGAATTACACCCTAAGAACATTCCTAAGGACGTGCCATGGGTGCACACTACTCCTATGTAGTAGAGTATTTTTCCTTATCTCTTTTCTACACAACCCTGTCCTAAATGTGCCTAACTCTGATCTTTTTATCTTAACATCAAGAAAATGTATCTGTTCAGTAGAGTAGGCATGTGAAAACCTCAAAAAGGATGTGGTAGTGGATAAATAGTCAAAAAAGGATAGTAATTGTTCTTCATCACCTCCCCCATAAAATAAACATATCATCCACAAATCTTTTATACCAAATAATACTAGAACTAAAATTATTATAGGTGAAAACTGCATCCATTTCCCAGTTGGCCAATGAAAGGTTGGCATAGATATTGGCACAGGCAGTACCCATTGCTGCACCAACCTTCTGTAGATAGTAGTTACCACCAAAAATAAAAGCATTGTTTTCTAGTACAATCTCAACCAAGCTACAAATGAGATTGTTTTTTCCATTAGAATAGTGTTTGCCCTTGTTCAATATTTCTCTCAAGTTCTCTATACCTCATTCACTCGGGATAACAGTGAACAATGAGTTTATATCCATGGTAACCAAATACACCTTTTGCTGTTTATCTATACCGATCGTTCTCTCATAGAGATCTTCCAAAAAATGTTTTGCATCTTTCAAAACTGTCTGTTGCTTGTCAACTACCGGATGCAGCATTTTTTCTACATAGATACTCAGGGGTTCCAGTGGCGGCTAGTGACTTCAAATTAAAGGGGGGCTGCAGGAAGACACCTGCGTGGGTGGGGTCAATGGCAAGGGATGTGGCCAACTAGAAAGGGGAGGAGATTTGCTCAAAACCACAAAAACTGTAACTTTAATTAAAAACGCTGCCCTGGGTGCCAAACTGTCATTGTGAGAGTCTAATCAAGACAAAATGAAGGGTAGAAGAAAAAAAAATATTTCAATGCATTGGCTGCATGACAGCTTCCTTAATATCTAGATGGAAACAGAAAGGTTGTGAGGCATGAAAATATAAATTACTTTTTAAATACATTACTGGAATGCCAGTCAAAATCAAGTATAAGAAAAACAAGCAGCACTCAACTCAAACCACTTCTCCTTGCACTGCAGTTCTAATTATAATTTATATTCAGCTTTATTAAAGTACCAAGTAACATGCTGAAAGTAGCATCTGTGATACCCCCACTTGTAAAAATGTTTCTTATCCAAAAAAAGACCTGCTGTCTGACAACAACTGTCTACTTGTTTCATGGGGAAAACATGATCAAAGTAAAAAATGAAAAGCAAACAAGAAACAAGCTCAAGATACATTGCTTAAAGTATTACTGCACAAGTTATGGACCACACACAATAGATTGGCATTCTGTTTAGTTTACAGGTAAAGCCTGCAAAGATGACGTCTTCAACAAATGTAATGAGCTTCTTAAAATAATGTAATCCTGTCCTTTATTATAAATACTGTCATATGCATTTCAATACCCAAGGCTTATACGTTATCTTGTTATGTAAGTATTCTCTGCATGGCAGCAACAGAAAAACTTTCAATGTTGGCAATTCTTTAACAGTATGCTTATTAAAGCTTACTTGCATCTTACAATCTCAGACAAACTTACCTGGTGGTCATTAAAGCATTTCTACTTAAACACAAAGCAACAGGCACTTTCTGAATAATAATAAGCATAAATCAACAGTATAAAAATATGACAGAAACCAGAACATTCTGCAAAATCAAGGACAGATGAAAAGCCACTGTAGTACTTGTGTCTACCTTGGATGGGGGGATACTCTGCAGATGTACACTGCATAACTGCTCCTTGCCTTGCTTGGACACATCCAGAGTCACTACACGGGGTGCAACAAGTATGTCACAATTTGAAATGTCTCTGGCTGACTGTGATGGCCCTGACACATTTGTCATACCTCTCAACCTCAGGGCAAGAAATCTGGACAAAGCCATACATAGAAGTGGGACAAAGGCCAAAAAATAAGGACAATTTTTAAATATTGCTCTTATAAACTTAGAAAGATAATAGAATAGTAGGTCTTGCATTAGTATGAATTTTCTGAAGGGTATGAAATCTGAAACTCAAATGTCTGTCATTATTTTCGAACTTCAGTCTTTAACGATTTGCCACTAATTTGCCAAAAAAAACACAATTTTATGAAAAAGGGACCAAAAATTTGATGAAAAAATATAAAATAGCCACATAATACAGATGGGAACCTGTCAAAGAAGGGACATTTTTATTATTAGCACTGCTAACTTGAGCAGCTGACAAAATAAAAGAATCTACATGCATTTCTGAAATAAAAGTAATCTATAACTGATTATTACAGTTATTTATTAATTGTAAACCCTCCACGTTTTCTTCCAAAATTGCCATTTTGCAGAGGGATTATTAGGGGAAGAGCAACATTTTGACCCCAAATCAGGGACAGATGAGAGGTTTGGATATGCCTAATTCTGTAAAGCAATTTATTTGCACGTACCTCTTAACTTGTTAATGCAGGAAATCTAGACAAATATATTGGGGAACATATAAAGAGCACTAAAAATTGCTCTTGTATAAACTGAGACAGTTGATAGAATAACAGGTCTTGCTTTAGCATGCATTTTTCCTGATGGTCATGAAGTCTGAAACTCAGTGTCTGTCATTATTTAGTGACTTAATCCTAAATGATTTGCCAGAAAACCACACATTTTATTGGGAACAAACCAAAAATAAGAAGCAAAAATCTATTCATTCTGCAAAGATCTGAACAGTTGAGAGGTGTAGATCAGCCGGGGCTATCTTTGAGTTTGCCGCCCTCCCCCCTCACAAAATCATGGTCGAATGGAGCCTCCCCCCTGCAGCCATTCCAATGAACCATTACTTGGCTATTTCACCGCATTCACCATAAACACTAATAGGTTTATAGGTTCATAGGTTCATACTAGGCTATCTGCCCTAGGGCATTTATAAGCCTAGCCAGAATGTGTTTGGCTTCCGCCACCCATTTTAAATTTATTTTGCTATGCCCTTTTTTGAGGTTAGTATACTGTGCCTCTGTCTAACAGTGACACAGAAGTGATACCCGGGGTAAACCTATGATCTCCCATCCACTCATCAAGATTCCTCTTGAAGAGAGTCAATGAGGGATTCTGCCTAACCTGGACTGGGATTTTATTCCAGAGTGAAGGGAGTCTCTGGGTTATGAATCTGTCCCTCCAGCATGTCCTATTTATTTCAGTGCTGTGGTTCAAGTCTCGAGCAGAGCTCGATGGGATTTGGATTTTCTGCGGTGCAGCATGTCCATTAATTCCGGGTTGGACATGGCTTTATACGTCAGGCACAGATCACCTCTGAACAGGCGGTATGCCACTGAGTAGAGCTGGAGTTTCTTTAACCGGGCAGCATATGGCATCTGTTTGAGCCCTTTGATCCTCTTGGTGAGGTACTTTTGGGGTCTTTCCAGTTGCTGCAGGTGTCTGGTAAGGTACATCCCAAAAGGGCATTGTACTCAATTATGGGCCTGATGAGGGATGAGTAAAGAGGCACGATGACCTCCCCTGATCTAGATGTGAATCCCTTCATGATTAGGTGGCCTATATAAAATGTTTTTCTAACCACTTTGGCCATGTGGTTGTCAAATGAGAGATTGCTATCAACTTGGGTCCCCAGGTCCCTAATTACTTCTTCTGTACTTAATGGATTACCACCTATGTGGTAATTTGTGGGCACTTTGTTTTTGCCAAAGGGGATGACTATACACTTTTGGCATTTAGCTTGAGGCCATGGCTCTGGCACCAGTTGTCTGTTTCTATGAGGCCCTTTTGGAGGATGCTTGTGTCAGCTGGAGAGTCGATTATGGCCCAGTTTGCAGTCATCTGTGAACTTGGTCAGCCACAGTCCTTCCGTGTTGGCCTGTACCTCCGAAATATATAACGAACAAGAGAGGTCCCAGGACTGAGCCTTGTGGGACACCACTTGTAACTGGTTTGAGTCTGACATGGCTCCAGCAATTCTAACCATGTGGGTTCTGTCCTTGAGCCAGTTTGCAATCCATCTAGTGACATAGGGGTTTATATTTAAGCTGGTGAGCTTATCTATAATGCCCGAGTGGGGTATTGTATCAAAGGCTTTTGCGAGGTCCAGGTAGGCTGTGTGGACCACCTTCCCCTCGTCAATGGCCTTGGTGACTGTTTCAAAGAAATCAACCAGGTTTAAGAGGCAGGATCTGCCCTTAAAGCCGAACTGGGTAGGATCCAGTGTCTGTAGGTCCCCAATATCTTTATTTATGAGGTCCATTATGATCCTTTCCATAGCTTTGCAGACCAAGCTAATCAGGCTTATGGGGTGATAGTTTCCAGGATCCGTTGAGGCACCACCATTATGGAGAGGGACCACTGTTGCTGTACGCCACTCTTTGGGCACATATCCTGTAGTAAGGCTGAGATTGAACAGTAGTTTTATGTTTGGGTTTAGCTCTTCTTGGAGTATGCACATTCTTAATGTGCATACTGCTTTACTTCTGCAATGATTTGGACTTAATTTTAAAGTTTTATTATGCATTTTACAGCACAAACACTAATAGATATCTGCTAAACAAAGTGATGCAGTCTCACAATGAAAACAGACTTAGCATTAAAACTTCTCTGCCCTTGAAACTCACATTCATTGAAACAGCATTGAAACCCACATTCAAAGAAAATACATTTTGCCAGTGGCAGATAAAGATTAACTTTGGGCTGTTTTCAAATCACAGGCTCCTTGCACATGAATCATACACATGCACTTTGATACACCTTCCTGATTGTATTAAATTATATTCCTTGTCCATTACAGTGCAGTTTTAGCGGGCATTTTAAATGTATTGTTTTGAACATTTTTCCAGTAAACAATGAAATAAAATGCATGCACCAATAATGACAAAACTGCCTAATTCAGAACATTTCCATCATAAAAGTCTACTCAAACTTCTACAGTCCACCAGTATCAGTAAATATGCACAATCTCTGAAGAAGTAAAAATCATCTAAATAATTCCACATTAAAGAGATCTGTAACTAATGAAGAGGTTGCTGCTTGCAAACAACTTTATATTTCATTGTTTCATCTACAAATAAAGTACCCGTTGCCTTTGAGGAATAAACTGCCTAGGTTACACTAAAAGAAATGATAAGCTAGTAATATTGCAATAGGGAATAGATGGAAAACTGATAACAGGTTCATAGTTGCTAGGTATCTTCACCAAAAAGGACTGCAGCATCCACCCCCTTTGCAACACAGTACAGTATCAGCAATGCATCTACCTACTGTGGGAGTAGAACCCACAGCCTTCTGCATCAAAACCAAGTACACTACCTGTTGTGCTATTAACAATGCTAGCAGAATCAGCATAAGTAGCACTAAACTTTTTCTCCCCTGCAGCTCTCAGCTCCTTGTAAAATCTACTCAACACTCAGCTATATCTCTGAAATTTGCAGCACAAGAGGTCTGGAAAAGCCAAAATTTATTGGGGGGGGGGGCAAAAGCCCAAAAACCAGGGACACATTTTAAACATTGCTTGTATAATGTTGGAAAGTTGCTAGAATAAAATGCTGTGTTACCACTATACATTTCACTGACAAATCTTGAACCCAGGACCCTGTGCAAAACAGTCAGAGCAACACACCACTATGCCAAATCAGCTGTTTTGTGAAAGAGAGGAAGACTGAAACATAAATGGCTACCATTTAGTGAATTCAATTCTCACCATAGCTGTCAACCTCTTAGCACAAAAGACCTGAACAAACCCAATAATGGGGGAAAACAGCCCCCAAACATATTCAGTGAATTCAGTTCTCACCGTAGCTCTCAACCTCTTAGCAAAAAACACCTGGACAAAACCAGTAATGGGGGAATACAGCCCCCAAACATATTCAGTGAATTCAGTTCCTACCATAGTTTTCAACCTTAGCACAAAAAACCTGGATGAAGCCAATAATGGGGGAATACAGTCCCAAAAATAGGGACACATTTCAAATATTGATCTTATAAACTTAGAAAATTGCTAGAATAAAAGGTTTTGTGCTACCATGTACTTTCTGAAGAATATCATGTCTGAAATTCAAATGCTTGTCATTTTTATTTATTTAACATTTGTTAACCAGAAAAGTCTGACTTGGAACAAAAGCCAATTTTCAGCAGAGGCCCAGGGAAAAACATGCCAGACACATGTCTTTGTAAGATGGGACGACACCAGAGCACACCCTCACAAACACAGGGAGGGCATACAGATTTCATGCAGAAGGCACCCCAGCCAATAATCAAACCAGAGAACCTGTAGCTGTCAGGCAACAATGCTACCACTGCACTTCTGACTATGTAAAGACACAAAAATGCAGAAACCACAGATTATGTGAGGAACAGAACAGAACAACTATGAGGCAAAAATCTGCAAACTTTTTACAAATGATGGTGGGTAGGGAATTCAGGCTCTTACCATATGGGCCAAAGGGACAGGGTTCAAGCCTGTGTATTCTCTACCCACCACCATATAGCAACTGGGGCATCACACACACACACACACACACACACACACACACACACACACACACACACACACACACACACACACGCACCCTTCTCCTGCAGTTCCATACCTGAGAGCAAGTCCTTCCTGTGACATCCATTCAGTAAGGTCTGTTGTAAAAAGCCTGCGAGGCTCATCCTAGTTTTTCCTGCGAGAGCAGAGCAAACAAGCTAGGTGCTTCCCAGCCTGCGGACATTGCAGTCTGATCGCCTTCCAGTCTATGCAGTTGTAACTGCATTGACTTCTGGGATATTGGTGTTATATTGCTGTCTTCCTAATCTGGACTCTAGGATACTGGTGCAGTATTGCTGTCTTCCTAATCCGGACTGCTTGTGAGACAGTCTGAATTCTGTGTGCATGCTCCAGACTGGTTCACCAGCAGTCCGAATATCGGAAATGCCACACATGTGCGATGTTCTACGACTTGCATTTTTTTTCTTTTCTTTTTTCTTTTCTTTTCTGTTATGTTTTACAGATGGGGGCTGCAGTCCTGCAGCCCAATAGCATGACCCGCCCCTGAGTGGTTCAGTCAACCACCCCCTTCCTGAAACAATAGGTAGCATGGGTGGGTCCACTAAACTCTTATGTATTTTTGGTAGCCCATAGACTATTGGGATAGTGGGAGCATCTACAGTGAAATATTTAAATAAGTCTTCTGTTATTGTATTAGTAATTAACAAGTCAAAGACTAAAACAAGTATTTTCTCTATAAGTGCTTGAACAACATTTTTATTAACAAAAATAAAAGTCTGCTGATCACTATGTAAATCAAGCATACTATTAAAATATTTTTGTTTATCTAACAGCACTATCCCTCCACCTTTATCTGCAGGTCGAAACTCTACAATTTTAATCTCTTTCAATTCACAAATGGCTTCATGTTCAGCCTTACTAAGGTTATAGTAGGTAGAACTGCACTCTTTAGTGAATCATTCCCTAATCTCTTTCTCACATACATTACAGAATACTTCACATAGAAGGACAACTCTTAGGAATACAAAAATTACTGACATCAGTATTAATACTTTTAAAAGTAGCTGACAGTGAAACATTCCTACAAAATATTTTTAAATTCAGCAAAACATCCAGCATATTAGATTTTCTAGATGGTATAAATGAAAGTCCTCTATTAAGTACAGCACACTGAGTTGCAGTTAAATTATGTGAAGTCACTCTTACTGAGCTCTGAATATTCTTGTATATTCCCCAATTCTCTGCAGGTTGTAGGTGTCTTGGTCGGCCCTTCTCCCTTGACTCTGTGACCTGCCTTTCCGTTGCATTTGTTGTTTTATAGGCAGTGGCTCTGGTAACTGAAAAAGGGGGTGTCCTGAACAAGAGCCATTATTCACTGTGTTGCTACTCTCTCACAGCCCAACAAGTTTGTAGAAGCCATTGAACTCCCCACAGCCAAGTAGATCCCAATGTTGACTGCTTCAGTTGTGGATGAAGTAGATGTCATCTCTGTTGTGATGTTTGTCTACCAGTGACTTGTATTTATCCTTTAGAAATGAAAATATGTGAAAAACATTCACTCACCTGAGTAATTTTACCCAAAATGTGATAAATTAAAGTCTTGTACTGGAAATGTGTGCAAGATATATTTTTTTTGGTCCTTCTCCCTGCAGCTGGTCAGTCCTTGCCACCTGCTCCTCTCCTCATCAGGTCTACAGGAACCACCTTAGCCTCCTCTGAGCTTAATATGACCCATTTATGTAGGCCAGTGAGGAGATTGGGGACATCAGTGAATTATCATGCTTCTGCTGTGGAGTATGCTGTAACCCCCTCCCACCCATGGCAGCCTTTTGAGCTCCACCATTGCTGCCTACAGGCAGTACATGCTTGCTTCCACACATGCACAACCTTCTGACCAAGTGATATGCAGTCAGCAATGTAGAGGTCACCTAGTGCAATAAGCCTAGGCAGTCTACACCCCCCACCCCCGGACGGGTGAGCTGACATCAACCATTCAGTCCCATCAACCCCCCCCCTAACCCGTCCAGTCCCTCCAGCACTCATGGTGCTACTCAAACCTAGATCACTTGGTGTGGAGTAAGGGCTTTATCCCTCTGTGCAATTGATCCAGATCACAAATTGCATCTTTTCTAATAATGGGGTGGAACACACAAAAAAAAAAAAAAGAACTAAAAAAAATCTGAAAACCCAGCCAAGGAGACAGCATGTGTGAATAAGACTACAATGATACATACCCATATAGAACTTCTCATGCCTTCGTTTTTATTATAAATCGACCAATGTAAGACCAAAAAAAAACAAAATATGAAATATAGTAACACCATTGTATCATTGCAGTTTTATTCATACACGCTGTCTCCTTTTTTAATAATAGGGTGGGCATAACGGTAATCCATATTTTTGAATTGATTTCTAATGTTCCTTCTCCTTAAAGTTTATAAATTCACATTGCATAAGCCATGTTGGCAATTTCTTTGATTTTTCACATACTGCAAATAAACCAGTAAAGAGGAGGCTTGACTGCAAACCCATAAATTACCAAAATTTAGTAAATATGACATCATCTGGAATCACTAATGAAGAGCAGACAGATTATCTAGGATGTCACCCTTACTCATATGTGATCAATACATATGATACTTACTCAGCTGAAGAGTGGCTAACTCTGTTTTAAAGGATCAAATTTCTCAGTTTCTGAATTCAGCCAATGAGAGAAATTTGAGATAAGAAGGTTAGTGTCGTTTCCTTCTGTCATAGGAAAAGAGCAGCAATGGTTTAATATTCTTTAATCACTAAATACCTATTTTTTTCTTTTGTTGCTTGAAATAGAAACATTTGTTAAATTAGAAGCTGATTTCTTTTAAGCACACTGAAAGGAAATGCCATCTAGCACATTATTTTTATGAAGGAAAATTGTTACTTCTATTAATTGGCTTTAAGTTAAAAACACTTAATCATTATTCATTTTTAAACTGCAGATTACAAGTAACTTTTTTTGCAGTGTACTGGACCTTCTGTCATTAAACAAATTTAACAAAAGTTCCTGTCGACACTGATTGTTAAAATATCAGTTTTCAGGACTCCCTGAGTTAATTTGTTTCTGATCTTCCTTGCTGTTTAGCTAAAATTTAAAATTAATTTATGAGTATAGACCATTTCATATATTTCAGAACGTACACACACACACACACACATATATATATATATATATATATATATATATATATATATATATATATATATATATACACTGTGTCTAGCATCCACTTTTAGGTACTAGCTAAGTTCTATGTTAAAAGTTATTAAAACCAGGTATGATTTTACACATTTTTAAAATATGAAGAACACTAATGAACACTGAATATTTGTTTCTTTTTTCATAGCGTAAATTGACATGAAAGTGTTGTGAGTATTCACACAAATTTTTATTACTTTATTTACAAAAAGCCTGCTACTATTCTACTATACAATGGAAGCTCCTTTTTCCTCAAGAACTCTAACAATAGGTAATAATTAGATTACAGCTGAAGGCAAACATATGAGTTTCTCATGACAAGTTTATTTACAAAGTTAGATATGCTTACACATTGCAGTAATGGCTTAATTGGATGGACTGACACCAGACTGGATACTAGACAGTTATTGTATACCTTCTTCCCTGAATATCTCACAGTGATGTTTTAAAACGTTGTACAACTCAATGCTCACTAACTCATTCAAATTGTTAGCCATCCCAACTTGCATTATCTCTAAATCATAGTTACATTCCCAGAAGTGAACTAAGATGTAATATACATATGTGAAGTGATAAGCCATGATCATATAACACAGATTTTGGAATATTTCCCTTTGGAATAATTACACTAGCTCCCATAGAAGCAAATCACATGACTTATTCTGTTATGCATTTGAGATCATACTGTGTAACGGAAGGTGCAGTGGTACATCGGTAGCATTGTTGCCTCATAGCAAGAGGTTCTCCACTTCGATTCTTGGCTGGGGTGCTTTCTGTGTGGAGTCTGCATGTCCTCCCTGCATTCATATGGTTTTCCTCCGGGTGCTCTGGTTTCCTCCCACATTACAAAAACATGCATCTGGAGCATTTCTCCCCAGGCCTCCGCTGGAAATTGGCTTTGTTCCAAGTCAGACTTTCCCGGTTAACAAATGTTAAATAAAGTAACTTGGGTTTTAAAATATTTTGTCAAATTTATATGTGTAAGTCCCTCACAAAACATGTCAGCTTTTGATGTAGAATTTGGAAATTAACACGTTTTAGACAGTGGTCCTAAGACACACTGACAGAGAGAATGCATACTCAAACCTGTTAGTTCTAATTTGAATGTATTACCCATATAGGTTTTTGAAATAACCTTTCTTATGTTACAAAGTTGTAGTAATATTGACAAAGTTAAACAATTAACATCTGCCATGCCTTCTTATCAATGTTGTTTGTCAGGGAACCCCCCCCCCAGTCTTTTCAGTCATATAAAGCACAAAACTCAGCACATAAGATTTACTGAAATGGTATAGAGCTCCGTAGCACATTGCCAGAATATTTCCTATGCATACATAGTATAATCAGATTGTTATGTTGTCTACATACTAAGAATATTCTGGTGATGTGTCAGCAGTCGTCTTTATTTTGTAGCTATCTTTGTCATCTGAAGTGAAAAGATCACATATTATAGACGTACTGGGTCTAATCTGCTTTACCTAGAATGTGGCTAACTTTCCGAACTTCATTGTCAGAGTGTTTAAACTTTTTCCATATTCAGTTTACAACATTTATTTTATTACTGCATTTGCAATGATTTCTTATGACTCCCAAAATGTAAACCCTCCTTTTTGTTTCCGTTAAGGGTAAAATTATAACTATAAAAATATCTTCTTAAGTTTTAACATAGATGAATGTATATAGGTAACGTATTTCTTCACTATTCCTCAACCTCTCAAAGGTATTTGACACTGTCTCTCAATCTAAACTCCTACATCAACTTTCAATCCTTGAACTGTCACCCCCGACCCTCTAGTGGTTCCCAGCTGCCTGTGTAATAAACAGCAATCAGGAGAATGGCAGGTGTCTCTCTTCCCATACTTGCCCCATACCACAGTTATTTCTCAAGGATGCATCTTCAGTCCTCTACTCTTTAAAATCTTCATCAATAATCTCTATACTCCCTCATGTCAATATGCAGGCAGATCTACAATCATCTCCTCTTCAGCTAGTCTATCACACCTACAACAAATAACAGAAGAGAACTGGTTTACTGATTCCCATCTCATAGTAAATCCCAGGAAAACTAAGCTTCTGCTCTTTACTCCTAGATCACACTGTCAAGACAAATCTAACTTTAAAATTCATTCACTAAACAACAGCGAAATGGATGTAGGGTCCGACTCACTATAACCTACATTAAGTGTACACTGTCTGCAGTCAAGGACATTGCTACCACGTTTTTGTGCTGTCTATTTACTCAGAAAGATTCCACTTGTGTACAAATAGTCTACACTTTGTTGTAACCTTTATAAATAATCCTCAATATTTATGTTTGCAAGAAAATCACTAGGAAAACTAACATCAGGAGGAAGAATTTGGAAGTTATGCTTGTGCTGTCTGGTCCCTTAGAATGGTGTACACTTAGCACAGGCATTACTGAATCTGGCCCATAGTTTCCCACACTAAATTCTTAGGTGTAATAATAGATGGCAACCTCAAGATTGACCTACACAATCAAAGTAACAAAAAAAAAACAGAAACTTGGAATGCTACACAGGTACAAATACTTCCTGAATAATGCAACAAAAACAACACTTGCCATGACCTATTACTCTCATTACTATGTGGAGCCCCAGTTCTTAATAAAATCTCTACAGTCATCTCTAAAAATAAAACTTGAAACTTACTGCAACAAAATTGCTAACTTTGTAACTATCACTTCTATCACTGTACAGCTTTAAAGTCACATAATTGTTTTGATCTTCCCCTCCAGCTGTCCTATCTACAACTTGCTTTATACCACAAGAATGGTGGACTACAATGGCTCCAGTGGTTATCCAGCTTTGCAAGGCTTGGCTATCAACCAACCTCAGAAACTACAGGCCTATTAGTCTGACTAGTCTAATATGTAAAACAATGGAAGACATTATCATGGAAATGACGAACAAAGACATAGGCAACCTTCAGACACTGGCCTCACCACAGTTTGACTTTCTCAAAGGAAGATCATGCCTACTAAAACTGGTGGACCTCATTAAGAAGGTCACTAAGGCAGTGTATGAGGGGGAAACCGTGCATACCGCCTACCTGGACCTGACTAAGGTGTTGATACAGTACTGCACTGTGGTATAGTTGGCAACTCACTGAACTAGGCATAAACCCTACATAACTCACTGGATTGCCAGCTTGCTCACAGACAGGACCCAGGAAGTCAGGATTTGTGACAGCACCTAAACTAAGAGACCAGTCACCAGCAGGGTACTTCAGGGCTCCATGCTGGGACCGCTCTTATTTGATATCAACTTCTTTGAGGCAAAGGTTAATGTCAAGGGCCTTTGGCTGACCAAGTTTGCAGACGAATGCAAATTGAGAGCTACCATTGATTCCTCTCATGATACAAACATCTTACAAGAGGGTCTAACAAAGACAAATGACTGGTGCCAAAGTCAAAGATTAAATCTCAGTGCCAAGAAATGCATTATAGTGCTTTTTGGGAATACTGCCACTCTGGCTAATTACTACAGTGGGTACTTTTCCGTTATCGGGGAAACAGTGTAAACACGATTGTTCAGCTGTAATCCACTGATTTAACAGATCTTTAAACCAGATATTCTCTTAATCTGTTTAAATAGTACATTTTAAAATAAAAAAATTAACTGTATTACCTTTATTCACTTTTTTATATGTGGTTAACAAATATGTGAAAGAAGTACATTACAGTTGAGCAAGTGAGCAGCAACTGTTCTCCCGATAAGTTACACAGAGAAAAATACACAAGAAAATCTCTTCACACAGAATGTTTTCATTATTAATTATTGCTTTGAAAGACATCTGCCACTAAAAATGACAATGTTGTTAAATGAATGCCACCTGAAAAGTATCACACTTTTTTTATTCAAATTAATATTTGTCCTGTAATGGGCTACTGGAATGTTGTTCATATCATTTAAAAATGGTCATTGACATGTTTTTTTTTTTTTTTTTTTTTTATGAAGTGCTTAGAAAACACAACATTTGGCATTGGGCTTACACTTCCACTAATTAAATATTTACTAACTTGCCAAAATGAAAACATACATGAGTTTATATGCAACTGTTCTTCCCGTTCTCTATGAATTGTTTTTTAACCAGTACATGACGCTTTAAAAAAAAAAATAAAAACCCGTACTACCCGAACAGCTGTTTCTAGAATGACGATCGCATCTTTTCAGCTGTCTTCATGGCTCAATGACTGTATGTGCACCTTATGTTTATTTGTACGTTTTTATTTTGTGGGTATGCAGAAAAGGCTTCCCCTTATCACAATGTTTTTTTTTTTAACTATTATTTTAATGGGCAAATAATGTAAATGTGGTTGATGACCTCTGGAATACAGTGTCTTGCCATGCATTTCTCATGTTGATCAGATGAGGTATGTGTTTAACAATGAAATGTTTTATATGTATCCAAAAGAGAAATAAGTTTTATATTTTACAATTCCCTACTTATATTATCACAGAAATACATGAAAAGACAGTACTTTTGCAGCTATGTCACCGCATTTACACTGTTGCCCCGATAACGGAAAAGTACCCTTCATTGATAAGATAACCCTAAAAGTTGACCCAGTAAGCAGGGATTTGGGGACAAACATAGACAGTAATCTGGCCTTTGACCAACATGTGGCCAAGGTAGCATTTCATTACACCCAATTTATCAGTAAGGCCATGGCATCCAGGTCTAAGGAAGTCATAGTGCCACTTTATTTGATCCTTATCAGACCCATCATTAAGTATAATGCCCCCTTTAGCATGTACCTAACCAGGCATCTGCAATAGTTGGAATGCCCACAAAGGTGCCTTAGCAGAAGAAACAGGGTATAGACACATTATCCTATACGGATCACCTTAAAACCTTATCTCAATAGTTTGTCTTCCACAGATTACTGAGAGGTGATCTATGCCTGGCATCCAGGGATCCAGCTATGATGAACTTTTTGCACATCTGGAAAATGAACAGCTTCAGAACCAGTAGACCCAATGTATGTGAAGGAAAACATGAGAGGAAGAAAAGTAGTATGTGAAGGGAAACATGGGAGGAAGAAAAGTAATATGTGAAGAGTAAGACATGGTGACTTTCCTGAGGATACAAACACAAGTCAAAAACTTTCGAAAACTAAGGACAAGTGTGGCAAACATAGTTAAAGATAATTCCTTTTTTTACTGAAGTGCTTTTCGTCCGATTTAATACACGAACTTCATCAGATAAAATGAAAAGTGAGCTGTTACTTTTTAAATAAGCAAGGAAATGCATCAGCTGATGTTTCAAAATTTAAAGCGACATGCCTTATTTTTAAAACCTTCATATTAAAAAGCTTTCTGTATTAAAATACTACTATTATAATGAATTATTATAAATCGACAAAAAAAATTATTTCAGACATAAAATTACATACAAATCCACAATTAAAACCTGTTTTAACAATGGACTAATGAAAGACAGATACTATTAAGAAATTAAATTAGCCAGTCCAATCCAAGCAGCAGCGGCAGATGTAAAACTATTTTGTACTCAATACAGTTGATCAATAAATTACAGTAGGACCAATAGAAGTAGAACTGGAGAGGTTGGAATTATTATGGCAGATCCGGTTATATGCATATAATCTGCCGGGTCTTAATGACGTGTTCAATAATGCCTATACTAAAATTAAGGAGCCCCCGTAGATAGATTGACTAATAATATCATGATTTAATAAGAATTTTTATAGGATTTATTAGTATTTTGTTTTTTTAGTGATTGTATATAGATACTGTAATTTATTGATAAACTGTATTGAGTACAAAATAGTTTTACATCTGCCGCTGCTGCTTGGATTGGACTGGCTAATTTAATTTCTTAATAGTATGTGTCCTTCATTAGTCCATTGTTAAAACAGGTTTTAATTGTGGATTTTTATGTAATTTTATGTCTGAAATAAATTTTTGTCGATTTATAATAATTCATTATAACAGTAGTATTTTAATACATAAAGCTATTTAATATGAAGGTTTTAAAAATAAGGCATGTCGCTTTAAATTTTGAAACATCAGCTGATGCATTTCCTTGCTTATTTAAAAAGTAACAGCTCACTTTTAATTTTATCTGATGAAGTTTGTGTATTAAATCGGACGAAAAGTGCTTCAGTAAATAAAGGAATTATCTTTAACTACATTTGCCACACTTGTCCGACGTTCCTGAGCATGGAAGATAGAAGCTCATACAACATAATTTATACTTCACTAACTTTTAATTAATGCCCATGGCTCCCCAAGGGTATGCCTGATTCCCATTTTAATACTTTGTGTACTTTAGTAGCATAGAAAATCAATGGTCCCCCAATGCTTTGTTTCTAGTGCTGCAGGTACATCATTTCTTTCAAGTTAATGTATGCACACAACATCATTATCACCTTTACTCAGGTGTTTTAAAGTGATATAGCCTGTCATAACTGGCCATTTGTTTAACTTAGGGATGCCATCTTGTATGTCCATTTTTCAAAACATAACTGCAGACACTGTCTTTCTGATAAATACTTTAACTTGGATTATCCTACAAAAACAAACAAACAAAAAAAAATATTTGACAAAGCAGAATTTTTTTTTTTTTTTTAACATCTGAGAACTCAGATTAAATTCACTCATTGTTAACCATGTTTTGGAATAAACCTGTCATTCTATTTTTAAGTAGCCTGTACATTCCTTTCTGAAAAACAGAATGACCACTGTGATTAAATTCCATTTTTGTCTTGCATAACTTAACATTCTAATAACAGCATATCATATGCAGTGCTTATTAAGAATGTAAGTGACCATACAGATTAATAATTTTCATCATTCAAGAGTAAAGGGGAAATATTCCATAGGTCCATAGATTCATACTAGGCTAATGACCACCAGGACATTACATGCCTAGCTGTGCAACCCAACCAAGTTTTGCCTCAGAGTTCCTCCGATGCCTATATTGTGGGTATGTTAATAAAGCATTAGCTAAGGGTTATGGGGTGAAATGTTAGTTGGGGATTAATTTACTTACGGTCAACCTTTGTCCATCGAAGCCATGGAGGCAGTGGTCAATGTTTCTTTTAAATGAACTCTGTTTCATGTAGATGGGGAGCTTATGCCATAGTGCAGGGATCCTTTGAGGCACATATCATTCCCTCCTTCAGGTTCTGTTCATGCTACAGACAATGTTCAGGTACTTGTATCTAGTGTTTCTGCTGTTCTTTGTCTTGCAGATGTGCAAGAGATCCATCAGAGCTGGATCCAAGGACATGTTTAAAAGAGCATAGCTAGCCTCTTGGTAACTAGGAGACTAAGTACAGAGATGGGGCCTTAAGGCAATCTGTGTAGGACAGGGTATTCATACCTTGGATTATCCTGGTGAGGATCCTTTGAGGGCATTCCAACTGTTGCAAGTGCCTGGCTAGGTATACATCAAAGGGGCGTTGTACTGAATGATGGGTCTGATAAGGACTGATTAGAGTGGTACTATTACTTCCTTGGACCTGAATGCCATTCCCTTGCCTATGAGTTGGGTAACATAGAATGATTTTCTTACTATCTTGGCTATATGTTGGTCGAATGTCAGATTTCTGTCTACATATGTTCCCAGATCCCTAACTACTGGGTCAACTCTTAGGATTGTTTTATCAATGATGTAATTAGCTTGGGTGGATGCTTTCCCAAAGGGCACTATAATGCATTTCTTTGCATTGAGTTTTAATCCATGGCATTCAAACCAGTCATTTGTTTGTGTTAGACTCTCCTGTGGGGTGTTGCTATCACGGGGGGAAGAATCTATGATGGGTCCCAACTTAAAGTCATCTGCAAACTTAGAGAGCCAGAGGCCTTTGACAATAGCCTTGACTTCCAAGAAGTAGATGGCAAACAGGAGAGGGTCCGATACAGAGCTCTGGGCTACTCTGCTGGTGTCCGGTCTCTTGGAAGAGGTGGTCTCACCAATCCTGTCTTGTTGGGTCCTATGTGTGAGCCAGCTAGCAATCCAATGAGTTATGTAGGGATTTTTGCCTATTTCTGAGAGTTTGTCAACAGTACCTGAGTGGTGTATTGTATTAAATGCCTTGATCAGGTCAAGATAGGTGGTATGCACCATTTCCCCCTCAGCTATAGTCATGGTAACCCATTGAAGAAGTCTACCAGGTTATGTAGGCAAGACCTTCCCTTAACAAGGCCAAATTGGGATAGGACTAGTAACTGTAGGTTTGCCAGTGTTCCTGTTGATCATTTCCTTGATAATTTATTAGACTTGTCAGACTGGTGGGTTTGGAGTTCCTGTGGTCTGTTGATGGTCCACCCTTATGAAGAGGGATGACCATTGGCCTTCCATTCACTTACCTTGTAACCTGTTTTGATGCTGTAGTTGAAGAGAGCCTCAAGTGATCCTGTTAGGTCATGTTTTAGGCTATTTAGGAGAAAACTGGAGATACTGTCATTGCCCATTGAAAAAGTGTTTTGGGGCTTAGCAAGCACCTCCAAGACCTGGTCCCCAGCAGATTTGCTATGTCACCCTAAAAAGTAAAGGTTGTGCCGTTCTGCACATTGCTGAGTATTACATTTAAGATTCCTGACATAGCTGAAGAAGGCACTGTGATTGTCCTTAGCCTGGAAAGCTATTTTGACTTCATAATTGGGCATGTTGGACTTTACTAGACCTCTTTGTTTCTTGTTTAGTTGAATAATAGAGCTGTTGTCTCTATGAGAGTTGCTCTTTCTAATTTTGGCAATGACTTTTTTTCTTTTGTTAAATAGCCTGTTAAGGTAAAGATTCCATCAGTGTGATTTGTTTTTGGTCTTAGATCTGGACTTACTTCTGGGTAGCTATGGCAGCATCAATGCAGCCATTTGCATGTTTGTACAGATTCTGCATACATAGCTCTGTTCTTGGGGATTGGGGAGCTGTGAATTTTGACAAACTGTCACTTAATAGGACATAGTTTGCTTTAGTATAGTACCTAACTGTTATGGGTTTTTTGGGTTTTCCAGACTGATTTTTATTTTGAGGGAGACAGCTTTATGGTATGACTTTACCACTAAAGACATGACACATGGGGTGGGGGTGCAATGCTCCCCCATGTTGGTGAATACTAGATCCAATATCTTTGATCCTCTGGTTGGAGAGTGCACCTTTTGGTCCAGGGTATTTGTGTTGACAAAGTCCAGGAAACATTGTGCCTGTAAGTCAGAGGCACTGTTAATCACCCAGTTTATAGAGGGATAGTTAAAGTCTCCAATAAATTGGATATTTGGTTGGATGGTGAGTGCTTCTAGTAGGTATATGTAAAAGTTGTGAACTTCGTGTGTCATAGAGGGTGACCTGTAGCTATCTGTCCAGTACATGATAGGGAACTTTGTCTATAGTTGCTGAGACTTGGATGAACTTCAGGGCACCATCCTGTTTAACCAACCGAGAGTTATATTTGCTGCTAACATAGACTGAGACACCTTCACCTTTAGCCCATGTCTTTGGTGGTGTTGGTCTAAATGTGTGCAAGTAACTGTAACTTTCCATTGCCAGAGTACTTTCTACAGCTTTAAACCAAACCTTGGTAACAGCACAGATATCTTCATTCTGCAGAGTGAAGAGAGCTTGCAGGGTGTGGAGTTTCTTATTTAGGCTCCTAGCATTGAAATTTTTTTTTTGCTCTGTTAGTAGTTTTTCATTTTGGCATTGCCTAAAAAAGTCTGTAAGGGATGGATAAAGTTTAAACCAATACCTGAAAGTGCAGAGGGCCAGGCGCAGACTGTCTTTCACAAAGCAAAATGGCCAATTAACCATATCCTCCCATACTGATAGATGGTGGATTCCCCTGGAGTGACACCAGAAACTAAGCCGATTATTAAAATATATAATTTTGTGTTCATACCATGGCATCATTTTTGGTGAAGGTAGAATGCTGCTCAGTGCAAGGTACATATCTATCTGTGACACATATTCAGAGAAATCCATAAAATCTCTTTTCATATAGTCCAGTGAGGTATACCTCAGGTCATTTACACCCAGATGGACTATGATAGAATCATATTGGTACCTGTGGTGCAGTGCCTTCAGTGCATGCGGGATACTGTGGATCTAAGCTTTAAATGGGCGACTAGCCGCTACCATCTTCTTGTCCATCCTGGTGAGAGGAGTTTCTATGTGCTGTAGAATAAAATCTCCTATGACAAGTGTACGAGATGAAGTGTTTGCATGCCTTATGGGCTTTGTACTTGGAGGATCATTGGGGGCAGGCTTATGTGTAGTGTTCGGTGTTGCTTTTGGTGAGTGCTTTAGTGATTGCTGCAGATAGGTGTTGCAGTTTGATGGCTTAGTAGGTCTTTGAGGTTTGGAGATGTTTCTTTTAAGTGTCTAAGTGTAAGAAGGTCTATGTGTGTGGTGAGTGGTATGTGTGAAGGATGGTAATGTCTGTGTTTTTGACAGCCTTGTTTGTAAGTAAGATTCTTATAATGTTTGATAATGTCGAGAAATTTCTGGCAGTATTTTAAAGATGCTGTTGATGTTAGATTATAACAGCTTTATTTCAAAAAGATGTTATAAAAGTGCTTTCTGATTCACCACTTATGTTGGAACATTTTTATGTAATAAATTGTCCTTTTGCCACCCTTAGTTCTGCTTGCCCTGAGATGATTATATCTATTGTTAGAATTTACACTTACATCTGTGTTAGCATTTGCTTTGCCAATGTTCATATGTATTTGACAATACAAAACACATTTTAATCAGTCAGCAGCACACTGTACTCATACCTCATTAGACCCATTATAGAATAGAATGGCCCATTTGGTATGTACCTCTCAAGACATCTGCAACAACTGGAAAGGCTGCAGAAATACCTCACTAAAAGAATCACATACCTAAAGCAGATGCCCTATGCTGATCGTCTAAAAAAACTCCACCTATACTCTGTCACATATCGTCTACTCAGAGACGATCTCTGCTTAACATACAAGGCCATGTCAAACCCAGAGCTGTTGGACATGCTACACTTAAAGAAATCCCAATCCCTCAGTGACACACACTCCAGGGATCTAAATCTTGTCATCACAATGAACAAAACATGCTGGAGGGATAGGTTCCTGACCCAGAGACTCCCCAGACTCTGGAATAGACTGCCCATACATGTCAAGCAGAGCGCCTCTTTGGCCATCTTTAAAAGGAACCTTGATGATTGGATGGGAGATAGGAAATTCACCCCAGGGATCGCATCAGTCGCCCTGATAGACAGGAGTCCAGGGAAGTAAATACTGTGGGAAGAAATAGCCAGGGAAATGTTATGGCTAGGCTTGTATAGGCCCTAGGGCCGATAGCCAAGTACAAATCTAGGAACCTATACAGTGTATAGACCTTGAACAGACCATATCCTCTCAGAGCTTTTACACATTCACAAGTCCAACGGTGGCATAAATACCTGCTCAAGAGATTTCAATCTCTTTTGAAACATAGACATAATATGTTGAATGGATAGGTATGTATTGTAGAGAATTCTGGTGGGTTATATGTACACAAAATATAAGGGCTAAAATGTACCATGGTAATGAAAGTCTAGGTTTCTGAAGATCCTCACAGATCAATAGCCTATTGAACTAGTACCTATGTGGTTATGAACTACAGAAAGCATTAGCAACATTTTGCCTGCCTAAGTAGAGTATCTCTCTCTCGCTCTCATCCACATACAAAAACACATATAAAAGCTCAAATAAAATATATCATTGACAAAGACCTTGACCTTTAGAACAGTACTGTACCAATAACCTATTCTTTTTATATATACTACAAGTAGAAGGTTGTGCCCTTTATACTTCTTACTTAATATAATTATTTCTGAGGTTGCTGCATTTTGAAAGAAAGGAATTCCCTCATGACAGAAATGTTAGACTTCTTGGACACTTTTCTTCTTATGTTCTCTCTCACACATTTGCATCTTATAACCAACACATTTACATCTCCAGTCAAACATGGGAGTAGTATACACACATGTAGATACACACACACACACACACACACACACACACACACACACACACACACACGCACATGTACACAAGTGCACACATACACACACACACACACACACACACACACACACACACACACACACACACACACACACACACACACACACACACACACAGTAAAACAATATTTTATATTAAGTTTTAAACAGGAAAATATAGTTTTTCTTGCAATCAAGAAACACAATCAGCATCAAAAAAAGGCTACTTTAACAGGGCTTATTTTTTTGTCGAAGGCCACTTTGGCAAACTGCAAGAGTTAAACAGTATAATTCCAGACAGACTGTAACTCTTGATACTGTTTTTTTCTTTGTGTACTCAAGAGGGGGATGTCATGGTTTTCTTAGTTTAGCATGCATACACTCCCTGAATGCCTAACAGCAGCACTGTAGTGACTGTTAAATCCTCATTGCGCATCTTCCAGCAGTTAACACAATGGTGTTCTTTTCTATAAACATGTACCTATCTGGCCTTCTTGATGCAGCCAGGTTCTGTACAATCTCATGCATCTAATATGCATGACATTGATGCCTGGAATATTGTCCTTGTATCACCAGAGAGACAATAGAATGCATCACTGGATGGTACACATAGACATGAGGTTATCTAATGTTTAATGAGACAGAGCACCTGTAGCCTTCCTGTGTAGTCATATGACATTGCGCAGGTCCTATACTGTAGCTAGTGCAGTTCTCTTCACAGTGAACAAGTTCAGTACCTCCTTATCCATTATCTGCAGGTAAATGATGCTTGTGTGGTACTTGTAGGTGAAACATAGTTTTGCCTAATTACCATACTGTCAGTTTCCTACATTTTTTTTTTCAAAGTGATTTTGCAAACCAACTATGGCACAATAAATGTTACTTTAAACATAATTTACTGTTTCTACTTACTGTACCTCAGCTTCACTTTGTTCTTCCATCTTGCTTCATTCTCTGCCTTCTTGTGCTGTGTCACTGCAACTCAGCAGTTTATCTTGGACTATGGCACATAAAAGCCCCGTGAGCCATTATTCAGCATCCACACACTCGTGGCACTGTATCTCGGGAACACATTGCACTATACTCCAGGCATCATGAGAATCGCAAGCAGGATTTCCAGTCAGTAGCCTCTTTTGTATGTGGAACTCCTTTTATTTATGTATGTATTCATGTATTTATTAATCAGTGTATTAATTTATTTCTGCCTTTGTATCCCCACTGTCTACTGTTAGCTGCTGTCCCAGTTTTATGTGTGGAAAAAGCACAACCTTTATTCTGCATTTGAATACAGGAATGTTTGTGCATATCACCCCTCCATCCATATTATTACCCTACATTAGTTCATAGATTCATAAGACGTTACTAGGCTATTGGCCCTAGGGCCTTTATAACCCTAGCCATGTTATACCCTTGTTCCCTTATTGACCGAGTTGTATGATCTATATTTGCAGTGCGAGTCTATTATCAGCACAGACTGCCCTCATCCAAGAGGGACATAGGTGACACTTCCGGGGTAAATTTACAGTCTCCCATATTTTCTGTTATGCTTAAATAGGGTCATTGAGGAGGTCTTTTTTACGTGAATTAGGAGTTTGTTCCAGAGGAGTGGCAGTCTCTGGGAGACATATCTGTCTCTCCAGCATGTCCTGTTAATGTCGCAGGCTAGGTTGAGGGCCCTAGAGTGAGTGAAACTTGTCCCATTTGACTTGCAGATGTGCAGCATTTCCATTACTGCAGGGTCTTGACGGGTCTGTAGGCCAGACACAAGTTGCCTCTCAGCAGCCTATAAAATGCAGACTACAGTGAGAGGACATTCAGTTTGTCCATGTAGGTCATGTCTTGAAGGCCCTGAATTTTCTTGGTGAGAAACATCTGAGGCCTTTCCAGCTTCTTCAGGTGTCTGGTGAGGTACATACAGAAGGGAGCATTATACTCTATTAGCAGTCTGATGAGGGATGTGTACAGGGGGAGTTATAACATCCTTAGCTCTGGCTGCAATGCCCTTACTTATGAGATATGCACCACAGAAGGCCTTCCTTTATCACTGTGGACACGTGGTGATCAAAGTTAAGGTTGCTATCAACCTGTGTTCCCAAATCCCTCACCACAGGGTTTGAGCTAAGGGGAATACTGTTAATATTGTAATTTTCAGGAACTCCCCCTTTGCCGAAAGGGATGATAACACATTTCTTGCATTTAAAGTATGTCTGTGGCCTTGGAACCAATCATTTGTCTGTGTAAATCCTTTTTGTAGTATGTCAACATCATTGGGGGACTCAGTGATTGCACCCAGTTTGCAGTCATCTGTGAACTTGGTAAGCCACAGGCCATCTATTTTCACCTGGACTTTGGAGAAATAGATTCCAAACAGTAGGGAGCCCAACACAGATACTTGTGGTACACCACTGGTAACTGATTTGCTGGTAGAGGGGGAATTCCCGACTTTGACTGTATGCATTCTGTTGGTGAGCCAGTTGGCTACCCATCTTGTGACATATGAGTTAATTCTTAGCTGGGTGGGTTTATCAGTAATGCCTGAGTCGTGGGTTGTGTAAAAAGCCTTGGCTAAGTCAACATAAGCTTTATGTAGTGTTTTATCTTCATCCAGGCCTTTGTTGACATGCTCAAAGAAGTCCACCAGGTTTAATAAGTATGATCTACCCTTAACAAAGCCAAATTGGGTTGGGTCAAGAGATTGAAGGTTACCTATGTCTTTGTTAATAAGGTCCAAGATGTTCCTCTCCATGGCCTTGCAGATAAGGCTGGTTAGGCTTATAGGTCTGTAGGTCCCAGGGTCAATTAATGGCCACCTTTGTGCAAGGGAATTACTGTTGCTGTTTTCCACTCTGCTGGGACAAAGCCAGTACTTAGAATGTGGTTGAACAGACTGCCAAGTAGTTTCACTAGGTCCTGTTTTAGACCATTACTAGGCAGCTTAGGATGTTATCCAGTCCCATAGAGGAGTGCTTTTGGCCCTGGAGAGTGTGGTTATGACCTGCTCTTTGGAGCGGACTGGTGACAGGTATGCCCTGTGGTATGTCTGGTGGGGACAGAGGGGTGAAGCTTGTACCAAATCTGTCTGCTAGCATGTTGGTGATCTCCTCAGAGTCAGTATGAGTGGTACCATTCACTACTGGCTTATCACAAAGCTGCGCCTTCCCTTTTAGATTTCTGATGTACCTAAAGAATGCCTTGTGATTATCTTTAGCTACGGATGCTAATTTAACTTTGTAAGTGGCTTTAGAGGTCTTTACAAGATATCTAATTTGCCTTATCAAACCATGGAGGGTGTCCTTCTTCTCTTGAGTCAATTCCCTCTTGTTCTTAGACATTAGTTTCTTCCTCTTGTATAACTTATTTATGCTTGATGTCCACCACCAGGGTGACTTGTTTTTTTTTTTTTTTTGTTTTGTTTTTTGTGTGGATTTTATTTTGATCCTTTCAGGTACAGCCAAGTCTATACATCTGTATAGGTGTTTAACAAGGTCATTTGTGTAAACCTCTGTATAAGAGTCATTGTTGATAGTGGTAGCAGTGGGGTTTGAAACTATTTATGCCATCGCTTAGGAGGCTATAGTTTGCTTTAGAGAAATTTTTCATCCTTTTTGCTCTTAGGGGGGTTGGGTATAATTGTTACTTCGACCAATACTGATTTATGATCAGACCTTACCAGGGAGGGCAACACACACAGGGGATAGTGCAGAGACCCCCTCGTTGGTGAATACTAAGTCTAGGACATTCAAGCCCTTGTGGGGGTGCAGACTATCTGTTCCAAAGCATTTGTAATAACAAAGTCCAGGAATCTTAGGGAGAGCATGTTTGTGGTCTTATATGACTCCCAATTGATGGAAGGATAGTTGAAATCTCCCATGATCAAGGTGTTCAGCTGTAGGTCCAGCTAGGCAGAGTGGTTCACGTGGTTCATGGTGGGGGACCTATAGCTAACAATGATATGAAAGGGGGTTTTGCCTACAGTTATTTGAACTTGGAGTAGCTCTAGTGAGTCGTACAGTTTGACCAGTCTTAGGGTGTATTTGTCTTTAATGAAGCCTTTGGGTCTTTCATGCTAGTTTTGAGGTCTGAATGTGTGGAAGGCAATGTAGCCTTGCATGGCTGGGGTGCTGTCTGTGGCTTTGAACCATGTCTCTGTGACTGCAGAGACATCAACATCTTCTAAAGTAAGAAGTGCTTCCAGTGACTGCAGTTTCAGATTTAGACTCCTAGCATTAAGCAGCATAAGTTTGAGTTTGACTCTAGTGGATTTTTTACATGAGGAATGTTGTTGTTATGACACTGCCTAAAAAAGGCACTATGGGGAGGCAGGTCTGTTGACCATACCTACCCAGGCTGACAGATACTGGATCTCCCTAGACTGACACCAGAATGTAAGCCAATTGTTGAAGTCAATCAGTTTTTGTTTATATTGAGCCATCATCCTGGATGAAGGTAGAATGCTGCTAAGGGCTAGTGACATACTTGCCAAGGACACATAATGTGAGAGCTCAGTCATGTCTCTTCATATAGTCCAATGAGGTTCATCTCAAGTCATTCACTCCAGCATGGACTATGACAGAGCCATAACAGTTATTGTTGAGAAGCTTGAGTGCCTGTATGATCTGACGGATCCTGGTACCTGACAGTCAGCTAACCTTGACCTTCTTCTTGTCCAGCCTGGTGAGGGGGACATCTGTGTGCCTCACTACAGAGTCGCCTATGACCAAGACATTTGGTTTTTAGGTGTTTTGCCTTAGAGGTTTATCATCTGAGACGCTGTTGTGTGCATTATTATGTGTAGTGGATTCTGCTGGGTCTGCAGTCTGTGCAGTAGTTTGTACTTGGGAGGTCTTTGATTTTTAGGTAGGCATCTAGCGAGTACCTCCTCATATGTGGTTTTATGTGTTGTGAGCTTGTCATGTGCAAGATGTGAAGTGTGTGTGCTGACAACCCGTTGTGTGCTGACAATCTGTTTGTTATATAGTTTGTTATGTGAGAAAATTGATTCCAAATTCATAGTATAGATACGTCTTAGATGTTGCATTTGTTTTAGGAGTAACTGGTTGTCAGTATACAGGAGGCAGTTGCTACATTGCCTCAGGATGCCCATGTCAAGCAGGTTGGCTGGAGAAATGGCAGGCATTCCATTATGGCAGGTATATACTGTAGTAACTAGTGGGGGAGTGGGCTAGATGGACAGGTTTTGCTGTAAGACTAACAAAACGTGGCTATTCTATGGAGGAGGAGGGGTAGAAAACTGTGTCAGTGCTTCACACTGTATAACTGAGTTGCTCACGGCGCAGTAATGCAATCTCTGAGCAGCTACTGTAAACTAAGTGTAAACCCGTGCAAACACAACACTTAAATATAAGTGAAAGTAAACAATTTTAAACAAAGTAACTAAAGGATAAGCCCAAGACTGAGCCTTATTCCAGCAATCCCCAAGTCAGATTGGTCCTTGGCTGCACACTTCTGTCACAAGGGCGCGGGGGTGGTCTTCTTAATGTAAGATGGCTGGTTTTAGTGCTCAAATGATATCATACAGTCTAGATTCAGCAAGCCTGAATCTAGCCTGTGCTATAAAATGCAGAATTACTAGAAATGCAAAGTGTAGAAAATCTCAGTCATAACAGCAAAAAAAAAAAAAAAAAAAAAAAGTTTAAATAAAGCAGCAACTCGATAGATTACTTCCCCAAGATTTTAGTTTAGACCACACATTTTCCTAATGTAAAATTACTGGTTTGGAACCCAAGTGCTTAAACTAGAACAAAGACAATTGCAATAGCAGGCACAATAAGGTTTCATCAGCAATTCACAGCTTAGAGGGTGCAAAGCTAGCCTCGCCTGCCACAGCAGTTTAGAACACAAATCTTCCTAATGTAAAATAACTGGTTTGGAAACAAAGTGCTTAACTCATTACATACGAGTGATGCCTCCAGGTGCCTCTGCAGTTAACTCCTACTGACTTCTCTAGGGATGAAATATTGTTTGTTCATATTTACATCAATAATTCCAAAACCATGCTACGTACATGTTTTTAAAAGATTTAATCTTAAAGCTTACACAATGGCAAACACAACTGCATTAATATTTGACCTCTGTCTGGTGCAGGTAAATAGAAATTAACTGTTGTTTTTATTATATTAATTTATATAGATATATTTTTCACATTTTTCTAAATATCTCAACAACCAAATAACACAGACAGAACTCCTTAGCCTTGTATAAAAGCTTTCAGCTAGATGAATAAAATTCTGCTGATAGTATGTGTGTTACTTGAGTGGTTGCTGAGATATTGTAAATTGTTTACAGAATTAGTTAAAATTAGACATTCTCCTCAGTATTCATAGGCATGTCAAAACCTTTGAACCCTAGTACCTACAACTAAGCCATTCTGCCCTATAATGGTTTCACAGTTACCTTTCAGACTGACATCAAGCTGTAAAATGGAGAAATGAATTCTCACCTACATTACCTGTTACCTTAGGTGTACCACAGGAGTCAGTTCCAGGTCCACTCCTATTCAGTATCCTTACTAACAAGCTCCACACAGCTACTGACCTAGTCATAATTGTACAATATGCTGATGACTACACACTCATCTGTGCAGCTCCCTCACTTACTAAATTCCAAGAAATAACACAACTCTCATTCTTGGCAGTAGACTCTCAGCTTACTATCTCCCAACTAATACTGAATCCCAATAATAACAAGCCCACTGGCCATCTCTCTCCCTTCCTAATGTACTCTTTTAACAAGACAAAAATTGAACCAGTTTCAAATTGCAAGCTACTTAGCATCACAACTGACAATAACATGAAATTTGATAAACATCTGTCAACTATTATAAAGAAAGTCTACACAAAACTAGGCTCGCTCTACAGATCAAATTCATATCTCACTGGCTTCACTAGACAATCTATTGCTAGGATGTATTTACTATCACCCCTCTTCTACGCCTCTGCCATTTTCATTAACTTAAGGAACACTGATCTAGAAAGACTTGAAGCTTGCTATAACAAGATTGCTAGATTTGCTAGCAACTCCCCATATAGAACACATCATTGTAATGCCTTACATCATCTAAATTGGCTGGAACTACCTACCTGCTTACCCTCACCCATCTTACCACAGCCCACAGAATAGTATATCATTCCAAAAAGTGTCCATCTCTCCAAAACCTACTTCAGCCCTAATCCAATATAACACAACTTAGATCTTCTGACAAGCTTTTGCTACAAGTCACAAGAGCTAACATCTTCTATGGTGATTCTCTCTACTCCATTCATATCTCCAGAACATGGAATCTGACCCTACAATATATACTAACTATAAATAACACTCAACAATTTAAATCTCTGCTTAAGTCCCACCTAAGAACTGGCTTTGCTCTTGCCTAAATCCTAGCTGACCACTGTCTCCACCCTAGTCTCCAGAATTCATTCCTGTCAACATACTCAAACTTTTCATCTCCTACTTATACACTTAATGACTAATACATGCTCTTATCTATTCATATGTAAAACCCAAGCTATGTTTAGATAAATTACATTTTTTCTCAATTGTGTTTATGTTTCCTGTAAATATTATGATTTTCTTGTTGAAAATTGCAACTATTATTATAGCTATATGTGTTTTTCTTTTTCTTAGACAATGGTAACTAATATTATAGCTAAATATGTTTTTCTTAACCTGCCCTAACATATGCTTATAGTAATTTCAACTGTGATTATTATCTGTAACTTGTGGGGCTTTCCCCCCCAGGCCTCACTGAAAATGGGTCTCTCACCCAGTCTGAATATCCTGGTAAACAAACATAAAATAAATAAATATTACAAATATTATGTTTACTGTGGCTTTTACAATCTGGTTTAAGACCTAGAACCTAAAGAATACTGCCACTATAAAAATAATTTGTGCTGAAGAGTTTGCAATTTATACTTCTTTCATAACCCCTGTGGGTCCAGAGATATGAACATTTGTTTGAAATGTGAGGACATCATTTGATTATGTCAAAAGGTTTAGGCTCTACCCATTGGAAGTTATAGTGCAAACCTCCTAAGCTCCATTAGAGTGAATGAGTTAAACAAGAAAAAAGACGCTTAGAACAACAGGTACAATATGCCTTCAGCCAGCAATTCCCAACTCAGAAGGGCAGAGGCTGCTCTCTCCTCCCACAAGAGGGTAGACTACAAACCTTCTTAATATAAAATAACTGGCCTGAAGAAAAAGCGCTTAAAGCAAAACTAAGACACTTTTAGAATAACAGAAAAAATAAGCCTTTGATCAGCAATTCCTAATTTAGAAGGATGTAAACAACCTCTCCTGCCACAAGAGTGTAGACTGTAATGTAAAATAACTGGCCTGAAGCCCAAGTACTTAAAACAAAACAAAAAGGTTTACAGTAACAGTTACACATTAATCAAGCTACTAACAAACAGTAATAAATGCAGTAGAATAAATGCAATTTAACACTTTTAAGAACAAGCAGCAAAAGCAAAATAAATTAATAAAGTAGGAAGAAAACAAACAAAGTGAAAGTAGCTGAATAAACTACAATTTTTTTTAAAAGTTAAGAGGGACGGGAGGAAAGAGAAGATAATTCAAGGTCAAGAAACTAAAGGGTGGGCTTTCCCAGCTGATCTCTTTGTACTCAGCAGAATGAGCTGATGAGATGGGACTAGGAGCAGTGTCCAAAATCAGATTTAGATTAGGGGCAGGTGACTCAAAAGCCACCAAGTATAAGAATACAACAACAGTTAGTCGGGAGGGTGGGAACATGAAGTGGAGACAGAGATCAGTAATATTCAGGCAGAGTACAGCAAGCAAGCCAAATAAGCACTCCAGCTAAATACAGATGCCTCCAAATATTTCTAACTAAATGAGGAATGATGTTTCTCAGCCCCTCCAACTAATTAGCTTATGTTAATTCTTTACTAACTTTTCTAACTGACCCTAGCCAAGACCTCTTAAAACTCCAACTGAACAGAAAACATAAAACAAAACAAATGTAATAGAAGAAATTGTTAAAAAAATAGAAGTAAACAAGCCTTAAATGAAAACCTTCATTTCAAAATAAACTGCAAACAGAGATCAGCAATATTCAGCAGAGTACAGCAAGTAAGCCAAACAAGTATGGGCCCATAAGTACACCAAGAGCATTCTCCAACATACAGTTACTGTGCTGTCCGCATTTCCAGTAGGACCCTGATCCTATGGGTCACCTCCATCTTTGTCTTCAATTGTAAGGAGCTCTCTAGACATGTCTGCATGTTTTTTCTCACTTGGGCAAACTGACTTTAGTTACTTACTGCTTGCTCAGCTGTTGTTTCTATCAGCCGGATCCACTAGTTGAACTTGTGTTACTAGCTATGTCTAAATTTACTATACCAGTGGCACTATCGTATATGAAAGATGTCTGAAATCCAATCTTTGCATGTTTTTACATGCTTTTTTAAACTTTATTCCAGTGTTTATTTCTTAAAGCACAACTGCAGAAAAGGATCTGAAGCTTTGGTAAATGCATACATATAAATCTGGTACTTAGATACGAAGAGAAAATACACGGAGCAAACCATTTTGGTAAAACTATCTTTCAAATGGTTGAGTCATCAACCAATATTTGTGAAATCTGTAGAAAGGTCCATTTTAATGGAAACAAATTCCTCACTCTCAGATGCCTCATACTGCTTCTTCAAGATCTTGTGATCTCAAAATTATTAGTAGATGAAAACATGATTTCATGTTTTAATCTACTTTTAAACTAATGCAATTTAATCAGATATGTTCATACATTATCATTTTGGCAAAACAATATCATAGGAGCTTCCCTATGTTTAAAGACATATGTGCTCAGGTACTTGGTTTAGACTCTCTTAGATCATGGCTGCAGATGGAATATTTCATTTGTCTTCTACTGTGTGACAAGTCTGACTTTTTTAATACATCTTCATTTAGCTACATTTTATACAATCACACAGGTGTACATACCAATGTATTGAAACATTATTTTGCTTTGAAAAATGTGTCATGTTATTTATATTAAGCCTCATAAGATTTTAAATAACAATTACGGACAAAATATTCTTCTTTTGAAACTGTTAAAAATAAAAAAGTACTTTAGAGATTTTGTACTGAAAAATATAGTAGAACCAAACCACAACCAGTATCCATAAAAAAGAAACTTTTAATGGTGAGCGCTTTTGTGACAAATTTTGCCACTTCATCAGACAACACAACATCTCTTTACTTTGGTATTTAAAATATATTCCAACCCATAAAAACTCCTATGTAGTTAATAATCAATTAAAAGCATTAACAAGACAACACCAGCAAGGAAGCATTCCAGTCTACGGAGCCTAAAGGGGGAGCATGCAGTAAGAACAGCATGCCTGCAACAACTTTAAACTCTTCTTCTACTAACATTGCAACCAAAGAAAACAATGTTTTTAATTCGCAAATGGGCCTGCCCTACCCAGTTAACAACACATCTTTTCAGCAGCACACATACAGCGGGGAGAAATGAAAAGGAAAGCTTCTCAGGAGAACGACAGTGGGGTAACCTTAAAGATGTGGCAGCAGCGCAACAACCATTAGTTTGGAATATTTCTACAAAAACTCTGTCAGCAGCTGAAGAGAGACTTTTAAATAGAGGTATGACATCTATACCCTCAAGCACAATGACTATTACGGAAAATATAATTGAACTTTAGAGTTTTGCACATATGTCTTGTTAATGCTTTTAATTGATTGTTAACTACATAGGAGCTTTTATTGGTTGGAATATACTTTAAATATCAAAGTAAAGAGATGTTGTGTTTTCTGATGAAGTGACAAAATTTGTCATGAAAGCGCTCACCATTAAAAGTTTATTTTTTATGGATATTGACTGGTTTGGTTGTACTATATTTTTCAGTACATTGCCTTTTATCGTTTGGTGGAACCATTTGCCTGTATCACATTCTGTTTTCTCTTTGTTACTTTAGAGATTTATTTACAGACACATAGAAAAACATTTAATCGAGCTCAGTACAGTGTCTTTTATTTTTTTTTCTTTCCTTCGTTGTTTTCAGGATATTTTTTACTAGCTCGGCCCAACGAAACCAGAAGTTTAATTTCAAGGACAGCACAGTCATTACAACAAAATGTAAAAAAAATAATTATTTGATCATGGTTAGTGAATGTGGGTCATGTTTTGGAGTGCCAGGTCAGTGCTTTAGCTACATGTCTTATTACTTTTATTAAAGGCATGTATGTACTTGGTTATAATAACTTGACCACTTTTTATATGACTTGCTAGCATGGTGTTGGTTATTATATTATACCTTGTTTATGAAAGAGAAAAAATAAACTGAATTATGTGATACAACTCAGATATGGAGAATTTTAAAAGTGTATATTTTGTTTCAGGAACATGACAAATTATTGAGATACAGAAAGCAAAGAAAGAAAATATCCAAACAAGGCAAGGTAATGTCTACCAACAAATTCAGGTAAATCACTGCAACTTTGTATGTTTTAATTGACAAAACATTAGCACAGCAAGCAAAGTATAAAATCCTATGCATGTCACCTGGCAAATTAAATCTTCTAGACAGGTATTACTTGAAATATATCTTCTAATATTCAGTGCACTGAGTATTTTTATGAGTTTGATGAGTTTGTAAAGAATTACCTGTTTTTCCCCATAAAAATATCAGCTATTAGTGACTTTAACAATAGGCAAGTTAAATAGCAGTAGTGTACCAAATTTTAATTATCTGGTCTAGAAGCATTTTTTTACCAGTTTATGAACAAGGTAAGCCCACTAGATGCAACTGTCCCTTTTCAGGGGTAACCCAGAAACAGTGGTTAAATGACTTACTCAGAATCGCACAGTAGCAATTGAAGGTGGTAGGAATTAAAGTATGTACTGTGGGCAATGCAAGCAGCTCTTGAACAGCTCAGAGCTTTAGTCGTCTGCATTTGCTGCACACCTCATGATTGTCAGTCGTGGGTATATTATTCCGACAGCTGTAAGAATAGCAGTACCTATCATAAAATATGTGCTAGCATTAGCTGTATAGACAGAGACCATTCGGGGTGATGTTTGAAAACAGTGTATGCTGCTTTCATGATCTTCTCCCTGGTAAACATCTCATAATAAACATCATTGCATCACTTATGCTCCGTTTTATAAAGCCACCATCATGGAAATATCTTTTATGAATAGGAAAAGGAAAAAGGTATTTAAGGCCACGCATTTAAACTTTATTGTTTTATATGCTGTTATGCAAGCCCACAAATCTAGATCTTTTTTTAATAAAAATATCAAAACTGTACAGATTTTTGACATCTAATGCTTAAGCATTGAAGAAGTATGCAGTAGATCCCCATGCACTATTAAACAGATAATCCCATGTACATGTTCTCAGAGTTCTACTCTTAGGCAAATGCAGTTCTAATAAAGTGGTACTTTGTAACTTGCAGTTGTTCTTCTTTTCAAAAAAAAAAAAATAATAATAATTAAACATAAGATCCGTGTATCATTTTCTGCAGAACTTTAGGATATTTAAAATGTTCCTACAGTGGGTGGCATCCTAGTCAGATCACCTTTAGCTGACTACCTCTCTTGATTCTTACAAACCATATGCGGGTTATTATGAGGCCATAGCACTTAAGTTACTGGCACGTGTAACATGTTCCTGTCTACTTCATCCAATCAATGCTCACTAGACAACTAGTCCTTCCCTCTACCCTACTACCACCCTTTTCCTATACAACCTCATCAAGCTAATAATGTACACACACTATATATTTTCCTACCACCCTTACTGTACTTCACACTTTACACAGTAACCTTACCACCCCCTCTATACCTCCTTTATCATCCATTTTACACACTCCGCTACCTTTCTATTATCCTTTCTATTTCTCTCCCTGTTTTTTATCCACCACTCTACTTGCCCAATCCACCCCCTAAATATGTGTATTATATATATCTCCATTCCTTCCCTTCTTTTTTCTGCCTAGTAATCTGCTATCGTATTAATATTTCACCTAAAAACTCACCTCCCACACTTAACCATCCACTATGCGACAAAGATAAACACTACCCAGGCACACCTACACCTCATCTTTTTAATCTCCCCAGCTTTCTCATATACAAACACAGACTCCTCAATAGCCACCAACATTCTCACCTAGCAAAATTCAGACAACATTCTGTCCTATACACACCACCTTCTCTAACCATTTGCTTTAAAAAAATCTCCTTATGTGGAGACTTTCATCCTTACCCTGGCCTGAATGTCTCTACCACACAAGATTCTAACCCCATCCCCCTACCTCCACTAATACTATACTACCTACTAAACACCTAACTATTACCTCTATTACCTCTATTAACTTGCAAAGTCTAATTAACAAAATATGTGAATTTCACTCTTGGGTTGCTGTCTACTCTCCTGACATAGTAAGTCTTACTGAAACCTGGCTTAAACCACCTATTACTGACTCTGAAATACTCCCATATGGCTATAATATTATCTGATCTGACAGACCACACAAAAAAAGATGGTGGTGTGGCTATACTATATTCACACCATCTTTCCTTATCCTCACTGTCTACAAGCCCCCCCCCCCCTAACTTTCATCTGGCCGAAATTGTTATTGCCACCTGCAAACTAAACAGTCATAAAAAAACTATGTATATATATTCCTCCAGGTAATAACATTCCCATTCTTGAAAATTTTCTCTCGTGGACCACCAACTCTATCTCCAATGAAATTATAATTCTTGGTGATGTTAACATCAACTGGAATAGCTTAAACACTGACGTCACTTCCTCAAGTATTAATCTTCATGGTACACTCAACTTATAACCTCCTATACCCATTTCAGCAAATCCACATACACATGTAGCACCCTAGACTGGATCCTAGCATCCAGTCCTAGTTTGTGCCAAAACCCCAAAACCCTTGTTAATTCTATCCATGACCACCTCCTGACTTATGTTCAAAGATTCGCCCTCTAGCAGGCTAGACAACACAAATATAAGAACTCTTCAGTCTCACCAGCTTTATCCCTAATGTATTTAATAGGTTAATCTCAGCTATAAATTGGTCGTTCCTCTTCAGCCAACCACTAGATGATGTTGTTCTAAAATTCAATTCCATATTCCTAGATACTCTTAATAGCCTAGCTCCCCTCAAAAAAAGAAGAGTGAAATCTCTTCATGCTCCTTGGCTATTCCATTACACAAGAGACCTAATGCATAACAGGGATGCTGCATGGAAGACTTGGTAAAACTCCCAAACTCCCAGCCAGCTATAAACCTACAAACAACTTTGGAACTTTACAAAAAACTGGTCAACGAAAAAAAAAAAAACCTACTATCTTTTACCACAAATTCACCAAAAAAAATCCTAAAAAATTCTGGGTGACCATTAACAAGATTCTTCATCTTGGTTCTCCTAGCATACCAAACCCTTGCCCTAATGACTCTCCTTTTGCAACCGCCCCAAAGTTTAACACCTACTTCATAAACTCCATAGTTGCCCTAACTCAAAACCAGCACAACTCAAATCAAACTCCTCCTCTCTCACCTCCCCAAAATAATGCTACTTTTCTCTAAAACCTGTCCCTACCTCGTTTATCAAATCATTGCTGTCTAAACTTAAGCCCTGTTCCCCCTCTGTAGGTAGACTACCAACTGAATTTTTAAAACTTGCAGAAAACTCCATAGTCTACCCAATTTCCATACTGATGAGCAGCTCAGTCCAAGAATCTACAGTCCCTTCCATCTGTAAACAATTCTATGTTACAGCACTTCATAAAGGTGGAGACTGTATCGAACTGGCAAACTACAGGCCTACAGCTATACTGTCCCCTCTATCAAAAATATTCGAAAAATGCATACACAAACAATCTCTAGATTGCCTCCTACATGAAAATCTACTTTCCCCTGCCCAACATGGATTTCGGCCATACCACAGCACAACCACTGCCTTAATCTATTTCACTGATACCATCATAAAAGCCAGGGAAAACAATAACTTTGTATCCTCCCTCATTCTTGACCTCTCCAAAGCCTTTGACACAGTCTCCCACACTAAACTTCTTTCAAGTATGTCTGCTCTTGGTTTCTCCAGCCCTACTCTCAAATGGTTTTCCAGCTACCTTTCCAATCAACAGCAATCAGTTAAGTGGCTTTTTTCATATTTCCAGTTCCTCACAGTTAATGTGGGGGTACCCCAAGGCTCCATTCTTGGTTCTATACTCTTTAACATCTTTATAAACAATCTCCATTTATCCTGCCCTCAGTCCACACTTGTACAATAAGCTGATGACTCCACTATCATCTGTCACACCTCCAACCCTTCACCCAGCAATCCTTTAACTCTATCGAAAGATGGCTAAATGACAACCAACTTCAGCTTAACCCCAAAAACACTAGACTAATGCTATTCCTTCCAAAAACTAAGTCCTTTCATAAAACAATCTTTACTATCACATTCCTTGATAATATGAAGATATTAGTAGTGTCACACACCAGACTGCTCGTTATAATCGATGATCAACTTAAGTTTGATCTCCAGATCCAAAACTGTGTAAAAAAAAAAACTCATCAGAAATTTGTCTTGCTCTACAGATCCAAAAAATTCCTAAGTAATGACTCCAGACTTTCTTTAGCTAATGCATACATACTTCCCACTCTTTTCTATGCCTCCCCATTCTAACCAACATGCAATACACCCTGAAAACCAAAATGGAACTATGATACAATAAAATTGCCAGATTTTGTGCCAGTCAACCCTTCAACTCACACCATGGACTATCTCCAAAAAACTTAAAATGGCATGAGCTACCTCTACATCTCCTCCTCTCCCAACTACCCCTTACACATTTTATACTTAATAAACCAACTGCCTGTCCATTATCTCATCTATCATTTCCTACTATATCCCAACCTGCTCCTCTGGAGATCTGACCAACTCCTCCAGCCATTTGTTACTACTTTGTTTATACTCCCCTTCTACTTACTCAAACACCACCTCTTTATTACTCCTATTCAAAATTCTGCATTCCCTTTTCTCATTGCTAACCTAGAGATAATTATCCATTACTTCACATATTTTTTCTAGAATACTGTACTTAATTCTATTCTGCTTCTTCCATACCTTCCTTTCTCACCTAACTATTTCAGCCTTAAACTGATTTGCAAATAATACTTGCCACTGACATATTTTACAGTCCAGTTTCTCTTGTTATATTTTATCTACCTGTTGCTGACAATTTATTGTATTCACTACTCTTGTTTTATTTTATTGTTGTGGATACGTAATTGTATATGCTAAGTTTTGTTTTATTATATTATTACCTACTTAATTTGATGCTGCAACTTATTCAGTCAATGTTGAAATGTAATTGTAATTTTCTTCATTGTGTGCTTAATGAACTTTGTTATATATTTGGAGCTTTACTCCCTGGGCCTCAAACGAAAATAGGATTTTGCCCACTCAGACTTTTCCTGGTCAACAAGTGTCAAATAAATAAATAAATTAATTAAATGTAATTTCAGTGTAAAGAGGGCCCAAAGCTTTAGTCTGCCCAAGTACTCATCTTGAACAATATTGTAGGTGGGTATCATAAGGCTGTGGCTGATTTTACTTACTAGAATGCGTTATGGATGGGTAGATGAAGCCATGGATAGCTTTCATAATGCTTCTCCAAAGAACACTGAAGGTAAACTGACAGCTCCATAATTACAGATGAACTCATATCTCTCCATGTCCCTCTGTGAACTGTAGGCTAACTTATGCTGAGCTTTGGTTCAGTAGGCTGCTGATGTCAGTAGCACATTAAGTTCCTTGGTCAGGACACAGCAGCTAAGGATACCTGAAGGCAGGTCATGCATCATGGACACATGCACTCTGTCTCAAAACAAGGCCAAGATACATATTGTTTGATGAAACAAAGCTAAAGATGTACAAAAGGGCATGTTGTGAAACCCAGAGCTTTGCAGGACATTTGTTGTTACTAGTCCACCAGGGACAATACTGCAAGGGTACAAAGCATATCAGTATATACACTCCATGTGTGGGCGGTACTTAAAACATTGTGCAAGTGGGTAAAGGATAAAAAAAGTGCATGCAGACAGGCAGCACAAGCCCCAAGGTGTGCAAGAGGCCATGCACGTAGATCCTGTAAATGATGGGAAACAGATGAGAAGTGCTTGGTGTCCTATGTGAATGCACACATACACTCACATGAATACACACACACATACGTACACCAACATGCAAACACAGTCATCCATATATGCCTTTGTCCATGCTAGGGCTGCCCTCTACAGCTCTGTGAAGAGCTGCACATCACTACATATTTAGCCATGATGACTAGCATGCAGAAAGGGGCGAGAGCACATGCAGTGTTACCTATTCCTGTGTCCCACTTATTATCGGCTGCGTTTTTTATGGTCCTGTATGATGTTAAACGCATTGGTGTCCTTACATATTATAACCCTTTTCAGCTGTGGGTTTTGCTTCCATGCAGTAGCAGGTATGCACATGCACCAACTGCAGAAGTACTTTACAGAAAATGCTAGATTTTAAGTATTAAAATTGGTTGGTTGCTAAATATGTGATGCTTTTTTTACAAATATATATATATATATATATATATATATATATATATATATATATAGATTTATGAGTTTATGTCAGGTGACAAACTATCCCCTGTACCTCCACACCTCTTATAACTTAATATATACCAATTAGAGATTGCACTACAGTGGAGAAAGGGAAAATTCCCATCCCTTGCTATACAACAATCTGAGAAATACAAATATTGCAAAATGCAATAACTGCAAATTACTTTTCTGGAATTTGCACTGTCTAAGCACTTTACAGTTTGATAACTTGACAGGAACCCATATGCATACTAATATATGTTAACTGAATTATGAGGAAATTCCATGGCAACTGACATCTGTAAGGCAGTAGAAGGCTCTCTTGTTTTATAACACAGTGGTTCATATTTAAACACCTCTGTATAACAAACTTGTTATGGTAAAGTACTTAACATATTACTTTGATGTAACAAGGTGATTTTTTCACAAACTGAAGAAAAAACATCCGAGTGCTCAGTGTATTATTTGGTTAGTCTTTGCCTAGTGGGCATTTCAAATTTTGCTCCGTCTTGTGAGTCTCTGTAAATCGCACACATGCTCCAGGCTATGTTTTTTATAAATACTTTCAATTTAGTTTTGTTCACGTATAACAAAAGATTCTCCAGTCTAGATCACGTGGCTTTCTCTGTATCTTTTTCAGGATTTGCAACGGAACCACTACTATCATGGTATAATAGAACCTCATGAACAAAACATCTACCGAGAGTTTAGCTGTAAAGTTTACCAGAATGAGTATGATCATGTCTTGATTTATTCATCGGACTAGGTGCCCACATTCTGATATATGTATATATCTTTTGGTTTGCATTTAGAAGGGATATGTATTGCTGACCTGAGGAGTGACAAGGGCGTTATAATGTTTCCATTTAGTCCATCTTCACTGTCCTTTTGTAAGATATTACCTACTATTCCTTTGCTGGACTCCCTTCTTTCTGCCACCTTTTTAATCTTTCTGTTGTCCATTTATATAGCACCATTTTTGACATAGCATTTAGCCTAATTTAAGACTGCAGCATGGGTTCGGGATTAAGTACTACCTGTAGCGCTATAAAAAGAGATGATTGCTTATGTGCTAACATTTCCTGGATTCCATTTATGAAATATCCACATCCTTTGATGCCTTATTGGTGGATGTAACCAGTATACATTGCCCTTTAAATATGCAACTTTAATTTTCCATTCAGGACATTAAAATATGTTGTACAAAAGGGATGTAAATGCTTTTAGTTATCACAAAGTTTACATATATTGCTCTTCTCCCTTTATTCTTATTTATTAATGTATGCATACATTTTTTCATAGGATCATAGGAGGTTACTAGGCTATTGACCTTCTGGCCCTTATAAGCCTAGCCAAGAGTTTAGCCCATGTTTAGACAAGTCAGCATCTGATGCCCCTGTCCAGCAGGGACACGGGTAGAATCCCAGGGGTATATTTTCTGTTTTCCATCCAGTCATCCAGGTTGTGCTTAAAAAGGGGTAAAGAGATACTCTACTTGATATGGAGAAGGAGTCTAATCCATAGATGGGGGAGTCTCTGGGATACTTATCTGTCAGCCAACAGGTCTTGTTGATGTCACAGACCAGGTTGAGGCCGCGCGTGTGAGTTACTCGAGTGGAGCTTGAGTTGCAGATATGCAGCAGTCCCATCAAGGTGGGGTCCATGATCGCCTTGTATGCCAGACAGAGGTCACCTCTAAGGAGTCTGTATGAAACTGAGTAGAGGGATAGGGCTTTTAGCCTATCTGTGTATGGTAGATGTTTGAAGCCCTGGATTCTCCTGGTGAGGAACCTCTGTGGTCTCTCCAGCTGCTGCATGTGCTTTGTACTGGCGTGGTACTCGATAATGGGCCTTATAGGTTATGACCTCCTTGTCCCTGGATGAGATACCCTTACTTATGAGGTGGGTCATGTACAATGCTTTCTCTACAATGGAAGCAACATGGTAGTCAAAAGTCAGGTTGCTGTCAACCTGGATGCCCAAATCCATAACGAATGATTGCGTGCTTCGGCCATTGTTATTAATGTGAAAATTTGTGGGGATGTCAATCTCCCCAAAGGGGATGATGATGCATTTTTTGGTATTCAGCTTGAGGCCATGTTTCTGGCACCAGTAATTTGTCTGAGTGAGACCCTCTTGGAGGATGTCTACATCGCTAGGGGAATTTATGACAGCACCCAGCTTGCAGTCATCTGTGAACTTGGTCAGCCATAACCGACTGATTTTGGCCTGCACCTCAGAAAAGTATATCCCAAATAACAGAGGCTCCAAGACTGAACCCTGGGGTATGCTGCTTGTTATGGGTCTACTGCTTGAGGTGGCTTCCCATATTTTGAATACTTAAGGTGGCTTCCCCTATTTTGAATAGATGGCTTCTAGCAGTGAACCAGTTTGCTACCCATCAGGTAACATACGGATTGATGCCTAGTTGAGAGAGTTTATCTATTATGCCCGAGTGGGGAATAGTGTCAAAAGCTTTGGCTAGATCAAGGTAGGCAGTATGCACTGTCTTCCCCTTGTCCATAGCTTTGGTGACTGTTTCAAAGAAGTCAACCAAATTTAGCAGACATGACCTCCCCTTGACGAAGCCAAACTGTGTGGGATCAAGTATTTTGAGGTTGCCAATGTCCTTGTTTATGAGGTCCATGATAACCCATTCCATGGCCTTGTAGATTAGGCTAGTTAGGCTGATGGGTCTATAATTTCCCAGATTGGTGGATGTTCCACCTTTGTGTAAAGGGGTGACAGTGCTGTCATCCACTCAACTGGGATGAAGTCAGTACTCAGGCTTTGGTTGAATAAGGTGCCTAATGGTACTGAAAGTTCGTATCTGAGTTCACGTAGGATGCAGTCTGATATATTATCGGGTCCCAAAGAGGCTGTATTTTTTGCCTTTGATAGAGCAGTGATGACGTGCTCCCTAGATATAATGGGAGGGGGGCAGGTATTGGGGATGTCCTGATTTACTGATGGGGGGGACAGAGGGGTGAAGTTTTTGAAGAATCTGTCAGCCAATAAGTTTGCTATATCTATCATTTGTATATGTGGTGTCCTTGACCACCAGTTCTGAACAGATCTGGGTGCTTCCTTTGAGATTGCGGACATATGTGAAGAAGGCCTTATGACTGTCTCTAGTAGATGTTGCCAATTTGAACTTGAAGTTTGCTTTGGAGGATTTCAGTAGTGCTCTTATTTGCTTGTTCAGGCTAAGGAGACATTGCTTCCAGTTGGGCACCTGCTCCTTCTTGGTCTTGGACAGCATTTTTTTCCTTTTGTTATAGAGTTTATTTATTGCAGATGTCCACCAGACCGGTTTACTCTTTCTTGCGGAGAATGATTTAGTCCTGTCAGGTATTCCTGATTCCATGCAGCTATATCAATTCTCATATAGTGCTTTGGTGTAGTTTTGGATATTGGTGCCAGGTCCTACAGAGGGGGAGGGGGCTATGAAGCTGTTTATACCATCCCCCAGGAGGCTGCAATCAGCTTTGGAGAAGTTTTTATGTGTGATCCTAGCTACAGACAGGTTGGGGAGATGGTGACTTCGAAGGTGACTACTTTATGGTCAGATCTTACCAGGGAGGATGATACTATAGGGATGCTGCAGTGGTTACTCATGTTGGTTAATAGCAAGGCCAAGATATTATCACCTCTTGTGTGAGTATAGACTAGCTGTTCCAAGCCATTTGCATTAACAAAATCGAGGAATCTCTGGGCATTTGTGTTCTGGCATGAGTAGTTCTTCCAATCTATGTTTGAGAAGTTAAAGTCACCTAGGATCAGGGCAAAGGGTTGAATCTTGATAGATTTGAACAGGTCCAAATAGGTGGATTGGGCATCCTTGAGTCAGATTTGGGGGCTGGTAGCTAGCTATGATTTGAATAGTGGTCTTGTCAATGGTTAACTGCACCTGGAGTGTCTCCTGTGCATCATACGGTTTGACCAGCCTGGAGGTGTGTATGTCTTTAATGCATATTGAAACTCCACTGCCTTTGGCTTTACTGCCCACAGTTTTGGGTCTGAATGTATGACAGGATGAGTAACTAGGTAAAGCTGGGGTGCTCTCTGCAGCTTTGAACTAGGTTTCTGTGACTGAACAGATGTTAGCATTTTCCAGGGTTAAGAATGCTTGCAATGAGTGCAGTTTCATGTTTAGACTCCTTGCGTTTAGCAGCATGACCTTTAATTTGCATTTTGTTGAAATTTCTATGTTGGTTTTATCAGCCTCAGGACTTTTCCTAAAAAAGGCACTGCAGGGGAGGCAAGAGTCTTTGCCAGAAGCCTGAAGCCCAGGTGATACAGATACAGGCCATCTCTGGCAAAGCATTGTAGTCTGTCGATCATATCTTCTCAGGCTGTCAGGTATTGAATCCCACTGGAATGATACCAGAAACTAAGCCAATTGTTAAAGTCAGTCATTTTCTGTTTGTATTGAGGCATCCTGGGTGTTTCTCTGTATTGTATTTTATTTCACTTCATTTACTTTGCCTCCTTTCTGTCTCTTTTTCCATACCAGTAATCTTCATTTATTTGTAACTTTAACAAACCTTGATACTTCTTGATATTTATTTTGTTTTAGTCCTTCCCCAGCAAGTAGATTTCAATCGCCTCTAGCCAATCAGTTGCTTCCTTTTGCAGTTCATTTTTTCATTCTTTTTTTACTTTTTTGTACTACCAGTCTCATCTGATGGGTATAACTACTGTACATTCTTTTTTATCCCATTGTATGTTGCAACCCCCTACCATGCCACCTATGCAAGACCTTTAGCCTGTTTTCATTTTAACTCTCTCCTTTCACTTGAAGCAGGATGAGTGTTTTCAGTATAGTAGTTTTTATATAATTCCATGAGTTAATGATACCATGTTTACCAAACGCATACTGGATTTTAAACATTCTTCTGCTGCCATGAATTCTCTTCATGCCATCCTAAAGTTGGGGAAAATGTATTATGGATACAGTATAATTGAATTGCTACCATATGCAAGACATGTAAAGAAGCTTGTGCATAATTGTCAGTTTTTAGTATTTTATCATAATTAGTTTTTCAAACCACTTTAATACAAAAGCTTGTGAATTAATTTCTAACACTTGTAAGGAATATTAAAGCCTAAGTAAGATCTGCACCTTGATTCTTTGCACACTTTTGGTAAATCCTAGCCACTGTAATTTCTTTTCTGTAGTTAGCATCTTGGTCTTTGACATTACTTTGCCACATTTTATGTAATTTATATGTAGTCATTTTACTGGTGTTTTAACCCCTAAGAACATAATCTGTAAGGCTGATGCAACCACTACCTTTTCTGTATTAAGTTTGTATGGAAAAAAAATATGTCAACTTACCCATTAGTAGCAAATTACCTGCATTCATGTTCAGCTTACATTCCATACTTTTAACATGGTTCCCTGTGTACTGTGTAACTCCTGATTCCTTGAGCCAACAGATTATAAAGACAGCAACACTTCAGTAAATGCACATCCCTGTATGATCCCACCTATAATCTACATTTTTACTTGCTCCAAAATTTAAAGTAACCTAACAGCTACCACTATTTTATGCCTGCTAAGCAGCGCTTTTGCTGTTTAGTGAGTGTAAAATAAAAAAAACAAACAAAAAAGAAAATTAGAAAAAAAAGTGTGCGTGTTTATGTCTGCATGTATTAGTGCATGCATGACAGTGAGAGCAAGATCGATCTGGCTATTATTTTTACAATCACTAAGCAGTGCTTTTGCTATTTAGTGAGTGTTAAAATAAATGAAACATAAAACAGTGTGCTTGTGGGTGCGTGTGCGTGTGTGCGTTTCTGTGTGAGTGTGTGTGTATGCATGTTTGCACACATGAAAGCAGAATTGTGTTTGTGTGTGCGTGTGTGCGTGTATGTGTGTGTGTGTGTGTGTGTGTGTGTGTGTGTGTGTGTGTGTATATATGTGTGTGTGTGTGTGTCTGCGTGTTTATGTTTCTGTGTGAGTGTGCGAGTGTATGCATGTTTGCACACATGAAAGCGGAATTGTGTTTGTGTGTGTGTCTGTGAGAGGGAGTATGAAGAGTGAGAGAGATCGTGCAATGGCAACAGCAGTTACAAGGTTTGCATACCTCTCAACCTCTTAGCTCAAGATATCGCCATGAAGCCTAAAGTATAAAGGGAACAAAGACTCAACATTGGAACATATTTTAAGCATTGCTTTTATAAAATCACAAAGCAATTTGAATAATAGGATTAGTGTTAGCATGCATTTCTGAAGCGCGTGCGTGTGTGTGTGTGTGTGTGTGTGTGTGTGTGTGTGTGTGCATGCGTGTGTGTGTGTGTGTGTGTGTGTGTGTGTGTGTGTGTGTGTGTGTGTGTGTGTGTGTGTGAGTGTGTGTGTGTGAGAAAGTGAAGAGTGATAATGAGAGACCACTGGCAGCAGTAGTAAAAAGGTTTGCATACCTCTCAAGCATTTAGCTCAAGAAATCTGCATAAAGTGTAAAATAAAGGGTGGATAAAGGGAGATAAAGGCTCCAAATTAGGAACAGATTTTAAATATTGTTTTTATAAAATTACAAAGATTTGTGTTAGCATGAATATTCAAGGAAATAAAGTCTAAAACTCAAATGTATGTCACTATTTAGCTATTTCAATCCTCAATGATTGGCAACAAACCACACATTTTGGGAGTAAGGGGCCAAAAAAATGAAGTAAATATCTGGATATTTTGTTTAATGTTATATTTTGGATATAAAATGCTTCCTCCAACACCATTTATATGTACTACAACAAGTTTGAAACATTAGGTGAAGGAACTATTTTACATCAAAAATATATAAAAAATAATATAGTAATAAAAAAGTAGACAAAACACAACAGTTTTACAGACAGCCCATCCTCTAAGTACAATAATGACGTCCAGGGTTTGTGTTACTGTGTCAATAATGCCCTTTTAGGGGTATAGAGGCCCTCCGCATGTGACATTGGGCCTCATTACACCCTTGGGTGGGCATTATTGATTGCTTAAAAAACACATCTTGCCATTTTGATAAGAATCAGGCTCATTAAGCATCTGCTAAGAAGTGCACATACAAGAAACATACATACATACAATATACATACATACATATATGCATACATTTTGTTAGAGAAATTTTAGTAATCACAGTACTGAGACACGTAGGGACAGTACAGATAGTACACGTGTAATAAAAAACACCTACATATCACAGAATGAGTTGGCAGCTGATATTTTGAAGAGGTTCTTAGGGATATCTGAATGACAGTAAGTGGTAATAAGTAAAGATTGTATCAGACGGGAATGGAGAGTCCGGAGAGTGGTGGAACAAGTGGCAGGTAGTCTGAATACCAGGTTATATTAAGGACAGAGGGATGGGTAAGGGAAAAGCAGGATGAAACTTGATTTCTAGGTTTTTGCTTGCCTGATTAAAATTGAATATCATTAATTATTTGTCTACAGTCACAATTTGATTCACAGCTTGGAGAAGAACACATTCTTAGCCATCATGAACTATGCATTTTGATGGAATTTTATGTCGGCATTTGTAATGATATGAATATGACTCATTATTATTTATTTTATTTTTATTTCCAGTTTGATTACCAGGGAAGTCCACTGGGCTGAAATGACATATTTTCAGTGGAGGCCTGGGGAGAAAAGCTCCAAGACGCATTTTATAGTTTAGATGCAAGTAATACTAAAGTATAAAAGATAACATTATATAGAACAGTTACAAATAAACACATTTGATATCATGCATACTTAACAAAATTCATTGAGAGTGAAGTTAAGGGTTATACAGTTTCATAGGTTCATAGGTAGGTACTAGGCTATCGGCCCAAGGGCCTACGTAAGCCTAGCCAGCAAGGTACCATAGCTTACGCCACCCAAGAAAGTTAGTTTCCTGTGCCACTGTCCAGCAGAGACACAGAAGTGATCCCCAGGATGTATTTCCTATTTCCCATCCACTCATCAAGATTTTTCTTGAAGAGTGCTAATGAAAAACTTTACTTGACATAGATGGGTAGCTTCTTCCAGAGTATAGGAAGTCTCTGGGACAGGAATCTATCCCTCCAGTGTGTCCTGTTTATTGTGGTGACAAGGTTTAGGTCCCTAGAGCGTGTAGCTCAGAGGGATTGGGATTTCTTTAGGTGTAGCATGTCCAACAGCTCTGGGTTTGACATAGCTTTATATGTTAGGCAGAGATCACCTCGGAGTAGGCGATATGCTACGGAGTAAAGCTGGAGTTTTTTGAGGTGGTCAGCGTAGGGCGTTTGTTTGAGGCCAGTAATCCTCTTTGTGAGCTACTTCTGTGGCCTTTCCAGCTGCTGCAGATGTCTTGTGAGGTACATTCCAAAAGGGGTGTTGTACTCTATAATGGGTCTAATGGGTGACGAGTAGAGGGGAACAATGACCTCTTTTTTCCTGGATGAAAACCCCTTTATGATGAGGTGTGCCATGTAGAAAGACTTCCTGACTACTGTGGCGATATGACTATCAAAGGAGAGACTACTGTCCACCTGGGTCCCAAGGTCTCTTATCATGCATTCGGTGTTAAGTAGATTGCTGCCTATGTGGTAGTTCATAGGTACAGAGTTTTTACCAAAGGGGATGACACTGGACTTTTTGACATTGAGCTTGAGGCCATGGCTCTGACACCAGGCATCTGTCTCAGTGAGGCCCTTCTGTAGGCTGTCCACATCATTTGGGGACTTGACTATGGCTCCTAGTTTGCAGTCATCTGCGAACTTTGTCAGCCAGAGGCCTTCTGTGTTAGCCTGTACTTCATTTGAGGAAACATTCATGTATTAGGTGTGGAAACAGTTTACATACAAACATTTAAGAAAATGTGGATACACTTTACATATACACATTTAAAATAGGATGGTATTTACAATATTTACAAGGATGAGTCATGTGAGAGTAGCTATAGGAGTTGTTGAGAGCTTAGAGAGACAGAGTAGCTATGGGAGCTGTCAAGAGCTTAGATAGACTCATAGGAAGATAACTATGAGAGTTATAGCGAGCTTAGGAACCAGAGAGAGAACCCCCTGGGAGCATATATTTTGCATGGATTAAGTAGGGTGAAGGCAGGTACATTTCCATTTAGTGGACAGGTGTTTGAAAGCTGTGTTTTGAAGTTTTCTGAATTTGGTATGGTTCTTATAGTGGAAGGAAGGGAATTCCATTTTTTGCCTAGTGAAAAAGAGTATTACTATTATTATTATCGCAAATCAAAACACAATAAATGATAAGAAAGTTATGTTTGCCTGTGATTTTCCTTGGAAGCATTGATTCAAAAAAGATTAATCACGTTGGTCAATGCTTATAAAACTCACTGACATGTTTTATCCCTCACAGAAGCCAGTGGTAGAAACTTTCTTTGGGTATGATGAAGATGCTTCCATGGATTCAGATGGATCTTCGGTATCGTGCCAAACTGACAGGACAGATCGAACACCATGCACTCCTGATGAAGATGTAGAAGAGGCAAGAAATAAAATTTTCTTTTTTTTCATATTTTAGTCATAACATTACATTTGCCACTAGAATTTAGAACCATAGTAACAAAAGAATTAGCAACAACATATATGTAGACAACTGTTGCCTAATGGGCCTTCATAATTGGTAGCCTATGATAGCATATGGAATGTCTGAGATAACAATCACCTACATATCCTCATCTGTGCAAAGTATGTTTCTTTGAAGAAAGTAATAAGTATTCCCAGAAGGGCATTTATTTTTGTCTTCCTCTAGATATTTTCTCAAGACTGGGTCTCTGTGAGGTTATAGGAACTGATTCTGAAACCTGAATCTGGAAAGAAAAAAATGATGCGGATTGGTTGGGTTGGGGGCTTTGCAGTTTCATCCTGGTGTTGTGCTTCATCAGATCTAGTGGCCAAGGGGGATGGACCCTCATTGGGTTTGCAAAAATTGTATAGGTCTGCGTGGAGCGCATAGTGCAAGTAATGAGAAGGTACCTTAGTAATCAAAATCGTGTTTATAATGCCAAAAAGAAGTGAGCCCCTGCAAGTATGGTAACTGCATGGCCCCAAAAGTCCTCAGTCAAAATCAAAATGCAGAGCCAGCAAACAGTGACATGTTAATTTAATAATAAGTGGTAAGGAGAACAAAACAACAGACCGGTTTCGCTATAAATGTGTTAAGACTTCATCAGTGTAGTGACTACACTGATGAAGGCTTAACAAAGGGGCAAGGGATATTGGTGAATATACAGTAAGAAAAGGTATAAGAACAACGCTGGAGCACAGACTGCAAGGAGACAGCTGTTAAGTAGTAATATTAGACCATCTTGGACATGCAACATGGTACAGGTACTGAAAGTACACGTGGGAAATCAGTCCCATACTGGAAATGAGAGCTCTGGAGTGGGATGTAGGAGTGCGGAGTGTGGAAGAAAAACAAGGATACCATAGAATGGGGAAGGTAAAAACATACCTGCTTTTCTCCTGTATAAGTAGGTAATCGGGTGGTATGGACACTGCTAATATTAGGAATACATACATGCTTGGCAAGCACATGAACCAAATGATGAATGAAAATGTATTTCAGAATTTAATCATGTCAGTATTGTGAGTACCCAGCTGGGGAGTGTGTAGGTTTCATGGGATATATAGAAAACATATATGAAGACCATAATAACACACACTCACATGCACACACACACACACACACACACACACACACACACACACACACACACACTCACACACACACACATATATATATATATATATATATATATATATATATATATACAGAGAGAGAGAGAATAATGAAATATTAAAACTCAGTAAATTGATGTTTCAATATAGTAAGCCAAATATCTAAATGGCTCAAAAAAATGAAAAATAAATAAAAAAAATGTGTGTGTGTGTGTGGGGGGGGCCTCCCCTGTACCCCCCCCAGTAATTATATATATATATATACTAACTCTGAGTTCACAAAACAGTGGAGAATAACGGAAAACTCCCTGAGTGGATCTGGTTATGTTTTTCCTGTTTCTTCATGTTGTGTCACCAGCCAGTATCAGGGGAGTCTAAACTGGGATGTGTTATTAATACTAGGCTATATAGGAAGTCTGGTAAGGTAAATGCATACCTCAGACTGAGCAGAATGTATCCAAGTTTTGTATTAAGTTATATCCTACAAGGAAAAATAATTTAAGCCATGATATTAACTACTCACAATGGCAGTTTATGTATTGAACTTGATGAAGCATCTAATAATGTTTTTGAAGGAGGTTTCTCTAAAGTGGAAGTTAATGGTGAGAAGGAATGTGATATTACACAGATATACTAGCAGTAGACCTATTTCTCAGACAAAAGATATAACATTGATAGTGTGACATTGAACATGCCTTGAACTCTCTTAATCTCTGTCTAGTAGGGTGGGTTTGGTGTAATGGTTAAGGTCTTCACCTTATAAACACAAGATACAAGGTTTGATGCTAACACCAGGTTATAATAGCTGGGCATAAAAAGACCTTCCAGGGCAATTAACCCAGTACAGAAATGTGTGACAGAGAGTATGTCTTCTGGACTTGAAGGCTAGCTCATTATTAGGAACTCTCAGTATAAAAGCAGAATTCCAAATGGTTGGCAAGGCAGAAGCGGTTAGTGAGAGACATATTATATCATAGAGTGGTTTGGAATTATAGGGAGCTGAGACCTCTAAAAAATGGAGGTACAGAGAATGTCTACCAAAGTCCCCTGTCTTGGAAAGATCTGATAAGAAAACTCTGAAATATGAAGGTTTTATAAATGTAAAATGAAAGTATAATTTATTGTGTTGAGATCTTTAGGAGGGCTAAAATGAGTTGAGTCAGTTATGGTAGATGAGGGTGATCTGTCAATGGTATGTAAAGCAGGTAATCTCTAAGTTTTCTGATATGGTCTAGTCGGTATTTGCTAGCAGATACTTTGTTGTTTCCATATGTTGTGTACATTAATGTAAATGTCTTATTTTCATCCCAGAATATTTGGAGGTTGTTCAAAGGGCTTAAATTGATAATTATTTTTTTACATAATTGGCTTTAACATATTTTATTTTTCAGTTCAACACAGTTTTACACAGTTTATTTTATAATACATATAACATCGAATTTGATGTTCTTTGTTTCCTTTACTGGTATTTAAATCTTTAATGCTGCATTTACATGTGATTTTTTTCTTGTATGAAATGAGAAAATATAGGTTTGCAATTTTTACAGGGTGTTTTCAAGACTGAACATACCATCATTAGGGTCGGTTGACTGAATAAATGGATAGCAGTTTCTATTAGTTAATTCTAATAATAGATAGTGACTTATATTAGTGAGTGTTCTGATATTTTGCAATGATTTTGATAATAAAATAAGAGTGGGCTGTCTTTAAATGTAATGGATGTTTCATGTGGCATAATACTAAAGTATTTTTTCTAATTTCTGTCCTAGGAAGTTAGATAATCTGTAGATTAAGCTTCAGAAATTAGAGTATTCAGCTATATGTCTAGTAGCAGTAGTGTTAAAATCATGGATAAGGCACCCGTACAAATTGTGTTGGAAGGAGTGCATGATACAAAAAGCAAAAGAAGAGAATGGTTTTCAGCTTGGTGGGATTGGTCACTTTCAGAAGACAAGGGCCTTTACTCGAAAAAGACTTGTTCTCAGTGTAACTGACCACTTACACTGAGAGCAGGCTGAGAGTATGTGTTTTAGAATCTGGTACCCATAGTAAGCTTGTTTATCAATTGGCCTTACACAGAAGTAAGTCACTTACACTGAGAGCAGGTCTTTAATAATCAGAGCAGACCTATACAGACAGCAACACTTTTGGAATCTGGCCTAAGATGTCAGGGAAGGTAGGTACAGACTAGTAGTGACTTACCGGCCAGCTAGGCAAGAGGCTGTGGGACTGACAACCAGAATCTCAAGTTCAGAAGCAAGGAACTTGCTATGAAAATCAAGCTCCTTCTTTACCATCAAAGACAAGTTGAATGCCTGCTGGAATGCCATCACTGCCAAATCGACTTACACTTGGCATTCCCGCCATTACTTGTGAAAGATATGACACAGATTACCATCTCTAGTGCCCCTCCACTAACTGATACCCTCTCATCCTCAGTTGTGTGTTGATGTCCTCAGGAGTGAAGACACGATGCTGATTGGTGGAGCCTGATATCCACATGATCAAACTGAATTTAATGCTAAGAATACAAAAGTTGTTTTCACCATTTTCATAAATGAACTATGGAGTTTGCAGCAGCAGTTCTGCAATCCTGTACCCCATCTGGACTTTGCCGAGGCATGTGGTCATATAAGTCATCTCCATGACCACAAAACAACTGTGGATAAGTGGATAAAGGGTGATTGATTTTAAATATTTATTTACTGACATTTGTTTACTGGGAAAGTTCAACTGGGAACAGGTGCCCTTTTTCATCAGAGGCCCGTAAAGAAAAGCCTCAAGCATAATAGCTTCTTACTCTTCTTATTTCCTGTTTTTGAGTGGATAGATTACCTATTTCTTTGTTTCTGAAGTTACTGTATAGTTTAGGTTTTAACACTAATTTTCATTTTTTAGTTCTTTCCTCCCCTTTTTTTATCCCTTACCTCCACAGGATGTTGCCCTGTAGCCCAAGTATCTGCACCTAATCCTCCATTCATTCTGTAGGAGCAGGAGCTGGTCACCTCTGGGCTAGACAACAGACTTGTGGCATGTCATTTCCTGTCTGTGAAGCCCTATTGGGCCATTTTCCATAGCAACTAGAGTCAGATAGAAGGGAGTGGGCCAACTGTGAGTCTTGTGGAGCATCCTAGCCTTCTGTCCTCCAGGCTGCTGACAGGCTTTCTATTGCTCCTTAGCCAGAGGTGGAGGCATACATGCTCCAAGGCTCATCAAGGAAATCCCTGCCCAGACAGCAAGAGCCAACACAGCTTCTGCAGACAGGTGAGTGATCTGATCTCACCTATTTAAGTTCACCTCCCAACCCAGGTCACTACTCAAACCCTAATGATTTAAACTATAGTCAAAGCTGCATCTCTTTATGCCACGGGGCCAGATACTGTTTTTTTTTTGTATCTTTAGTCCTATTGTGGGAATCAGTATGTTGTTAAATTTTACTTCTTAATAAGATCAGTAAGTTTGTGGTCGGGCATCGTATATTATTCATATCTGCTGTGCTTAGAGAGCTGTAGCATTTAAATAGTGCTTTATATTTTATTTTGGTGCATCCATAATGTACAAGTATTTGCATTTTCCTGGCATTCAGCAATGAGTCTTAATCATGTTGTTTCTGATTAATGTTTCTTTGGGTTACTTTTCTCTTTTTCTGAGACTGTGATTGTGTTTAGTGGGTTTTAGTTCATATTTACTCTTTGATATACTATTTGTACTAATAAAAATCTAGGGCAGATTGTTTTGCACTCACATTTAATTCAAAACTTGATTACTTGCATACTTTTATGTTACTTTGTGTTATAAACATATACACATATATTTGCATAATGTACATGGTTTATTGTAGCTGACTTCAGGTGGGCCTTTAAAACCGGATGGAATCACACCGGTGCGTGTGAAACCATATCTTCCTGAAATAGGGGAAAAACTAACCCCGCAGGACACAACCACCAGGTAGTGACACCTGCATGACACTATAACAACAGCTTCATCCTACCCTTATTGCTTAAACACTTGACTCAGACATTAATATCAGTATGGATGATAACATCGAACAAACATTCCTTTTGCTTTCAAACCAACTAACTACTTGCTAACTGAACTACAATTTGCCATCTCTGCCAAGAAATAAGACGTTTTGCTGCTGCCTAATGGAATGCCCATATCCCATGCTTGTGCAGAGCTTTTGTTTAAACATTTAATGTGGTAAAAAATCATTAAATTATGCTGCAAGTTATTATCTCCTTTAAACAGACATTGGGCATACACGCTAACATGTTCATGTGACTCTCTGAATAGCAAAGTATTTACATGCACATGGCAATACAAGTAATGTTGCTATGCATAGTACAAAAAAGTACTTAAACATGATGTTTTTCCAATTCATATGTCACATGTATTTGTTTAATTTCAACAGGTGGGTGGACTGAACCATAAGAGCCCTTTTTCACCTGTGACATACTTACAGTAACACTCAAGAAAAGTATTTGATCTTAAACAGAATACTTATACAGGATGCATGTTTAAAAAGACTGAGCTTATTGATGATACTGTTAAGTGAATAAATATGAAGAAAAGAAGATGAAGGCCTGGCATATTTAGATAGTGTAGAACATAGGTGTAGAAGAGAAAATGTAAAGGTTATGAGATGTGAGATATCAGATATCTAAAAAATACTCTCATTATAAGTAAACATTATTACTTATTAACTGTCCTGCCAACTCAGTGAAGACGTTCAAAACATTTTCATTTACTGTATTTTGTAAGCCCAGGCAGCTAGATAGAAGTAATTAGCACCCCTAACTTAACAGCTTCACTTCTGCAGGACTTTTTTCAGTCATGATGGTATTTGAATTGTGTTCTAAAAGGCTTAGGGCTTACAAAGGCCTAAAACATTTATATTCTTTCACAGGTTGCATAAGTGTAGTCCCTCGTCTCACTCTAACATCTCTGCATAGTGTCCTTTCAGCTTGTGAGACTGTGTAATTATGTTAAAAATCCCATGCTAGAGTCATATACAACTGCCTTCCCTAGACATTAGAGGCCACTAGAGCCATATGCAGCTGCCTTTCCTAGATGTTAGAGTCCACACTTACAGTGGCTACTTGCTGAGCACAAAGGCTAGAAGAGCAGATGCTAAGGTTGAGAAGATCTAGAGATGCAGAGAGAACTGTACATCTGTAAAAAACCCTACATTCAGAAATCTCAGTATTGGCTTTTACAGATTTATGACAGTGATACATATTGATATCCCTTCTATTCATCTTTTATGACAGTCCTACATGCCTTATTTATTTTTAGGGTTGCATACCTTTTAGCAGTCAGCAGAGTCATGCTATGTAACATGAATGATGGATTTGTATGCTTTTCATGTACTTCTCTCCAAGTTTGTTGAAAGGACAAGAGGTAGAAATTCATACTGCTGCCTGATAGGGTTTGGTTCTCTAATTCACTTCCATAGTTTCATAGGACGTTACTAGGCCAGTGGCCGTAGGGCATTTACAAGCCTAGCCATGTAATACCCATGTTCCCTAATTGACCATTGTTAGATGGTTTGATTGTTTGCAGAGCAAATCTACGATCAGCGCTGGCTGCCCCTGGCCATGACAGACATATGTGCCACCCAAGGGGTGAATTTACTGTCTCCCATCCAGTTGTCCAGATTACACTCAAATAGGGTCATTGAGTAGCTCTGCTTAACATGAATTAAGAATTTATTCCAGAGTAGCGGCAGTCTCTGGAAGACATCTCTGTCTCTCTAGCATGTTTTGTTTAAGTCACAGGCTAGGTTGAGATCTCTGGAGCAGGTGACTCGTCCCATTGGATTGCAGATGTGCAGCGTTGCTGTTAGGACAGGGTCCGAGACTGCTCTGTAGGCCAGGCACAGGTCACCTCTCAGCAGCCTGTAGGATACAGAGTACAGCAGCAGAGCTTTCAGTCTTTCCATGTAGGTTATGTTTAGGGGGTCCCTGAAGTCTCTTGGTCAGGATTCTCTGTGGTATCTCCAGCTGCTGCAGGTATCTGGTGAGGTACATTCAAAAGAGAGTATTATACTCTATTAGTGGCCTGATGAGGGTTGTGAGGCATTATAAAATTCCTGGTCTTGGATGTGATGCCCTTACTTTTGAGGTGTGCAGTGTAAAAGGCTTTCCTTACCACTGTGGACACATGGTGATTGAAGTTTAGTCATGCACCACTGGGTTCAAGCTTGGGAGGGGTTCTTTCTATACTGTAATTTTCAGGGGCTTCCTTTTTGCCAAAGGGGACAATGATGCACTTTTTTGTATTTAGTTTTAGACTGTGGCTTTGGCACCAATCATTTGTCTGTATTAACCCCTCCTGTAATATGCTAATATCTTTAGGAGACTCAATGATTGCTCCCAGTTTGCAGTCATCTGTGAACTTGGTAAGCCACAAAATGTTTACTTTCACCTGGACTTCTGAGAAATAGATTCCAAACAGTAGAGGGCCCAGCACAGAAACTTGTGATACCCCCTGGTAACTGTTCTACTGGTAAAGGTGGAATCCCCAACTTTCACAGTATGGGTTCTGTCAGTGAGTCAGTTGACTACCCATATAGTGACATATGGGTTAATCCAGAGCTGGGAATGTTTCTTGATGATACCCGAGTGGATAATTGAGTCAAAAGCCTTGGCTAAGTCAAGAGAGGTGGTATGTACTGTTTTGCTTTTGTTCACAGCTTTGGTGACATTCTTGTAGAAGTCCACCAGGTTTAAACATGATCTACCCTTAATGAAGCCAAACTGGGTCAGGTCAAGAGTTTGAAGGTTGCCTATGTCCTTGTTGATAAGGTCCATGATGATTCTTTCCATGGCTTGCAGATAAGGCTGGTTAGGTTTATGGGTCTATAGTTTCCAGGGTCAGTTGATGGACTCCCTTTGTGCAAGAGGATTACAGTTGCTGTTCTCCACTCTGCTGGAACAAAGACAATGCTCAGGCTATGGTTAAAGAGAGCGTGCCAAGTGGATCAACTAGGTCATATTTCAGATTGTTTAGTAAGCAGTCTTGGATGTTATCTTGTCCCATACAGGCCATGTCTTTGGCTTGGAGTGCACGGATATGACCTGCTCATTGGAGATATAGGGGAGAGGACAGTTGTCAGGTATGCTTTGGGATATGGCTTTTGGGGATGGGGGGCAGTGAAGTTTGCACCAAATCTGTCAGCTAACAGGTTGGTAATTTCACAGGGTCAGTTTGAGTGGTACCGTCCACTATGAAGTTTGCACATAGCTGGGTAGTCTCTTTTAGATTTCAGATATAGCTAAATAATGCCTTATGATTATCTTTAGCTAGGAAAGTTAATTTAGCCTCATAACTAGCTTTAAAGGACTTTACCAGATACAGTAGAGAGTCAATTATCCAAGCTAATTGGAACCTAGAATAGTTCGGATCACCAAACTGTTCGGATAATCAAACATATAAATGAACTGGATAACAAACATTTAAAATCTTGTTTTTTTGGCATGCATGAAAACACTTTTCAACCATTCAGTGATTCCAGTGGACAATAGAGAATATTTGTCACACATGAGCTGGCTACAAGCTCAAAAAACATGTCCAAGTGAGTACGTAGAATGACTACATATTCAGACTTTATGATTTTTCCTACCCAAAAGATATGGAAGGCCGGATCTGATAACTGACTGTTCGGATAATTGACATTTGGATAATCGACTCTCTAACATTATCTGATTTGCTTGTTTAAGCTATGGAGAGTATTCTTTCTCTGCTGACTTGCTAAGTTCCCCCTTGTTCTTAGATATCAGTTTCTTCTTTTTGTTATATAACCTTTTTACACATGAGGTCCACCAGGGTGGCTTATATTTACAGAAGGACTTTGTTTTGATCCTGTTAGGTACAGCAGAGTCAATCCAGTTATTTAAGTGGTTATACAGGGAATTTATATACTCCTCTGAATAGGAGTTATTGTTGGCTGTGTTAGCAGTGGTTTTGAAACTTTTCAAACCATTGCTTAGTAGGCTATTGTTTGTTTTGGTGAAGTTTTTCATTTTTATTGCTCCTGTGTAGGTGTCAGGTCTGATTGTTACTTTAGAGACAGATTTATTGTCTGACCTTACTAAGGAGGGAAGAACTTGGGGATAGTGCAATGACCCCCATATTGGCAAGTACTAAGTCTAGAACATTTGAGCCCCTTGTGAGGGTGCAGACTTACTGTTCTAGAGCATTTGTATTAACAAAGTCCAGAAGCCACAGGACAATCGAGCTTGTGCTTGTGTATGTTGCCTGCTTGATAATTGAAATCTCCCATGACTAAGGTGTTTGGCTGTTTAGTGAGTGACTCAAGCAAGTCCAGGTAGGTGGTGTGCTTCTCATGGTTCATGGTGGGGGGTGTATAGCGTCCAGGTAGGCAGTGTGCTTCTCATGGTTCATGGTGGGGGGTGTATAGCATCCAGGTAGGCAGTGTGCTTCTCATGGTTCATGGTGGGGGATGTATAGCATCCAGGTAGGCAGTGTGCTTCTCATGGTTCATGGTGGGGGGTGTACAGCGTCTAGGTAGGCAGTGTGCTTCTCATGGTTCATGGTGGGGGAAGTATAGCTAGCAATGATCTGGTAGGGTGTTTTACCTGTAGTTATTTGGACATGGAGTAGCTCAACAGAGTCATATTGTTTAACCAGTCTCAAGGTGTATTTGGATTTAATGAAGATGGATACACTTCCACCTTTGGTTCTTTCATGCTTGTTTTGAGGTCTGAATATGTGGAAGGCATTGTAACCTTTCATGGCTGGGGTGCTGTCTGTGGCACTGAACCAAGTGTCGGTGACTGCACAGACATCAGCATCTTTCAAGGTGAGGAGGGCTTCCAGGGACTGCAGTTTCCTGTTTAGACTCCTAGCATTAAGCAGCATAACCTCAAGTTTGTCTGTAGTGATTTTTTTACGTTGGAAGTTTTGTTGTTTTGGTATAGCCTAAAAGAAGCAGTATAGGAAAAGCATGCATCTTTGCCAGTATTCAAAAGCCTAGAGGAGACAGGTGAAAATCATCTCTGGTAAAGCAGCATGGTCTGTCAACCATGTCTTCCCTGGCTGACAGCTACAGGATCCCCCTGGACTGACACCAGAAGCTAATCCAATTGTTGAAGTCAGTCATTTTTTGTTTATACTGTGGCATCATCCTGGGTGAAGGTAGGATGCTGCTTAGGGCTAAGGACATATCTGCCTGGGACACATAATCTGAGAGTTCAGTCATATCTCTCTTCATATAGTCCTGGGAGGTATGTCTCAAATCATTCACCCTAACATGGACTATGACAGAGTCATAACGGCAATTGTTGAGTGACTTGAGTGCGTGTGTGATTTGACAGATCCTGACACCTGACAGGCATCTGACCATGACCTAGTCCTTGTCCAGTCTGGTGAGGGGGACACCTGTGTGTCTCACAGTGCAATCTCCTATGATCAGGACATTTGGTTTTGAGGTGTTCTGCCTTAGGGGCTTATTCGCTGAGACACTGGTATATGTGTTGTTATGTGTAGTCGATTTTGGCCATGCTCTAGTATATGTGAGTTGTTTGCACTTGGGAGGTCTCTGGCATTTTGGAAGGCTTTTTTTGAGTACCTCTGCATATGTGTATTTATGTGTTGTGACTATGTCTTGTGTGGGAGAAGAGGTCTGTGTGCTGATAACCATATCTGATGTCTTGTTTATTGTTACATGACAGGACTGATTCCAGTTTCATAGTACAGTTGCATCTCTCACATACTGTATTTGTTTGCTGTAGGAGCAAATGGTTGTCAGTATACATGAGGCAATTACTACATTGCTTCAGGATCCTCATGTCAATCAGGTTGGTTGGAGAAATGTTGGGAAACTGGCTGTCTATTTTAGCAGGTTAAACTGTAAGTACTGTTAGGGGGTAGGCAAGTTAGATCAGTTTTTGCTCTAGGGTTAGCAAGGGGACGTATTCAGCAAGTCACAATCTAGCCTATACTATTTATGGCAGAAGCAACAATGATAAAAAGTGCAGAATGAAGCAGTCACAGCAGGAAAAGATAGTAAAACATGAAGCAGCAGTTCAATAAAATACAGTTCATAAAGTGCAATACAGGCTTAAAATATACTTATTTTTAGAAGATTTCAGTGGATGCCTTGAATTTCTGTTCAGATGCACTCCAGACATCTGGCTAAGAATGCCAAACTCTGAGCAGCTCTGGTAAACTGTGTAGACCGCAAACCTTCCTAATGTAAAATAACTGGTTTGGAGCCCAAGTGCTTAAACTAGAACTAAGACACTTTCAGAATAACATACACAATAAGTCTTCAACCAGAAATTCCCAGCTCAGAAGGGTATATGCTATTCTCTCTTGTCACAAGAGTTTAGAACACATACCTTCCTAATGTAAAATAATGATTTGGAACCCAAGTGCTTAAATCAGAGCAAAGACACTTAGAATAACAGCTACAATAAGCCTTCAACAGCAATTCCCAATCATAAGGGCAGAGACTATCCTCTCCTGTCACAAAAGTGTAGACCACAAACCTTCCATACGTATGATAACAAGTTTAAAGCTGAAGTGCTTAAATAAAAAATGAGAGGCTTATAATAACAGTTACAATGTAATCAGGCTACTAACAAGCAGTAATAAATGCAACTGAAAACTTTAAGAACAAGCAGCAAAAAGCAAAATAAAAAGGGGGTGGCAGAGCCTAGATGGCCAACTGATAGCAGCATTTTTCTAGAGCTCCACAAAATTATACCAGAATACAGGGAAAAAATCAACTTTATCAAACAGAAATAGAAAAATCTTATTAAGGAACTTCTAAACTACAAGCACACCAAATTTGAAGAAATTATGTCGAGATTTTCATGTCAAAATAACCTGGAGATTACTTCAATTGTGTGGAAATGAGCAGCTCAAAGAACTCTCAGTCTGAAACTACTCTGAAGAAGGAAATTCAACTGTCATCCACACTACATGAACTATCTTTGAAAATGGATAGATTTATAGACAACTTAGAAAACATTAAAGAAAACTGCCAAAAACAAACTGATTCCCTCAAGGAAATATGATATAGATATGAAAACATCACTAAGTGACATAGATGGGAGACTTAAGGAAGAAGAAAACCACACTGATTTCCTAGTACAACAAAACAACTGGCTAATCAATAAAATAGATGACATGGAGAACAGGGAAAGGAGAACAAATATAAGAATTTTTGGTCTTCCAGAGAAAACTGAAGGTGAGGACATCATTTTATTTTTAAACTCTTGGTTTCCTGAAATACTAGACCTAAAAGAGGGGATTATGAAATGGTATAGAGAGAGCACACAGAGCCATAGGAAAACCAATACCCTCCTCACCTAATGCACCTCCAAGATAAATTGTATTAAAATTCCCGTCTTATCTGGACAAAGAACTTATACTGAAATCAGAGGAAAAGTCCCTTAACATATAAACAAAAACAAATAAGATTTGACAATGACTATTCTACAAGAGTACTAGAACTAAGGAAAACAACCTGGCCACTCGCGAATCCTCTTAAACAAAATAAAATAAATGTACAACTTGTCTAGCCTGCAAAAATCAGATTTTTTTACTCAAATGACATGAGGACCTTCAACAACTTTGAGGAAGCATCTTCCTTCATCAAAAACAACAATATAATTACAATCCCAGAAGAAATGGACTGTTCAGCATCTAACACCTTGAAAAGATCTCCTGAAAAAATACTTGGACTGATGTGAGGAAGAACTAAGAACTGAACTTAAACCCACAGAAACCATAAAAACTCTCAAAGATTCAACTTGGATATAATCATCATATCCAAGTAAACAAAAATATCATTCTCAACTATACTAAAGCTTATTGATTATATAAGAAAATACTAGCATAGAAAATGAATCAGACAAATAGAGTTGTTATATTATTGCACAATATATCATTTATTAGTTATGCAATTATAGTTATTAGATGTTATAGAAATGTTAGTTATTCTTAGAACAGAATGTTTTCACAATACATTTGTATTAGCTAAGGTTTAAAGTAAACTATAAAGAATACATCAGTTATAAAGAGTTACAAAAATCACATTGAGAAGATGTAAATAAACTTCCATACTATGATTATAATTAATATTAGATAATTTTGTTATTTTAATCTAATAAACATTGCTATTTTTATATGAAATCTGCATATCTCCAGAGATTCTAAATTGGAGCACAGAGAGAGGCAAATTTCCTTTATACTTGTTGGTAGATATGAGAGATAATCTGATAGAATATTTTTGTCTATCAGGTTAGGAATGTATATCACTCCATGTTTATTAATGGGATCTTTAAAATGTTTGACTTGGTTATATGTGTTTAATTTTAAATCACTCCTTTTTCATTTCTTTATTGGCCTGGACATAGATCTAATTAATATTTCTTAATAGAAAAAAACAGTCCGTCTACAACAAATAAAATCAATAGAGATGTTACAAAATCTCTATTATAAAACAACACTGAGCATAAATCAATTCATAAACACTTTATAAACACAAACATAATAAATGGATTTAACCTTTATTTCTCTAAATACTAGTGGTTTAAATAACCCAAGGAAAAGAGCAAATCGATTAAGATATCTAAAATTAAATAAAGTGCAAGTGGTATTTTTCCAAGAATCTCACTTTGAAATAAATGATAAATGTGTATGGAACCCTAATTAATACTTAAAATTATCTCATTCTTCATGCAAAAAAAAAAAAAAAAAAAAAAAAAGACCAGCCCCGGGATTCATGAACCTTGCGCCAGGCGCCAGCATAGCGTCGGCGTTATAACGCCAAATATGGCTGCTTAGCGATTCAGGTATGAATGAATCCCACGTGCACTACCGGCGTGCGCCGGACCGTCTCCGCCCCCCAGCGTAGGTATGCAAAACACACTGTGTGCGGTATTGCACCATGCAAATGAGGGCAAAAAGCGATCCACAGTGGCGCAGGCGAAGCGTAAGGCACGGCAATGTAAACCAAAAACGGTTTACATTTACCCAAACATACCGGAGGAGTAACGGAAGGCTGTCAAAGTCAGGTATCATATAGGTGCAATATGCCAATGTGGAAAGGCACCGAGAATGTCCCAAGAAAATATGCACAAAATCTCATAATTGACATAAATGGCACGCACGTAGAAAGAACAGCAGACCCCCGGGATATGTGCACAGAAGTTGCAAAGCAATGAAATAATATGACAATGTCCCAAAAGAGCAGTAGAAAAAAATCAGCTGCACAGCCACCACACACCATAGTATGTATGTAAAGCTGCAACCCCAGCGCAATGGTTGTCAAGGAGTGGTGGCGGTGTCCTATGGCGAAACCATGTATTAGTAGTCAAATCCATGCAAATGAGGCAGATAATAGTGAATCGCAAAACGCGCCGGCGTAAGGATGGAGCAAGCGGCGTAGCGGTACTACACCGAGGAGTGGCCTACACGAGATACATGTCAACCACAGAGGGGTGTGCCACTGTAGGAGGAAGGATATTGGATGTCAGCAAATCTGGGCTGTACAATGCACATCACAGCATCAGGACTGGCGTGTTAGGAAATAGATGTGCTGAGAGTACATAATGCGCGTACAAATGCATGTGCACGAGTATGACTACGTTCCCTAAACCAGTCATGTGACGGCCTCACCGTCAACAACCACGGATATAGGAAGGTAATGCGGAGAATACGAGGAAATGCGGAAGCAGTGTAAATGGATCCGTAATGAGCAATTAACACCAATCAATGCAGGAAGGGCAAACACCGGCAGCTGAGAACTCTGCATGCAGACTCCTGCATAACGGGAAAGGGGAGGCATATGAGTGCAAAGATAGTAGGGGATGTAGTAGAAATGCAAAGAGCAAAGAACCAAAATAGCACAGCCAAGTACAGAGGTAGCATAACTGCGGCTGCAGATAAAATGCATCATATGCCATGTGCCTGCAGGATGCAGTAATGTAAGATGCAAGGCGAAGGCAATGCAGGCAACTGTAATGTAACACTACAGGCAGTACCGTTGCAGTTGCAACCGTAAAACCACGGAAATAATCCATGGATACGGCCGCACAGACACACCCAATGACTTCACCGGGTATACAGCACAACAGTAATAAATGTGAATGCACAACACACAGCGATTTCCCAAACGCCGCACCGTAGGGTGTAAACAGACGGGAACTTTTAACATGTATATGCTGGGTGCCGCCGTGGCCGTGATGCATAGGTATGTGGCAGAGACAGACGGAGTTGCGGAGGGTGGTGCCGACAACTACCGTGAGGCCTCACAGGAGAAGGAGAGTGTTCAGACCAAGGGTGACCTACCAGGGCTGCGAGACCTGGAGATAGTAGAGCGCTACAGGGTGGACAGGGACACGTTACAGCAAATAGTGGAGCTGTGCCGGCCGCGCCTGAGAACAAGAGACAACAGAGGGGAGCCCATCCCAGTGGACACAAAGGTATGTGTGAGCTTGCGAATACTGGCTACAGGTACCTTTCAAAGGCCCACCGGGACATAATGGGCATCTCACAGGCATCAGCATCCAGGGTACTACACCAGTTCCTGGATGCCATGTTACCACATGCCCATGAGCACATAAAGTTCCCCACATCTCAGGAGGAGTTGGCTAGCAATTATCGCCGCTTCCACCGTGTGGCACAATACCCGGAGGTCCTGGGTGCGATAGACTGTACGCACATAGAAATCAAGTCACCACCTGGGGAGCAGGGTAGACGCTACATAAACCGCAAGGGATACCCCTCCATCAATTGCCAGGTCGTGTGCAATGCGCAGGGCATTATCATGGATGTGTGTGCTGGCAGCCCTGGAAGCTACCACGACTCCCATATCTGGCATGCCTCACAGCTGTATCAGGTATTCGCCAGTGGGGACATCACACAAGGTCACCTTGTGGGGGATGCTGGCTATGCACTGGAGCCGTGGTTGATGACACCCATCAGAAATGCACACACACACATGCAAGAACGCCATAATGAGGCACACGCACAAACGAGAATAATCATAGAGCGTGTGTTCGGGATGTTGAAATCACGGTTCCGGTGCTTGGATACATCCGGTGGAGCCTTGCAGTACTCACCAGGCACAAGTGCCCACATATTCATAGTATGTTGTATGCTACACAATATGATTCTGCGGAAACAGCTGCTGCAGGGACATAATGCCGGAGGGCCACCAAGCCCGCCACAACTGCCAGGGCAAGCACAGGCACAGGGCGTTCGGCGCCACGGACACACTGAGCCAGCCCCAGTAGGTAGACAGAGGCGTACCCAATATGCCTACGCCCTGGCAAAGAGGGAACGCATAGCACATACTTTGACAGTGTAGGCCCCATGGACTGACACCTCCTGACCTGCACACACAGTAAAATGGACGCCACACAAACATGTCCGCCCGTAATGTGTACCGTATGTGCGGACGTATGTGTGACTTCAACAAAGGCACCGCCCAAACACTGCACACCCAATAGCCAGCAGAGCATGGAACGCCAACACCTCAACGCACGCCGGTTCAACAGCACACGGCGTAGCCATATGCTGCCACTATCGCCGCAAGTCGACCACACATGTACGCATGTGCATACACAGATACGGAAATACATATCAGTACACATGTAGAAATATATGTACGCATACACAGATAGAAAGTACAACAGGGTAATATGGAACCCAGGGATGCAAGTTCACAGATAAGTAAGACGCGAAATCACCACATATTAAACATAGTGACCGACAACCCGATCATCCTGGAGGGTGGGCAGGGCAGGTAACGCCAGCCATGGAAATGTTAACCTGCATCAATACATATCCGCGTGTCGGGATGGTCACCAGTCCACAGTACAGTAACGGGATATGTGTAGGGTTACCACCTGTCCCACGTTGTGAGGGACAGTCCCCCTTTGGGCAGTTGTGTCCTGCAAAAACATTGACAAAATGGCAAATGTCCTGAGATCGTAGGACAAAACCATTTCCCATAATTACTTTATTAGTTGCATAAAACAGTTATTTTGTAGAAGAAACATCTAAATATGATAATAAACAGAATAAGCAACTGTAATGCTACAGCTTTTTATTCTGTCAAAAAAGTGAATCGCTGTCCTTTGTACTGGCCGTGGGTATGTGTTGGCATGCAAAATCTGACGTTTCTACTAAAAATGTCCCACTTTGGCCATTTGAAAAGGTGGCAACCCTACATATGTGCGTGTCATATCCATAGGATATGAGTGCGGAGATACACGCCGCCACCGGCGATGGGCCAACGTAGGTATTGTGTTCAACCGTCGGTGCGAAAGCGGAAAGCATACCAGTGAAGTGTATGACATTATGAGGAACGTACCTCATTTGGGGTGTAAAACAGTTCATGTTCCTCACAGTTCCTCCAAGTTCCACATTGAAAATGTCTCTCAAACATCCATTGTTAGGAATGTATATAAATGACATCCTGGTAAATAGAATGTACTCATAGTAAGTCAGTAAAGGTTCTTCACTGTAAGTAAATCAGCATATTATAATCAACCTATGACCCACTTAGCTGAAGTTGTCACTATGCCATTACTATGTGTTCCACATTATGCACATTTGTTTCACATTACTACTGTGTGTGTTCCCCACTCTGGAAATAGAAGGTTGACAGCCATGGCGGCAATATGTGTATGTGTGAGGTGAGGTTGTCGTGTGTTCCGCTGTGTGTGTGTAATGTGTGCCAGTGTAAACTGTGTATGTAGATGACATGTCACAGGCGGAGTGTAATAACAGGCGTAGGCATACAGTACAGGAACCATAGGCGTATGTACAGCAGTACCCACAAAGTAGTACTGACATCTCCTCAGTGGCTATGCACGTGGCGACGTAAAATGATGCAAAGCGCAAATGTCCCAAAGTGTACCACAGGGCCATAGCAAACAGGAGATGCAAAGGACGCATGTACAAACCATGACCGTAGGTATGGCGGCCATAAGGTAGACTCCACACGGTCCGTCGCCAACGTTACACAGCATCAGGCATGTACGGCGAAAATACGAATGTGCTATCCCGGCACCGATCGTGAACACTTACGGTCCGGTAAATACCGCGGTGTGTTCCACGACCGTGACGTAAGCAAGCGGCACACGAATAGGAGGCTACCGGTAGCATACAGTCCGCCCCAAGTATAGGACCACATTCACCGTAACTATCAGCGACAAAATGCCAATGGATAGTAGGCACGGACGAACATCCGCAGATATATAACCGATGTGAAGGAGGAATACGTGCAGGAAGCACACATGCAGGCGATACCGACAGCAGACGAAATCAACAAAACAAACATTCCCGGAACAACAGACAGGTAACCCGCAGCTCCCCAAGCAGGGATGGAGCACACACACAAGCATATCAGGTATGTATAAATGCAAGACTCACACCCCGTACCCGTCACCCACATCCGCAGATATACCCCATTGCACATATCAAAGGGATAACAGCTAAAACCGTAGCAAACACATACAGGCAGTGAATGACAGTGGCATACCCACAACAAGCTCCTGGGAAACACTAGCAGCGGCTGATGCATCCATGCATTCGCTATGTACAGGAAAATAACAGCCATGTAACACATCTGAATGCACAACGCCATCGACAGATGCCGCCAGGACACGGGGACCCACATGTCGAACACAATACCATACCCAACACACACAATCCACGGCTAACACCACAGCGAAATGTACCCGACACCACACATAGCGGATGCAGTCACACAAACATGATACAATACATACCATCCTCACGAAGGTATTGCAAATAACCAACGGCCACACGAGGAAAGAACCATGGCCTACTGCCGACGCGTAACGAACGAAAGGAAGGGGGATCACCGCTGATATGCGCATAAGTACACACCGAGGAACAGGTATTGGCCTGATTAACCCACATGCCTCAGGCGGCGACGAATATAAGGAAGACTCCCTGGATATTCAAACCGTATGTTCATACCGAACTAATACAAATAGAGAAAGAGAAACAAGAGAAACAAGGGAATAGAGACGAACTCAGAACAAAAGGCCGGAAAGGTATGTCGAACCCACGACATGTACTGGTGTGTAACGCACAATACGTATGACGAATCTGTACAGTATGTGAACGGTGTGTGTAGGTAAAGATACCTGTCCATCAGGCAGAGAGGCGAAGGTTGGATATGTAATGCTAAGACGCGCAGCATACCAACGACTGTGGACAACGTGTGCACAGCAGTGGGACAACATGTAAACACCCAGGATAACCCCAGGTCCGCTTGCCACCCTTTCAAAAGGCCAAAGTGGGAAATCGCCGGGACACACATCAGATGTTACAGGTGGACACATACCCATGGTCAGTACAAAGGTTAGAACTCTACTCTTTTGCATAAAGAAAAGTGTAGTCTTGTAGCAGTTCAGTTGCTTATTGTGTGTCTTGTAACAGTTAGGAATGTACATACATGAATAAGTATGTTATGCAACTCTTACATAAGAATGGGATATAGTGATGTCCCACAATCTCAGGACATTTGCCATTTGTGATACATTTTGTCAGGACACAACTGCCCAAGGAGGGACTGTCCCTTGCAAAGTGGCACAGGTGGTAACCCTACCCCAGGTCTGCCATAGGGGTTGCAAACACAGAACAATGCCACCACCCACGCTGATGCTGGCAGTGGATATCCAACAATGAAGTGCCACAGCAGGGGATAGGACATTTATGTATAGTGTCACAGCACACATGTGCATGGGCATATACCGTCGATGTCATACGGAATGTGCGCACGACGTGCACCTATCCCACGCAGTAGGGGCGACTATGTCAATTATGTGTAATGCAAAGCTGTCATGATGGATATGTTCACAAATCATAGACAGTATCACAGGCATAGCATGCATGATGGAGCGATGGCCTAATGTTATATACAGAGCAAACCAAGTCCTATGCCCGAGGGAATGCACGGTCCAAACCAAGTAGAAAGCACCAAATAGACCAGCAAGGCAGCACGGAGTTCAATATATTTATTTTAATACTTAAATAACAGACTAGTTTCGGCAAACAGCCTTCTTCAGTGTAAGACAGTATAGTCAAGTTCCTTTTACTCATCCATTTAAATACATAGCATGAGCCAATGAAAAATTGAGCTCATGAATATTCATGAAATTAAAACATATTTCTTAGACTTAATGTTTTTCTCATACAAATATACTGTGGGTAACATATATAATAATAAAGTCAATCCTGAACAGGGAAGATAGCAACCCAGAATTAATGTATACATATAATTTGACATGTTGTTAGTGTAGTATAGCATATCTGTCTAGCCATATAAATATGTTTATATTTATCTTTTTATTCTGTACTTTGTTCGCCACTGGCACTAGATATTGAACATAAATTCGTCAATACCACCAATGGTATTGTATATCAAGTACTTATATTGAGATGGCTCAGACTCGCTGTATCAAAAAAGGGGGGGGGGGTTTCAGTTAGGCGAATTGGGTGATCGACATATCCTGAGTATATAACTATAACCAACAATGGTGAAAATTAAGAACCAAAAACACAAAAGCATAACCTCCAAAACTGGAAATGTGATGATGAGTACAGGTAATTTCAAGTGATAAGTATAGGTGTGTAAAAATAACATATATAGATGCTAGTCAAAAGACCAGCATATTCTAGGTACATGTTGTTCATACAAACACTAAAATTTTCCACCTGACAGTTTACTATACATAGACACCGCCCATATCATAGTTGGTGCTACAAAACGGCCCATATGGCTCAATATTCAAAACTCTGATCTATACCGAACCAAAGTATATTTAGGTTCATTATACACATATATAAAACCGGATGGTTTCAAAAGATGAATGTGACCCAAGGCTTAGTATCAGATTAATCAACATTATTGTTACAAGATAACCATGTTCTCCTATAAGTGATCATTCAGTCCGGGATGAAATAGACCCCCCAATGTAGTAATCCAATATTTCTCTTTTTGATCCAGTAACCCATGCCAACCTTGTTTATTTGTTCTGTCTCCAGAAATACGATCAATAACCATAAAACTGAACTTGGCCTGAGGATGTTTCAGTGTATGTTGATAAAGGGCACTGGTCTCCTTATGGTTTTTTATATCACTGCGGTGTTCATTCATTCTGAATCTCAAAGCTCTAGAGGTTGTCCAACATAGAATGCCCCACAATAACAGGAGGCCAGGTACACCACCCAATCGCTACTGCAATTACCAAAGATCTTAATGTCAAATATTCTGCTGGTATTACGACTGGTAAACTCCTTGGATTTAAGCATATGTGGGCAGGATCCACAATGGCCACAAGGAAATGAACCAATAAGTTCATCACCATGAAGTGTCAGTTGTTTATGAGTAGTACCCCACTTGCCATGTGTTTGAAATGTGAAAAGTAGGAGCCTAGGGTTTTACCACGCTTATATGAAAAAGACATCGTGGTCCCAAAATACTTCGCAGCTTGTCATTAGCCAGTAGAATATTCCAATGTTTATTGATAATGTTTCTGATCATATTGATATTTCTGCCATAAGTAGTGATAAATCTGACACATGTACTGCGAGAGGATTGATTTTTGTTCTTAATCTGGTATTGTAATAAGTCATCCCTCTCTAGACTATTGGCTCTACTCTGGGCAGACACAATATCAAATCTATCATATCCCCTATTGGTAAACCTCTGACTGAGTTCCCTACTGGCCAATTGATATTCCTCTATGTTTGAACTAAGACGTTTGATACGTATAAATTGAGATATGGGAATATAGTTATTGTCCCTGCTGATAAGGGAGGTGCAGTTGTGGTTTGGAACACTGCGGATTATGTCCAGGAAGGGTTAACCCAACTGTCTGATGCTAAGTGTTACATGTACATGTCCATAGATCCAACACCAGTATTTAAGAATGAGATTGACTCCTTTTTGCGGTTAGCCTTTGAGGAGGGTATTATAAACAAGAAATGTTTGGATTCACTTATGGTTTCTGAACCTTCCAAACAGATATTGTATCTTTTACCCAAAATCCACAAGTCTCTAAACAAACCACCTGGTAGACCAATAGTCTCTGAATAGGCTCACTGACCGAACCCTTATCGGCCTTCCTTACCAAATATCTGAAACCTCTTTTGGGACATATAAGATCTAGGTTGCAGGACACCACACAATTTTTGCAGTTAATCAGGAGACCCAATTGGAACCCGAATGGTATTTATGTACATTGGATGTAAAATCATTATATACAAGTATACCCCACTGGGCGGGCCTGCAATCTATTCAATACTGGTTGGAAAGGGTCAACTTATATGCACCTGGGTTTAACACCCTTTTGATATGTATGTCTGAACATGTGCTAAATAAGAATGTTCTGTATTTCCAAGGGCAATGTTATTGGCAGCTACAAGGAACAGCTATGGGGGCATCTTTCGCTCCAATATATGCTGACCTTTTCATGGCCTATGTCGAAGAATACATGATATATGATATATCACACAACATCTTTCAGGTGGAAATGGACATTTGGAGACGTTACCTGGATGACTGCTGGTTGGTGTGGCGGGCTGATGTGGGTTACTTGCGGGAATTTGTTGAGTATCTTAATGACAATGTCTGGGGACTTGAATTTTCGGTAACGTATGATAAAAACTCCATCAATTTTTTGGACGTCACTGTTTACAGGAACCCAGATAATACTCTGTCCACCAAGGTTTTCCGCAAGTACCCGCAATATAACACCTTGTTACATGCATCAAGTTTACACCCCCGTCACACCATCAGGAGTATTCCCATATCTCAATTTATACGTATCAGACGTCTTAGTTCAAACATCATCATTTCCTTGTGGCCATTGTGGATCCTGCCCACATATGCTTAAATCCAAGGAGTTTACCAGTCGTAATACCAGCAGAATATTTGACATTAAGATCTTTGGTAATTGCAGTAGCGATTGGGTGGTGTACCTGGCCTCCTGTTATTGTGGGACATTCTATGTTGGACAAACCTCTAGAGCTTTGAGATTCAGAATGAATGAACACCGCAGTGATATAAAAAACCATAAGGAGACCAGTGCCCTTTATCAACATACACTGAAACATCCTCAGGCCAAGTTCAGTTTTATGGTTATTGATCGTATTTCTGGAGACAGAACAAATAAACAAGGTTGGCATGGGTTACTGGATCAAAAGAGAAATATTGGATTACTACATTGGGGGGTCTATTTCATCCCGGACTGAATGATCACTTATAGGAGAACATGGTTATCTTGTAACAATAATGTTGATTAATCTGATACTAAGCCTTGGGTCACATTCATCTTTTGAAACCATCCGGTTTTATATATGTGTATAATGAACCTAAATATACTTTGGTTCGGTATAGATCAGAGTTTTGAATATTGAGCCATATGGGCCGTTTTGTAGCACCAACTATGATATGGGCGGTGTCTATGTATAGTAAACTGTCAGGTGGAAAATTTTAGTGTTTGTATGAACAACATGTACCCAGAATATGCTGGTCTTTTTGACTAGCACCTATATATGTTATTTTTAACACACTTATACTTATCACTTGAAATTACCTGTACTCATCATCACATTTCCAGTTTTGGAGGTTATGCTTTTGTGTTTTTGGTTCTTAATTTTCACCATTGTTGGTTATAGTTATATACTCAGGATATGTCGATCACCCAATTCGCCTAACTGAAACCCCCCCCCCCTTTTTTGATACAGCGAGTCTGAGCCATCTCAATATAAGTACTTGATATACAATACCATTGGTGGTATTGACGAATTTATGTTCAATATCTAGTGCCAGTGGCGAACAAAGTACAGAATAAAAAGATAAATATAAACATATTTATATGGCTAGACAGATATGCTATACTACACTAACAACATGTCAAATTATATGTATACATTAATTCTGGGTTGCTATCTTCTCTGTTCAGGATTGACTTTATTATTATATATGTTACCCACAGTATATTTGTATGAGAAAAACATTAAGTCTAAGAAATATGTTTTAATTTCATGAATATTCATGAGCTCAATTTTTCATTGGCTCATGCTATGTATTTAAATGGATGAGTAAAAGGAACTTGACTATACTGTCTTACACTGAAGAAGGCTGTTTGCCGAAACTAGTCTGTTATTTAAGTATTAAAATAAATATATTGAACTCCGTGCTGCCTTGCTGGTCTATTTGGTGCTTTCTAATGTTATATACATACACAAGATATGTATGGCCTGCACATATGGGACAATGTAGTAGCAGAATAGGTACCCGAAATGGAGGTAACAGCAAGTGACCATGTCCAAACGTTCCATAGCAGGTGCAATGTGTGCCACAATGATGTCCAGCAGGGCCGTGTGTTAACACATGTGCAATGTACACAGTACTGACACCCCCCCCATGGTAGTGTCCACTGAACGGCAGAACTGGATGTCAACTGTCATGTCTATACAGTACGTCCGCTGTGGTGGTACCATGGGTCTGTGTCACCCTACCAGCAAGGCAGCTATCACATGACTAGTGACACAGTGTGCCCCTGTGGGATGTGCACAGGACCTATGTCCCACAGCATGGTGTGTGTCCAGTCTGTGGATGTCACACAGACGCCCGGGCTGAGCAATGTGGCATGTGTGCACACATGCAGGACTGCTCCTCCCCCCCTGCCCATTGCAAATGCCATGTAGGAGTACTACATGCATCAGTACTGCGGAGAACATGGCCCATGGCAGAGTACATTACACCCCTGTGTTAGTGGCATGCAGGTGAGCACAGATGTGTTACATGACTGTCATTTGCATATGTAAACTGTCTGAGCCGGGTAGAGAGCACAGCATGACTATACTGAGACATGTAACGTTGTATCCATTGTGTAAGGTACACCACACATGTGTTATTGTAACACGCCTGCGTGTACATGTGTGTATGGCACAGGTACAAGGGCACCCAAGGTATCAGCTAGACATACGGTCCAGAAATGTGTAGTCCTGCACATGTGTACCCACGCCATGGTGTAATATGGCAACCACAGCACCATGTGGGCCATGTGTGTGTACATCAACCATGTACAACGTGATATGCCTGTATAGGGACAGTATCCATGTGATACACACCGCATGACTGTCAGTATGCAAAGGTGATGTGTATGCACTATGTGTGATGTAACTGATGCAATGATATCTACATGATATATCTGCCACACTGACACCTGTATGGGTGTCAGCAACATGAGTAGGATGAGCTAGAATGCTGCCAGGTATGTAGAAGTGGTATATGTAGGCATGTACAGTACTGTGTGACAGCAGGTAGTGTACGTATGCAAATACTGAGCATGAGGGGCCACATGTCTGAGGAACGTGCAATGCCACACGTCCCTGAAATGTTGTAGTTAGCATGATATGCCTGCACCACTGTGTGAACTGTACAGAAGGCACATGGTGTAACATGCCGATACATAGGGTACGATGTGATGCTGGATGTGTACACTGTCAATAGCATAAAGTGGAATGGTGCTGAAGGGCAAAGAGCGGATCATGTCTGATGTGATACCCTCTGTACCACCCCAACCACCCATGCAATAATATGACAGGTGGCCAGCATGGGATGTGGTGTGCTGTGGCACAGAAGCCCAACAAGGGTGCCAGGAAAGGCATGCAGGTAGTCAATGAGTGTGTGAAGCATGTATGTCAAGATGTGGCCCAGTGCCATACTGAATGGCCCAGTCATGGGTGTAGAGATGCAGCCCCATACGTGCAATGCAGTACCATCCATGTGTAGTGTGATAGATGTGGTAGTGTGGTGGTCAGGGTGCACAACGACATGAATGGGCTAGCAGTCACTGACGGTGCTGCTGCAGAGACATGTAACAGCCAGGTTGGCGGGATACAACAACTACGGCGGTTGGAGGTGACATTGGGACTGTGTTCCCAGACATAACATGTGCATGGCAGTACTATGTATGTGTCCACAGGGTTAATACAATGTCCAGCCAAGGATTGGAACCCTGTAGTGAGTGAGAGTGTGTATTGTTGGTAGGTACCCCATTGGCAGGCAGGATGCCAGCAACATCTGTGTCGTCAATGCCTGCATGACCGTGGTATGCTGCATTGAATGTGGATGTAGTCAAACAGCAGAGACATACCACCACACTGCGTGAGGGCCCACACTGCAATGTCTGGCAGTCATGTGTAGGTAGCTAGCTGTGGAGTATGTCATGCACCAGCAGGACACACCATGACTGTCAAGTGACACACAACACACAGGTGAACATAACTACCATGCAACAGCCTGCACATGTGCCCATACAGCACGTGTGCATGGAACAGGAATACCACTGTGGCGTCTGTGAAAAGGCCAGCACCACCATGTCTCAGTGTGGAATAGCATGGTCCCTACCAGTGTGTAAATGTAGCAGAAGTGCACTGTGATCACTGTTGGCATAGGCACATAGACTGTCCATCGGACGGGGTGCCATGCCCTCAACTACCTCTGTCAGTGGATGTCAGTAATACCGGCTGTAGTGTGTATGTACCATGCATGCTGCTATGGTTGTGTGTTTAGGGTGTGGCTAGCAGGGATGGTAAGCATGGATGTTCAGCAAACAGAGGGGGGAGGTGTGTAGGCCTAGCATACAGACACATGGAGGTTTGGTGCATGCTGAGGGTAGTGTAGGTATGGTATGTGTCGTAATGTGTCACCCAGCTATGCGTACTGCATGGCCAAGCATGTGTGGGTACATGGGAGTCCATACTAGGGAAGGGCGTGTTGCTGGCAATACATAGCAGTAGCAACTGTCCTAGGTGCAATGTACAGTATGCCAACCCGACTGGCATGTAACCTGTGGTGTACAGTGTCTTCACTGTCGCGTGTCACAATGTGCGTAGCGGCCACGAACATGGGTATCTGAACATGGACTACCTATGATGCAATGTGTCATGGGAAAATACAGTATGTGTGTAAATCACGGTGTGGTGTGGGAACCACCCACCCGTGTGTGTTGCAGTCCAGGTATGTGCCTGGGAGGTATGATCTGTGTACAATCTGGACTGGCAGGTGTGCCGTGTAGGGCATGGAGGCAGGTCCCAGGCACTGCAGATAAATGACATGTGTGCTGTACTGTGTGTGCAGTGCTAGTGTACAGCACAGTGGAGGGTGTAAGCATTGTCACACATCACTGCATGCTGTGCCTACCTGTGACAGCCCTGCCGGAGACAGACATGTGACACCGCTGCACAGGCAGCATAGCATGTGAAGATGTACATGTGGGCTGCACACCTTAGCCAGATGTCCACACGTCATGTGTGCCACGGTAGTGTGGTTGAACACGACTATCAGACTGGACAAACAGCACATGCCTGCATAACAACAGTATGACCATAGTCAACAGTCCCAGTGACAGAGTAGGCCACTGTAGACTATCCCTGCATGCAGACCACTGGCTACTGGACACCTGGCTAGACACACACCTGGACGGTTAATTCACCATTGAGCCATCACATGTCCACGTCCATGTGGGCCATACAATGTCATCACAGGGTGGTCACAATAGCAGGTGGCAAGGCAGACACAGTGTACCAGGTGATGTGTCATGTGTGCATATGTCGACTAGCACAGCCGTTCACATGTCTGCAACATACTGGTGCACGATGTATACTGTTACATGATGAATGGAACTGCACTGTCACCCACTACAGGGCCAGCTGGCACAGGTGTGGTGTGACTGGTGTAACCCATGTTTGCACAGGATACACACTGCTGTTGTAGGCAGCCATGCTGGTGGCCACCAGTGATATATGCAGTGGTCATACAAACATACCGTACACAGTGTTCAGGCAGGAATGTCAATTGTCGTGGACGATGTGCTGCTATGTGAATGTGGGTGTTTGTTGTGAATGTCACACATCCAGAAGACACCATCTGGTGCAGTCATGGTTGTCAACACCGGTACACACATCCACAGCAGTCAGAACCCAGTCCTGACAATGTGTGTCAGTCACCCTTGTACCGTGTGACATATGTGCACATGGCGGAACACCTCCCACTGTCATCTAAGCTGGCTACATGATGGCTGGAATGTGCTGTAGAAATGTACAATGCTGGTAGCCCAATGAAGTACCTGGAATCAGACACAGTACACTATGTCAGCCATGTAAACCATGCACAACAATGACTGCCCAACAGACACAAACAATGCATTGACACATGGAACATGTGCTCATGACAACCCCACTGAGGTATGTTGCACATATAGATGTACAATTGTCATCTATGGCCATAGCATGGATGCAGACACACATACTCCACAGGTAGTACCATGTGATGTAGGTAGGGGGCATTGCTTGTGTATATGTCACAGTAGATGTACACAGACATGTCCTGCATAGCCGCCATGTAGGGGTAGCTGTGGTATGTCACTACTGGACATGCCCATACAGATTACCATGTCCCGCAGGAGATGTGTTAGGTGTGTACCACATGTGACATGCTGACAACAATCTGCGATGTGTATGGCTGCCGGTGTACCTGTGTGACAATGTCTGTGATGGGTGCAAAGGCACATAGTATCGTATTGTATGCACACAAGCCCCACATAGCTGCATAGCCTGAACATACAGTACAAGGAGTGTGTGGGATGATAGCAACCCACAGGTGGAGATGGGTATGGACGGCGCCCACAACCACATGTGTGTGTACGGTGCTCACGGCCACGACACATGAGCATCTGAGAGGCTAGCGCCACAGCTGTACAGGGTCGCATGTACATATGTTCAGCAACATCCCTGTATGTCCCACCACTGGCCTGTGGACCGATGGACAACAACCAAATGTGCAGATATGAGATGTGCACAGCACATCACAGATGCCTACCGAGAACAGGCCTACCATGTAGACATGTGCACAGTAGGTCTGCGCCACCTGCAGTCAAACACGTTAGGTGCCAAACCACACCAATAGTCCAGGCAATGACACAGATGGGCGTGCATGCCTCTGTGTATGTATGTCTGTGAATGGCTCCGCATAGCAATATAGCCGTGTCACCATTGTGAACAACAATATGAATGGGTTGTATGTGTGAGGGTGCATCATATGTGTATGGTCAGATCGATGATACCATCAGTGGGCCTGCTATGTGAACATCCATGTCCCCATACATGGATACCTCTGCTGAGGCCAACACCACATTCACACAGGGAGGGATGGCGGTGTAGTGCAGCAGCAGACATGTGGGTGGCAGCGGCAATGTATGTACACATATGTGTTACCCACATCAGTTCAGGCAGCTATCCATGTGCATGGGATAGCGGTGTGTGTACACATACAGCACTGTGTCGATCAACATCCCAGCACATAGCACCTGCCAGGGCTACAGTGTATGCATGGATGTGTGATACCTGCATGCACCACACACACCCTCAACAAGCAGCGGACAGCATACCTCGCTGGAGGACAGTGTCCACACCATGGTGATAAACATGTTGAATGTCCATATTCACACAGCTATGACAAAAGCAATGGACAGCCACCCTGCCAATACCGTCAGCCCCTGGGTGGGTCACACCCATTGCCATGTATGTGGCATACCCTGCCATATCATGCAGAGATGACCAGCAAGGCTGCATGAGCTATCACAGTCCCACATGGTGCAATGGACAAAAGGCACTCTCACTATCAACCATACACAGTAGTAATGTGGTGGCGATGCACCCTGTCATGTTACAGGTGCTGTGTGATGCTCTGCACAATGTGTGTGTGTACATGCTATGCATGGCCTTTCCTGCTAATGTGTCATGGTTACACATTGCTCCATGTCTATCACATACGTAACACAGGTGAGCTGGGGCAAGTTGTCCAGCACCGGTACAGTGGTGTGTGGAAGTACATGGCACAACACATGCATGTGCAGGGGTCCATGTGTATGTGTACAGTGCCGCTGCTGACGGTCACAATGGACACAGACGTGATGTGTACTGACATATACGGAGCGGACAGGTCGACAGTAGCACAGACGCCACATGGGGACTTATGCCAACTGATATGGACATAGGTGCAGCCAGGTACACATGTCCATGGCAGGCTAACATCTACATGGTGCGTGCACAGTGTGATGGGGTGGCACACAGATATGATGTGACACCCAGTGCTCAATGGTGTGAAGCCACAACATCGGCTGTGTCACCGCCACGATGCCCTTCACAGATCACTGTGCAGATGTCGTACATGTCATAGCAATGTATTTCCAACAGTATGCCAGCACAGCAGTGTGAATGTGACCTGCCACCATCATTATGTCTTCCAGATAATGCCACGTTCCCGGCTTCCACCATTTAGCCGACAGGAGGAGGAGGTCATCATACCATACCTCCAGAGTAACTACAACGCCCTGTTTAGCCATGTGCCACAGCAGGCAGAGGAACGGCAGGAGATGTGGGAGGAGTTGTGCAGGAGGGTGAACAGCGTGGGCGGAACCAACCGCAGCTACCAACAAATCCGCAGGCACTGCACAGACCTGATCCGGCATGCAAGACAGCGTGCCGCTGCAATCGCCAGGCAACAACGTGGGACAGGTGGTGGGCCACCAACACAGCCCCCACTCACAGCTACGGAGGAGCTCCTGGCCAGTCTGGGGACACCCACGGAACAACACGCAGAACCACCTGCGTCCATCGTGGAGGTGGGTGTCTCCCGAGCTATGAGCCTGGAGCCGCATGGTAAGTCAGTGTTGCATGTTTGTATGATAGGCGACGTGGGTGTGGGTGTCATAGTACAACACATGATATAGCAATACATGCCAGGTATATGGCCACACAAGATGCAAACCATTGTATGCTATGTTGTGTTAGCAGACATGTGCATAGCACATGCTACCACACACATGCATGATGTGTCATGCACAGTGCTGACCGTGGAGATAGTAATGGCTAATGTGTATACCTTTGTGTAATGCCTTTACAGGTATGTCTGGCGTGTCGCAAGGACAAGGGTCTGTTGCAGGTAAGTCTGTTGCTAGTCAAACGCATGTTCTGCTGTATTGATATTCCCCATGTGTCTAGGCATGACATGCTCACCTGTGTGTGCCCCCGTCACGGTATACAGCTCGCACCACCCGACATACACACCACCCATGTACAGTAGATACACCCGCTATCAGAGTGGTATGACACCACACAACCTATTGGTGTGTTACGTGCATTCAGCTATGCATACAATGGTGTAGGTGTTACACAATGGCTGCATGTGTAGTATGCATTGGTATGCCAGTGCAGTATGGACACAGTACCACAGAGTGAGCTGTGATCTGGCCAGAGCACAGGTGTTACCAATGTGACCCATGCCCCTGCATCGGGTGCACACGCCAGACATGGCGCATGCCATGTCCCATGCACGTGGATGTCTGGCTGCAGCATTGTCACACCATGATATGACCTATGCACAACATAGCAGACATACACACTGTCAGCATATCCGCAGAGAATGTGACACGTCACACTAGTATGGGTGTATGTCACAGGGGCCACCACAGGGCCGTGTGCACGATGTCTACCACACACAATTGTCAATGACTCAGACAGACAAGGCCATGGTTGATACCTACAGGCATGTTGCCACACAGCACATCCACAGTGGGTACTCACCATTGCACCCTGTACACACATAGTGGGTTCATCAATGTAGTGGACCCCCTGGACATCTGATGTAGTACACCAGTGACATGAAATTCCTCTCCACAGCTACTACAGGTGCCTCCAATGTCCACCATATATGTGCTGCTGAGCAGCTGAACTGACTTACAGACATGGCAATGTAATGCGCTCAGGACACGCATCGCACAGACACATAGCTGTGTCCTGCTACTGTGCAGTGGCACGGAGCCCCCACCACACACCGAACAGCTATGCACACAGCTCACACCAACGCATACCTGCACAGACATCACTGTTACACATACATTGTATCTGTACACTGTACACATAACACTGCACCATGACAGCCATTGTGATGTGGTGCATGCGGTGGGACACCATCTTCACATGTCCACATGATACCGCACATGTTTGCGGTGTACATTACATAGTGTCGGCAGCCATGTGTACTCTCAACTCGCCCGCGGCCACACGGTGTATCACGCTGATGCATGCAAACTACCATGAATGTGTGTACTGCATGCCTACTAAATGACACCTGCCTGTTGTACTGTCCCCACCAGGGCAGTGTACATACTGCCACTATGAATGTCTGGTCTGCATTCACTGGTCTGTGTTGTGTGAATGCTGCATGCCACCTGCATTATCACATGCATGCTGTGTGTGTGTGTGTGTGTGTGTGTGTGTGTGTGTGTGTGTGTGTGTGTGTGTGTGTGTGTGTGTGTGTGTGTGTGTGTGTGTGTCTGTATTGTAACCGATGGTATGTCTTTGTATTGACAGGTGCTGTAGGTGCTTCCCTCCCGCGGTCAATCTGATGCTAGTGTCCCCACAGATACTAGTGGTGATGAGCATGTGCATGAGGCACAGGCAGGGTCGTCACAGGCAGAGTCTGTGCCACTGGAGAACATCACACATACGTCCCTTTCATCCCGCACACGGTTCAGATGCCGACACATACCCCAACACCGCTGCCCATAGATGACGGTCAGTCAGCGTCTGTTGTCCCCGAGCAGGAATGTGTGGTGGCTGCAGAAGGTGTGGGTACACACGATGTTGCCAGTGTAAGGACTGGTGCAGTGCCACGCAGGCATGTGGCAGGTGCTGCCCGTAGGGGAGCACCGCTAGACATACACCTGCCGTACAGGGTGCAGCAGCTGGTATAACCAGACGCATGTTCCAGACTGTAATGGCGGCGCAGGCACACGCCGAACGGCAGAACCAGGAAGGGCAGAGGCTGCAGAGGTCCGCAATCCGTACCCTAAATGACAGCATCCAGGCATTGGCGAATGCACAACAGCATCTTGCCGATGTTCTGGATAGGAGATTGGGCGACATGGCTGGTCTCCTCGACCGAGGCTTGGCCATCCTTGAGCGTGGCCAGACCGTGCAGGAACAACAGGTAGGGGTGAGGCATAGGGCACGGGCGTGTGCCAGCAACACCACCTGCTGCAGATCAGCGTGCGTGCCACCTCCCATGCCCACACAGACAGTGATGGTAGCAGTAGCACTGCAGCTGCTACTACACCATCCACACCAGGACAGAGCAGGCCACGTGGACGCGGCCCTGGACGGCCCGCCGTGGGCACGCTTCCAGCGGACATGTGACATCGGAGAGTGGACAGTCTGTACCTCCACCCGGTCGTGCCCGTGCGACCCCAGGCAGGCGCGGGTCACTTCGCCGCCGGCAGACACAGTGAGCCGGAACACCTGCACTGTACAGTCAGGGGCTGCCAAGCATACCCCGTGTAGGCATCACAGATGACTGAACTGTGTACACACACACCCACACACAGCAGACACAACTGTAGGGCTCCACCACACCCACATGCAATCTACATAGTCATGCCCACTCAATGCACTGGCCCTTACACACACACATGATGTCATCCATTGGTACAGCCCATGCCTGTGGCACACATATCACCCTGTGCATATGATTAAGTCTCTGCTGAGTATAACTGTGAGCCACACCATCAATGCACGGTTAAGCTAACATATTATGATGCACAGGGTGGACACGATAGTGAGAGGTGTATGTGATACCTGTGTCCGCATAGTACGTGATGTGTATGTTGTGGTGTGTGTGTATGGCTGGTGACAGGTGTGTATGTGATGTGGGTTGTGCACGGACATCATGCAGCAGACATACCATGCAGGACAGGTGCAGCATTCATTGATATGTGTACACAGTATGTGTGGTGGTTACATGTGTAGCACCATGTCGGTGCAGTTAACCCGTATGATACTGATGGTGTACTTGCACGTGCCTACTGGGAGCACTGTAATTAGTTCCCCACGTCGTCGTCGGGTACCCTCAGGCATGTCTGGCAAAATCAGCATAGCACAGTTACCCACATCCGGCATGGACCTCTACATAGGTACATAGGCGCACATGAACGTAACAGGATATGTGCCCTACGACATGTGTGGACCTAGCATGACTGTGTGTGGCATCTAACACCCCGCAGGATGGGGATGCCATATCCATCAGTCCCCAGTCCCTGGTCTAGCAGTGACACACAGAGGTTGACTGGCGCATAACTATCGTCACACATCCACACGCCATTAGCAGTCCTGGACAAAGGCAGTCAGGGCCTTTCCTTCACATGGCCTGGCACTCCTGCCCGTGTTGTAGGGGGTGTCTGGCCGTTACCCTGTTCCCCCAGCACGTCCCACTCATCTTTGAGTTGAGGTGTCTGACAGTCGCTTCTGTGCCCGTGTTTGCATGGGGCCTGGGAGGTGGAATGTGCCCATGTCACCCAGGTCAGACATGGCCGTGTATGTCAGGCACAGATCACCACGGAGCAGCTGTGCTGTGAAGATCCACAGCCGGTGTCCCCTTGGCCGCAGCTTGTGACACATGTCCTAGCACCGCCATCCCCGCCATGTGGAACGCTTATGCGGTCCTTCCGAGTGCTGCAGGCGACAGGTTAGCTACAGGCCACATGTGCCATTGTATGCAGTCATTGCTCTGGTGTGTGATGTGTACAGGGGTACAATGAACACCCTGATGTGGTTGACATTCCATCCAGACCAGGAGGCCACAATGGAATGTCTTCACACCCACATTGCCATTGTGTGTGTTGACAGAGGTTGCCGACAGGTGTGGTAGCCATTTCCTGAACACGCCCACCATCTTTAATGGCGCATCACCTACATGTGACATTGGGACGAACATGTCCTTCACACTGGGTAGGGCTGCACCTTCTCTGGCATTTAGTAGCAGGCCATGGCTCTGGCACCAGTCATCCTTGTCTATGACGCCCTAGGTGGATGTCCGTGTAACATGGGGTGTTGGGTATGTTGGCTGGTGCGTAGTCATCTGCATACCTTGTCTGCTACAATCCCCTATGATTGCATGCACATTGAAGGTCGGATGCCATATGGCAGGGGCACAGGAGTGAGCCCTGTGGGCCTCCACTGGGTCCAGATATGAGTGTGACAAGGCACCTTGAGCACCAACCCTGTGTGGTGTGACCTCCAACCTGTCTGAGAAGCATCGGGTGACATATGTCCCCACATGTATGCTGGCGAGCCTTCTATGGGTCCCATGTGTAGTGTGCTCTGAACGCTCCCACCAGGTCATGGTACTGTGTGCAAACCCACGATCCCCATCAATGGCCTTGGTGACCACTCCAGACTGGACGAGCAGGTTCGGGAGGCAGGATCTGCCCTTGACTATGTAGTTGTGGGTATGTTCCGGTATTGGCTGTACACCGCTATCTGTAACCATGGCCACCTGTATGGACCTCCACACAGCTTTGCAGACAACACTTGTCAAGCGTATAGGGTGTGGCTGTTGACAGTCCATGGGAGCACTACCCTGGCATAGTGGGACCACAGATGCCATATGGCATCCATTGGGGACATAGCCCATAGTAAGGCTAACATGACACAGTGGACGCATGTGTGGGCCGAGGGCCTCAATGAGGATGGATAGCACACAGCCAGGGACACCATCGGTGCCCATTGCTGACGTGTCAACCGCCATAGAGATATGGGATCACCCGAGGCCATATGACATGTTTGGGAGGATACACTCTGGTGGGATGGATATGTTCCCTGTTGGGGATGTATGCATGGAACATGTCCTGTGGTTTGCAGACAATGTCTGTGGGTGCAGTGACTGTTGTACCATTCTGGACCATTTCCAGGCAAGTCTGTGTGCCCCAACCATGTCCTTACCACAGTTAGGGAAGGCCCTGTGGTTGTCTCATGTGCCCTCTGCAGTACCACTCCCACAAGCGGACCTGGATGATGGTATGTGGGGCCGTATGGTAACGCCGGTATGAATGGGTGATGGTTTCCTGGTACTGTCATTGCTCTGCCATGTAGTAGCTCCAACTGTTGATGTACAGGTAGCCAGTGGCTGCAGTCCACCACACCATGTGCCTACCTGTGGTGGACAAGGGCCTGATGTCATCATGTTTGCCTGTTGCAGACATGCATGTGGGTGGTCGGGAAGGCATTCGTTAGGCGCTTGCAGGTCTGGCCTCTGTTCAACACTGGCATGGAGGACTTGTAGGGTACCACACCGGTCGTGATGTGTGTGGTTTTATGTGGAGAGGTCATCACTGAGGTCCCCATGCTGGTGTTGGTTACAGTGAGTGGATGACCAGTGGATCCACTATACGGTCTTGCATCACCATTGGGGCTGTACATCCTGTGTGGGGCATATCCTCACCATGTGTGATGGGCAGAACTGTCAGACATCCCCCCCCTAGTATGTATGGTGCATGGCTGTTTAACAGTGGCCAGGTGTGTGAACACCTGGGACTGCTGGCGACTGTGTTGTGCCATGGGTAATGTTCCCAGGCTATGTATGGGTGGTTCATGTCACCCAATACGGTGCTGTTGTGAGAGCATGCCCACTCACCAGTGTCCTCAGGACATCTGTGAAGGTATCCTGTGTTTGGGAGGGTTGTCTGTAGCATGCAACAAACTGTAGGCCAGTCCTACACATGGTTAATTGCACCTAGATATTCCCCGCAGCAACGGCCACGTCTGTGGCATGGCCGGGTTGCTGTTGTGTGGCCGGACACACAGGACGGTCCGCATTCCGCCACCCATGCCGTCGCACCATGTGTATGCATGTCTGATCTGTGCCGACTCTAAGTGTCTGAGCATGCCCAGTAGGCAGCTGTGTAGATAGACACACAGCACAGTGCACACCGCGGCCGTCTGCAGTCATACCCCGGGTGCATGCCTGTATCCCCTACGCAACGGCCACGTCTGTGGCATGGCCAGGTTCCTGTTGTGTGGCTGGACACACACGACGGTCCACATTCCGCCACCCATGCTGTCGCAACATGTGTATGCATGTCTGCCCTGTGCCGAGTCTAAGTGTCTGAGCATGCCCAGTATGCAGTGATGTACTGATCAGTAGTTACTTGTCATTTCCGACTGCAGCACTAACGTGTTAGTGTACGGCGACCTTGGGATGGTAACAGACTGCGTGACTGCGCGGCCTGTCCGAACACCCGATCGGGCGCATTGCCTCTGCAAATCATACCACACACGTAGGGGTATGCCTCCTGACAGCGCTCTGCTCAGTAAACTCGGTAGCGCATTCTGTAAATGCTTCATACTGTAGTGTGTTCATGTAGATGGGCGTAGGTTCGTCCCCCGTCCCTTCCGTGTGTGTGTGTGTGTGTGTGTGTGTGTGTGTGTGTGTGTCTCTGTGTGTATGTGTTTCCAGCTGCCTCTGCGACTGATTATGATTTTAGACGCTCCGCAACACATGCCTTGGCCATTGCCAACTATTGTCTTGCGGGTGACGTCAGCAGCCTACAAGTATGCCTGTGACAGCGCTCTGTGTAGTAAACTCGGTAGCGTGTTCTGTAAATGCTTCATACTGTAGTGTGTTCATGTAGATAGGCGTAGGTTCGTCCCCCGTCCCTTCCGTGTGTGTGTGTGTGTGTGTGTGTGTGTGTGTGTGTGTGTGTATGTGTTTCCAGCTGCCTCTGCGACTGATTATGATTTTAGACGCTCCGCAACACATGCCTTGGCCATTGCCAACTATTGTCTTGCGGGTGACGTCAGCAGCCTACAAGTATGCCTGTGACAGCACTCTGTTTAGTAAACTCGGTAGCGCTCTGTAAATGCTTCATACAGTAGTGTGTTCATGTAGATAGTCGTAGGTTCGCCCCCGCCCCTTCCGTGTGTGTGTGTGTCTCTGTGTGTGTGTGTTTCCAGCTGCCTCTGCGACTGATTATGATTTTGACGCCCGCAACACATGCCTTGGCTATTGCCAACTATTGTCTTGCGGGTGACGCCAGCAGCCTACAAGTATGCCTGTGACAGCGCCTGTGTAGTAAACTCGGTAGCTGCTCTGTAAATGCTTCATACTGTAGTGTGTTCATGTAGATAGGCGAGGTTCGCCCCCGCCCCTTACGTGTGTGTGTGTGTCTCTGTGTGTGTGTGTTTCCAGCTGCCTCTGCGACTGATTATGATTTTAGACGCCCGCAACACATGCCTTGGCCATTGCCAACTATTGTCTTATGGGTGACGCCAGCAGCCTACAAGTATGCCTGTGACAGCACTCTGTTTAGTAAACTCGGTAGCGCTGCTCTGTAAATGCTTCATACAGTAGTGTGTTCATGTAGATAGTCGAGGTTCGCCCCCGCCCCTTCCGTGTGTGTGTGTGTGTTTCCAGCTGCCTCTGCGACTGATTATGATTTTGACGCCCGCAACACATGCCTTGGCTATTGCCAACTATTGTCTTGCGGGTGACGCCAGCAGCCTACAAGTATGCCTGTGACAGCGCCTGTTTAGTAAACTCGGTAGCGCTCTGTAAATGCTTCATACAGTAGTGTGTTCATGTAGATAGTCGAGGTTCGCCCCCGCTCCTTCCGTGTGTGTGTGTCTCTGTGTGTGTGTGTTTCCAGCTGCCTCTGCGACTGATTATGCTTTTAGACGCCCGCAACACATGCCTTGGCTATTTCCAAATATTGTCTTGCGGGTGGCGCCGGCAGCCTACATGTATGCCTCTGACAGCGCCACGCCAGTTACCTCGGTAGCGCTGTGTAAATGCTTCATACTGTACTGAGTTCATGTAAATAGGCGAGGTTCATCTCCGTCCCTTCCGTGTGTGTGTGTGTATCCGCTACTTCGACAATACAACTGAATGAGCAAATTGTTACAGTGTTCACAATCAACACTGTGATATTTAAAATCATGTTAAGACTCACATTGTTGATTGTTAACATTCGTAGACATAGCATTTTTCCTGCACACGCTGTGGAAACAACGGAAACGTTGCATCTTTTCATGAACTGTTTAAATGTTACGAAGACTTGTGTTGTGTCGAACTACGGGACTATTCTTGCTGCAGGTTGCTGGTTTGTTTGTGTTTCATAGTACAATATCATGTAATAAGTGTGTTCATAGTATGCTTTCTGTGATGTTGACATGTGTGTGTTTCGTTAGCAGTACGTCTCTGCTTTCTATGCTGTGGCTACATCTCCATTGCTCGCATAGAAAGTGACAAATGGAAGTGTAAGGGTGGATACTTAAAGCCTGGATACTTCCATGTTATGTGTAAGTCTCACAGGGCCAATGGGTAATAGCGCATACATGTCTATGAAGTACCTTTGCATACCATATGCGACCTGTCGTGGACGAAATGTTTATGTTGACTGTTCCATCTACCTATGTGTGACATGGTTTGTGGCCATAGGGTGCCAGCAAGTCTTCCCTGTTCATTGGGTGTTTGCCATGGTGTATTGACATCAATCCTATTAATTCACCGAAGGATGTCTTTCTTTGGTGTCAACGCCATAGTTTGACCATCCTATGTCATTCCCAGCAGACGTGGAGATTGTGCCATTGGTATCTTTACACAGGTGACCCATCTGTTCCACTGTATGGAAGCCTGTGATCCCCATAGATGTGCTGGCACATTGAGTGTTGTGTACGCCGGTATCTGCCCAGCGGTCTTGCTTTGAATGGGGAGTGTGTACTGTAGACCGCATCTGTGTTCCCTGGGTTATGCCTTGCAACAGCTGTGGGATTCCCCAGGTTTGCAGCTATGGGTGCCATCTCGGCCGCACGCTTGTCCATCCATGGAACTGCCTACGGGACACTAGTATCGGGCTGTCAACATTCCACGGCTGCATTCTCCATTTCCGTGGATGATCGGTATTAGTATTGCGGAGTAACGATATGTTATGGCCACGCCCCGCACACGGGGCCAGGACGACGAATCATCTGCCAATCCACACCGACACCCATATTTGCATACCCACGATCCCATGTCTGGAACCCTCGACAGTACCCCTTGCACACCCTTCATGTGTGCGGAAATGGGATGTGAACCTACGTGTATGGACGCAGCAGCCTGGGGAGTCCTATTCATATGTCCTGCATTTCATGGACGGCTGTCATCACCCTTGAAGACGCTTGTGGTGCATATATCTACCTGTGCCGTAGTCACGGCTGTCACCTCTTCCGGTTCACGCTATGTTGCCTACACTTACCTAAGGAGTAATTTTTGGGTCCTGCAATGGACACCGATGTGCATATGTAAAGTTTAGAACATGTTGGACTGTGTCCATTCGGCCAGTGTGTTTGACTGCCGCCGTATGTTCCCCATTCCCGGATGTCTGTCCGCCTACCCATATTATGTAGTGCTACGTAACCCGTGTCCTTCCACAATTTACCCATAGGGTGTTACTGTAGTCATGCAGGTTGGCAACTGCTTTAGATAATCCTCACAGGTACCATTGCGAACTATCCGCCACTGTATTGTCAGTATAACACAGCCGGTACATGTACAACCTATTTATTGATGACAGTATGTCGTTTATGTGTGTGAACGCCATATTTGAGCGATAGTATGACCTTCCTACTTGACGTTGTTGGTGTGCCATTAATATGTGTTCCACAGGTCGCAGGTATGTTCCGCAGAGTGGAAGCGGGTGATCCCCACATACTTGATAGCACCTTCGCTGCTGTGTACGCTGGGATTCGCACGGCAGGATGGATGTCTACGGGGTGTATCTGCTGTTGTTTCCATCTTAATGTCTTGTGTCATGCCCTACTACGGCTGTGTGATTCCACCAGGTTTGCTATTATGGGTGCCATCTTGTCCGTACGTTTGTCCATCCTTGGGAAATGCCTACTGGACACTGATGTAGGGCTGAGCACATTTCACACATGCCTTTAGCATTACCCTATGGATGCTTTGCATCCTTACTGGGGACTAAGGCACGTCCTGTACCCACAGCCCTCCCACGGGCGGACAACGGATTATCTGCCAAACAACACCGAGCCCCATTTTGCATACCCAGGATACCATGGCTGCAACCCCCACGGTACGCATGACACATGCTTCATGTGTGCGGAACTGGGATATGGACGACATGTATGGACACGGCAGTCTGGGGACCTCTGTTCATATGTCCTGCATGTCATGGCCAGGTATCATCAACCTTAAACACGCTGGTGGTGCATATGTCTAGCTGTGCCGTAGTCACGGTTAGTATTCTGATTGGCCGATCTCGGTGTATGAAGGAGCAGACGTTGTGATTTTTGGAGTCCTACAATGGACACCGATGTGCATTTGTAAAGTGTAGAACGTGTTTGACTGTCCCCATCTGGCCAGTGGTATTGACTGCCGCTGTATGTTCCCCAATCGTGGATGTCTGCTTGACAACCCATCATTTCTATTACATGGCCTATCTATATCCACGTGCCAGTATGCGGAAATACAGCAAACCTTGCGTCCTGCCCATCTTCCTAAACGACATCATGGAACATATATCGGCAAAAACAGACACTGTCAAATACGATAGACTCCACAGTGAAAGGATACTGAGCTCTCTCACCTACTAACATGGGGCATCGTCGGAGTACGGAATGCATGACATAGCCGTCCCTTATACACTTCCTTCAGAGTCGGTTTAAAGCGAAATAATCAATAAACCTGCTCATAGTTAGGTGGACAGTGCTCCAAGTCTTGATTATAACGTGACATATACATATCAGTGTTGCATGCCTTACTTCATGGAAACAATAATACGGCAACAATGTGTCAATATATATACAATATTGGTAAATACAATCGCTATCCGGACACATAGTTGATAATTGCTGAGAGTGCACCTTAGAATGTAGTGTGTTGATCAGGCTATTGTATATCAATGTGTATAATAGTAGCATTACGATAACAAAGCATGGAATCAATAAGTACTATTTAAGCATATATTTGACAATTATGAATGTAAACGTGGAGGAGACATCCGTAACCTTCCCTGGTTCCACTGGATCACACACGCACACGCACACCGCATGTCCGGATTGTGGGTTACGCGCACGCCACATTACGCATATCCGTAGTCCGCTTATATATGTTTACAGTGTCTGTGTGGTTACGTGTTTTATGCTACTTGTGACTATTCCGTAACATATGTCTGATCCGTTGACGGACGGTGCAGAAAGCACTTACAGCTTTATATATGTAACAGTCTTTGCAGCATGGACGCTTTTACGCACACGCACATGTATATGTTCTATAGTCTTCCTCTTTTCCTCTCTTTTCCTAACCCCTGCCTCTTCCCTTTTATTCATCTTACATTCCCTTTTACTACTGTATCCTTCTGAGCTTCAACTGTTATCCATATGGCAAATGCCTTATTGCATAACCTTTATGTACTAGATAAAATGCTTTGAAATTGACCAAACATTATGTATGATATTAAACTGTTTGAGATCCTTAATGTATGTTGATTTTATTAACAAATTGATTTATATTTCTAATTTTATTGTATGTCTTTATTAATAATATGTCTGTCTGTCATTATTATGTTATGTGTGGAGCTTTTCTCCCGGCCTCTAATGCAAATGGACATATATCCAGCTAGACTAGCCCGGTCATCAAATGTAAAATAAAATAGATTAAAACTAAAATAAATAATAATAGTCGTAATTCGAACGTGACTGCATTCACGTTTGACGGTTACTGTGACCAGTGCACGTTAGCTGTTCGTTGTCATTAATATGCATACCCATGGTACCTATATACATTTACATATCCCCCCCCCCGCACACACGCACGTCACAGGCATCCATTCTCCTGCTGGGAAAGGTGCGGTACTGCATGTTGAACATTCCTATTTCCCTCGCCATGGCCCAGGATCCATATGTCGCCACCGCAGGGCTGTTCAGATGACAGCTGCTTATATCCCATACGCATACAGGCCTTCGATTGTCAGGGTGTTGCTGTGGTGCTTTGGGTTTGGTCTTGGCCGCCCACTGTACGGGACTGCCCTGACCCTGTACGAATGTTAGATGAGTCACATGGGCACGTTTTGTCCGTGTCCATGGTACCATGTCACGCCCCCAATTATTCGTAATCGTGCCGATTGGCCGTGTACCCGCTGTAGATGTCGTTATACTAATTTCACACGGTGTGCTCGAAATAACCAATTTCCATTACTAACCCTCCGTGTGTATGGCCTGTGTCGCAATATTACAAGGGTTTAACATTGCGTGACGACTTTCAGTGAGCCACAGACATGTCCGTTGCTTTGTTTGGACCGGTTCCGCTGTGCTACACACATTTAACATGGCGTAACAGGTTGAACATCTCAGACACGAGGACATCGGGTTGTCCGTCGCTGTCTATTATTGAATGTCTCTGTGGAGTTTGTTTCACAAAGCGAGACAATGTCGGCATTGTTAACGGGCATCACGTGCAGTACGCCCGCACCGCCGCGGGTGACGTATGTCTGCCTTTGGCCGGCGAACAGGCATTATGCTGTGCCATTATGTCTGGGGATATATGGTTTCCTTACATAGATGATGTGCCATACTAGCAATGACCCTAGCAATGACCCGCTGCCTGGGTGTGGGTACTGCTGTATTACCCACGGAAGAGTGGCCTCACGGTAAGTGGTGACCTAGGCAGAAGTTGCCACCGATACATCACCCGCTCACCTCCTCCTGGTCTACCTACACCAAATAGAGTCTAGAAAGGTGCCCCGAGTAGAGCAACACCCTAGGCGGCTACCTACTTGGCCTATGCCTATGGCCGGCTATGTGTGTGGTCCCTTGGGCATCGGACTCGAACGTACACGCCTGCCGTGGGTATGTCCAACATTACCCACACCCAGCCCCAAGGCAGTCAACACAGCATCCATGGCTCCACATGGTGTCCCAGCTGTGTACTCCAGGAACTCTAACTCACACTTAGGACAGCTGTTTAATCTTAGCCTCACCTCAGGATACGTACCTGAGTAGTAGCACAGGGCGACTGTAGTCACACTCCACATAGATGGTGCCTCCACTGAGCCTGGTTATTACCATACCATTAGTTTGACAAGCCTTATCTGCAAAGCCATGGAGATGGATCATAATGGGACACATAGATATAGACATAGGGGACCCGATACTTTGGATACAACCCAGTTTAGCTTGGTCAGAGTCAGATCATGCCCTTTACACGTGTTTCACTTTGTAGACTCAGTCACCAAGGCCATTGCTGAGGGTAAAGCAGTCCATACAGCCTACCTCAACCCAGCAGAGGCCTTCGACACAATACCCTCGGGTATAATTGATAAACCCGCCATCTTGAATGTAAATCCATACATCGCCATATGGGTTGCAAACGGGCTAAGTCACAGAACACACATGGCCATAGTTGCTGGTGCCATGTCATACTCACAGCCAGTCACAGGTGGTGTCCCATGGGGCTCAGTCCTGGGTCCACTATTTCCAGCATCTACGGTTCCAATGTACACGCATACACAGGGGGTTATGGTGACAATGTTTGCAGATGACTGCAAACCGGTGGCATAGTCAGACACACATCTGACACAGATATCCTTCAGGAGTGCCTCACAGATGTGGATAAGTGGTACCAGAGACATGTCCTACAGCTAAATGCCAGGAAATGCATAGGCATACCCTTCGGTAAGAACAAGGTTACCCCGAGCTACCATATAGGTGGCAATCCACTGAGCACAGAGGGGGTTACCAGTGATTTGGGGACATGTGTTGTTGTTCACCGTTCGGTAGACACACATGTTGCTAACATAGTTAGGTAGACCTTCCACATTGCCCACATCATCATGAAGAGATTCACATCTAGATCAGGGGAGGTCATTGTCCCGTTGTACTCATCGCTCAATAGTCCTATGATTGGGTACAATGCCCCGTTCAGAATGTATCTGACCCAACACCTGCAGCAGCTGGAAAGGCACCAACAGTTCTTCGACAAACAGATGCAGGGTCTCAGGTATATGTGCTATACTGACCGACTGAAAGAATTCCAGCTGTATACAGTTGCATACCACTTGCCCAGAGGTGACCCGTGCCTGGCATACACGGCTATGTCGAACCCAGATCTGATGACTATGCTTCACGAAATAAGTTAGATCCTCAGAACCACAAGGGCAGCTGACGACACCTTGACACTGTCATTAATCGAACGTGTTGTTGGGACGGATTCATCACCCAGACACTCACTATGCTGTGGAACAACATCCCAGTACATGTGAGGGCAAGCACCTCGCTGGCCTTGTGTTAGTATTTACACATGGATGACTGAGTTGATTTATTTAAGTAACCTTCTAACTGAATATTTACATTAGCACATTGTGAATGTTTACATTCCGTTTGGTCTATTTTACAGTAGTCATAATCATACGGTTTATGTGTATATATTATGGTTCATTTATATTACTAGGTGTCTGCAGTTCTGTTAATATATTGGCACAATCCGTAGGACATATATGTGTATCTTACACAGTCAGACATTTGGAAAACATTTTATGTTGGTTCATGTTTCATATATGTACATATATTTATATTTTCCGATGAAGACTGTACCTTTCGAAGCAATGTCTGCTGTCCTCACTGTGTGGGATCTGCAACGCAAGTGAGGTTTGTTCGCTTGTCTGCCTTTAAGGCATGTAATTAGTACCTAGCACATGTAATGTACTGACCATTTAATGCTTGTAAATGTAGTAGGTTGGACTGCATTGTATGTAGTCTGAATAAGTCTGCTTATAAAGCAGACGGCGGGCTCCAATAGACTATGGTGACTGCCTTTAATTCTTGGTGTGCTCTGGTTGGTCACTGACGGTCCCTACAGTACCTCGTCTTTGCTTTAGACTTCATCAGCCGGTTGTCTGTGTTTGTTGTATGGGGAATGTCAACTGTAGTCCCTATGTGTATGACTTGTGTAATGCCTTACTACGGCACTGTAATTCCACCGGGTTTGCAGTTATGGGTGCCATCTTAGTCATACGCTTGTCCATCCATGTGAATTGCCTACTATACACTGGTATAGGGCTGTACACATTTCACACCTGCATTTTGCATTCCCCGCAGTATGGTGTGCATTAATAGCGGAGAGTGACGTGTTACGCGACATGTCCCTCCCACGGGCGGACAAAGGATTGCCTGCTAAACAACACCGAGGCCAGATTCTACATACCCAGACTCCCTTGACTGCAACAGTGCACAGTACCCATTACACATCCTTCATGTGTGCTGGACTGTGATGTGGACGCAGCTGAATGGACCCGATACCCTGGGTAATTCTATGCATGTGTGCTGCAGTTCATGGACAGCTATCATCAACATTGAACACGCTATGCATATGTGTACGCAGGACGTGGTGACGACAATTAGATCACATGAGTAATGCAGGAAGCTAGCAGGCATTCTCTGAACAGAATTTTTGGGTCCTACAATGGACACCGATGTGCATATGTCAAGTTAGATGTTGCTGGACTGTGTCCACCTGCCCAGTGCTTTTCACTGCTGGTGTATGTTCCCAATCGCGGATGTCTGTTTGACTACCCATTCCACATGGTGCTACATAACCAGCTGATTTAGTACTGTGAACAAATTACATACATCCAAAGATGCTGGTTAGCAACTGCTTCATATAAACCTCAGACATCCCAATGGGACATATCCGTCACTATATTTCCAATATAACACCACCGGAACATGTTGCTTACCTATGCATTCATTTAACCATGTTGTCTTCATAGGTGGGAAAGCCATAGTTTACCTACCGTACCTGACGCTGTGTGTGTGCCATTAGTATGTGTTCCACAGGTCGCACATGTGTTACGCTGTACGGTAGCGGGTGCTCCTCAGTCTGTTGCTGGCAGATTGAGTGCTGTGTACGCCGGTGTTGGCACGACGGTCCTGCTTTGTATGTGGAATGTCAACTGTAGTCCCTATGTGTATTTCCTGTGTTATGCCTTCCCGCCGCTATGTCATTTACCCGGGTTTGCAGTTGTGGGTGCCATTCTGGCCATACGGGTGTCCATCCATGACAATTGCCTACTGGACAGTAGTATAGGGCTGTACACATTACACACCTACATTTAGCATTCTCCGGAGTATGGTTTGCATTATTAGCGGAGAGTAAGGCAGGTGATACGACACATCCTCCCACGGGCGGAGAAAGGATTGCCTGCGAAACAACACCGAGCACAGAGTCTACATACCCAGAATCCCTTGACTGCAACAATTGACAGTACCCATTACACATCCGTCATGTGTGCGGGACTGTGATGTGGGCGCAGTTCTATGGACCCCGATACTCTGGGTATTGCTGTGCATCTGTGCTGCATTACATGCACAGCTATCAGCAACATTAAACACTCTTGCGGTGCATATGTGTACCTGTGACGACAATGATTTCAGGTACGCATTGAAATAAGACATAATTTGGTTCTTTCCACAATTTTTGGGTCCTACAATGGACACCACTGTGCATATGTAAAGTGTAGAGCTTGTCGGACTGTGTCCTTGTGAGCACTGGGTTTCACTGATGCTGTGTGTTCAGCAATCGTGTATGTGTGCTTGACTACCCATACTGTGTTGTGCTACAGGAACCAAGTCTTCCGACACCAGAAACCAATGCTATACATCCAATGTTGCAGGTTAACAACCACTTTCATACCATACCCAGAGGTCACGATTGGGATGTATTGCCACTTTATTATCGGAACAACACCCCAGACTGTGTACATCATGGGAACTTTAGGCCAGTCTTACCGCCATTTCCAATTGTAATTGGCAGACACATGTCAATACATGTATGATAACACATATTGTAATGCAGAAGTTGATCTATGTTATTTGGACATTGGCTTCTGCTTTTGGCATCCGTTGCTGTGAGTGTTGCCAGTTACCATACACATTGCTTGCTCACAGGCAGACTACACAATACTGCGCAGTACTGTGGTCTCCTTTAAGGACCCTGAGCCAGTGGTCGATGGTACGGCAGCCACTGCATCAATCACATTTGCCATCTACCAGTACCTACAGGACTGCATGAGCCAGTCATTCACTTACCCAACTGTGGTTCAGTGTACCAATGCCGAGCATCCAGTGTGGTGTACCCCAGCCATACACAAAATGTACAACACGAGGAGGTGGCTACTACAAGGTGGAGCAGACACCTTGTGAGGTGTGAGACCCTTGGTCATCATATGTGTAGACATACACACTGTCATGAAATAGTCCAGGGCACATTCCACAGATATACCTACATGGACCTGGCTAACAATCATACCACCTTCAGTTGCTATGCTGGACACCTGGGAGCTCAGTCCCACATATGCTCTGACTGGGTTCACATAGAGGTGGGGTTTACTCAACATACACACATTGCCAACATACAGGCTGACAAGTCCAGTGAGGACATCTCCACACCCTCCACCACACATGAGGTGATGTGTGTACCACAGGTTTGTGGTCACCAAATGTTCTGTGACACACAGGTGGGACATGCTCTCTCCAGGGTAGTGGACATAGCATCGATGAGACCAGCTGGTGACCCCGCTGTGTACTCCACTATCTCGGTTATGAATTGGACACACAGTTAGGACAGCTATTTCTTTGTAGCCTCACCTCAGGTAGGGTACCCAGGTTGTGTCACATGGCAACTGTAGTCCCACGCCAGAAGGCCAATACCTCCACTGAGGCTGGCTATTCCTGTCCCATTACCCTGAGGAGACCTATCTGCAAAGACATGGGGAGGGATCATACTGTGGCTCGTACATGACTGCATAGGGGACATACTTACTTTGCCTCACACACGGTTTGTCTTGTTCAGGGCGGTTCATGCCTTTAAAGCATGGTCGACATTTTCGGCACAGTCGCCGAGGCCACTGATGGGGGTGTTGCAGTCCATACAGCCTACCTCGACCTGGCAAAGCCCTTCATCACATTACCCCCCTCAGGTATCGGTGATAAACCCATTGGCTGGGATGTGAACACGCACATCACAGAATGTGTTGTAAACTGTCTATGTGACACAACCCACACGGTCATAGTTGCTGGCAGCATATCAGACCTACTGCCTGTCAGAAGTGGTGTCCCATGGGGCCCTTCCATGTGTGCACTCCTGTCATACACCTACATCTTCACGGTACAGGCACACACAGGGGTGCTATGGGCAACAGTGTTTGTAGATGACTGCAACACAGGTGCCATAGTGGGACAGACATCTGACACAGATATCCTTCGAAGGCGCCTCCCAGATATGCATATCTGCTGTCAGGGACATGTCCCACAGCTAAATGCAACGTCATGCAACATCATACCTGTGGAGAAGTACTAGGTCACCCGTGTCCAGCATATAGGTGGCTGTCCACTCAGCACAGGGGTGATTACCAGGTATCAGGGGACAGTGTTGGATGGTCACCATTCATTCCACACACACGTTGCTATCGTGGTTGTGTGGGTCTTCTACATTGCCCACCTGTTGGTGCAGGGATTCACATCTACATCAGGCTAGGTCATTGTTCCCTTGTACCCATTACGTGTTACACCTATGATCTACTACATTGCCCCATTCAGACTGTATCTGACCATACACCTACAGCAGCTGTGAAGCCCACATAGGTTGATCGTTGTACAGATGCAGGATGACACCATTTTGTGTAATGCTGCCCCACATGTAGGACCCCTGCCACATCACGTCACATACCTGCTGTTTGTTGTTGGCCTGTGCCTGACATACAAGGCCATGTCAACCCATATGTCATGTGTATGCTTCACCTACTGTATCCGCATCCCTCAGAATCACTAGGGCAGGTGACATTTACCTTGTCACGGTCATTCATGGATGTGTTTGGGTGACACATATATCACCCATACAATCATTATGCTGTGAATCTACATCACAGTACATGTGAGACAGACATCCTTCCTAGCCTTGTTCGCAGCTATGTTGTCCATTGGATGGAGGATTGCAGGTATAGGCCAGGGATTACATCATTATCACTGCTTGACGGAGATACAGCAATATCATGGGTATTTCATCTGAAGAACAGAAGGTTGGCAAAGTCATCCTAACTATGGTGTAGTATTATGGCTGGGCCTGGGACGATGGCCTACCCTGTACCTATGGACATGTGAACCTATATTCATAGTTTGTCACATGTACAATTGTCTATCCACTATAGTCTTTCGCCACTGTATATTTCTGTGGCACATGATTGTCCTCTGTATTACATGCAGGTATGCTGTGTACATTGCACATACGTCACAGTTGATGACAGTGTATCTGTGTCCCTAACACTGTGATACTGAGGACTACCACACATCCTTCACAGCATTCCATGCATATGTCCATTCTATTCTTCTTTGGCCTATGGGGGTGTTAAGGCAAACATTACTCAAGTCCCTGTTTGTGCATGCTTCATGTTGGTGTTTGACCAGGCTCCGCTGCAGTCATGTGTTGGACAGTAGTGTGTCTGTGTGTTTGCCATGTGTTTTATTGCCAGTACATCTGTGGGAGGTGTAGTTGGCACATGTTCCTCTTTGCAGGGACACCCATCCTGGTGTTTGTGTCATGCATCTGCACTTGGCACGTGCCATATGTCCTGTACTTTTCCCACAGTCGTATGCCTTCATGCACTACTACTGCATGTTACTGGCTGTGTGTATGTGGTACACATGGACATTGTGATGTTTGTCTTGACCTATTCCAATGCTAGAACGTAAACATCTGTCAATTAAGTCTTTTAAATCAAACTGTAACACTCATTCGTATTTTCAACATGACACTCATTAACACAGGAAGCTGGGATTAATAACATTTTATTACTGTGCAGCAGGAGGCAAAGGAGTATGCAGTCAAAGTTTAGACATTTGTTCAACTCTATACATGTTCATCTGTATGAGCATTCTGTATACTATCATCTTTTGCACACATTAATGATGTTGTCAGTCACGAGGCATTTACATTGCTAGAGTACAGAACATTGTATTCCTACAGCAGTGCTCAGGTAATGCTTATTACATGTTTTCCCAAGAGGATAGCCCAACCTTGCGAGACACATATTCAGTTAGACTGTACTTTGGTAAGTTCTGCTCTGACACGGTTCCAACACTGTTCATATTCAGTCCTCACTCCGTGTCATACTAGGTTCCTGTGTCTCTCTGCTGAGCAGCTGTACTCTGTGTTACAGCTCACAAGCCTATCCTCCTCAGTAGAAGGATGACAGATATACCTGTACATACATGTATTATTCTGTAACCGAGCAGATGAGTAATGCTGACTGACATACACCTGCTGCACTGGTTACTGCTAGGGTACAATCACACTGCAGCTACACTACAAGCAATTACATGCATGAGAAGCTGTACTGCTATATTGTCAGGTAGAATAATATGCATTATACACTATTAGCTTCTAAAGTTGCACGTCATATTATGTTTAAATATGCATTTTGCTAACATTCTCCCTCCTTTGATTGCTTCTACTCTATCCAGAGACATATACAACATTATTTCATTCCCTGGCGCCTTCCTCTGTGGAACGCTTAACTAGGCAGGTAATTTGATGTACATTGCAAGTAGGATTGCATTTTCTATTGACAAATACCACTACAGGTCTTGATCCATAGTCTCGGTACAGGTATGTTGCCAGAGTCCCTGACTAATACTTACATGCACAGTATCCCGCACTAGACACATGCTCCCAATATGAGCAGAACAACACAAATGGCATTCATGATATTCAGTATGACTGACCCCATCCACCCAATGGTTTGTGGAAATGGTTCGGCAGTGGGTTTGGGCCTGTTTCCGCCATGGATGACACCTGCTATATTACCTGTAGGTGGGCGTTGCTTTTGGTCTCTTCATGTGGTAGTTGGACACAGCGATCTTCTTCAGTAAGCGCCAAGACGCACTCAATTCTCAGCGCCACGGTGCAGTCGCACTATTACATTTTGTGACACAACAGTTCTCATTGCATCCAGTTCATCAGTCACATGATCAGGAGCGGAAGTCACATTCATCCTTCCTCCGACAGTTTTGATAACCTCCTCTGTTCCCTGATTGCTTTCACTACTCCAGAAGCTGGGGGTGTTCCAGCCCAGGTTGTGACGCTGTCACTGAAGTCCATATGAATCGGTATTCCTTTATCTCTTGCAGAGGACTGACATGTCAGAACAGCTTCCATTTCTCCCAGTGGATTAGTAGGTTTCCCAACTGTGTTCCCAGTTCTTCGAGCTATATGTGTTATAGTTCGCTTCGCACCCACAGGCAATTGTACAGTATGTCATGTGACTGGAGCCAGACAACCCAAATAACAACTGCCGGACCACTTCCCAGGTAACCATTGCTATGCTTATTTCCCACAAACAACATAACTATATTCTACTTTATTACTGATGCGGGTTACCTCTGCATGTAACAAATTCCTGTCTCTGACAGAGTACTGTTTATACAATTCAGGATGTTTCTGCACATCCTTCAACATTGTTCTCATGATGTTTCAATACAAATTAGGAATGGTGCTACAAGTAGTACTGTGATCTTTGGCTGTTATATGACATTCGTAAGACACAGTTATGTTACAAATACTCCCACCAACTGCAACTGTACCATGTTTATGATAACATACAATTCCTTTTTGTGTAACAGGTAAGTACATTGCCACGTTGTCCTGTGATGTCACAGAACCTGTATCAAAGTGTAGATATTCACAAGTCTCGATCTATCCCCAAGGGGACCACATGCATCGGAAGTCCTCCATATGATGTAGGTATGGCAGTACAAACACAGCAATTTAAAGTGTTCCTGGTCTCTATCTGCACACGCATCATGCCTAGGGATCTGTTGAGGTGTGGAAGACACTCTGTGGCCAGTTCATCACGTATCAGTATTTGTATCCGTGTAGTTATATGCAGGTGAGGTTCCGGAAATTGTAACGTAAACACAAACATGGTTAATAGGTGTATAATCATTAGGACAGCAAACATAAATGTCTTTGGGGTTGCTTTGTATTGTTATACAGTCTTCGCCGGGTGATTCGGGCTCTTTGGTATATCAGCTACGAGATGTCAATCAGACTTGATATCCTTTACCAGTTTGAGAAATGTGACGTGGACCCAGGACAACCTCTCTGCAAACTTTACTGCGGTAGGCGTTGCCAACAGTACCCGGTACAGACATTCGCACTGTCCACTTGGCAATAATGTTCTTTGGATAACAGTGACATACACACAGGATACTGGTGTCAGCTATGCTTCCGTCTTCGTTTGCTCTTATCTGTAACAGACTTTAACTGAGGAACAGTGTTACTAGTTAACAATCCTCTCATGTCACCTACTACTGGGTCATCGACCTCCGCTCTGCAGGCATGACAGCTTTCCACTCTGGCACATGATATGCCATTCCACATACTACGTCGAAGTGGGTGCAGCAATTAACATTTGGAACAGTTGACAAGCTCAGCAAAGCTAGAGGAAGACAGTTCATGTAACTCGCCTGGATGTCACCCACCCAACTCCTCTACTTATTTCTCGATCCCATTCTGCGGCGGCAGCAGTCGTGCTGAGTGTGGGTTGTACATGCAATTGACATTCATGGTAATACGAAGTAATCCCCAGGTAGCGTGATTGTCTGGTTAACTACATGTGTTCTATTGTCACTGTAGCTTCTTTACAGCATGCCAGATCTATGGATAGTTAATTTTACTGGCACCTTTGCCACTGCTGCTGCATCCGGATTACTGGTTGGGAATGCTTCTAGCCATTTTGATTATCTATATGTGTAATCGCTAAACAGTCTTTGTTCCCTTCACATTTATGCAGATGTATGAATTCCATACAAATAGCACGGAACGGTTAGGGTGGTGTAGGTCAACTCACTCCCTTCGGTTTAAATACTCCCTGTGCATGATATCTACGGCAAACGTGACACGCTGCTCATGAGGTTTGTATGTGGTTCGTAATTCCGTAAGTTACGGGTATTCTGTTAACCAAATGTACCATCCCCCCTGTTGAGACATGTCTGTACCCATGGCTCCACAAAGCCGCATATCTGAATATATTAGACGTTAATATTGGCTTTCTCACTGTGGATATGTGCAGTCCGTGTTCAAGGATTGCTCCTCGGCATAACCACGCCGGCTTTTCTGCTTTCGTAGTTGCTGTTTGCATTGTTTGTACAGTTTCTACATCTAAACAGTCTGAGGTTTGTCATTCCTCATTCACACAGACACTTTCCAAGTGTGACGCTGCTTGTTTTGCAGGTGCATGAGCTCATGCCTCAACCTTCCTACTGTTATCCTGTTGCATTCTATGCCCTGCACATTTACAATTACCTACTTCAGTGTGTAACTGCATGTAGTGTAATGCATTCAGGTTCAGATGCGATGCTTAATCGGTTTACCGTGGATGTTATCATTCCCCTATTCTTCCACTGCTGCTCATAAACATGCACTGCACAGACAACAGAATGACTATCGGGACATATGTCCACACATCATTTTTCCGCTACAGTACAAGCACGTGTTAAAGCTATCTATTCTGCTGCTTGAGCAGACACGTTATGCTGCAGGGTTTGGCCGGCTACAATGTCATTATCAATAACTACTTCATAAACTACTTCATTCGCTCCTGTAGGACTCTGTCTACATGATCCGCATACATTAACTGTCACCTCTGCATCATCTAAGGGTATATCAGTGTTATCATGTCTGTGTGTAGTTATTTAAGCCATTTCATATAGGCTACTGTGTGATGTACCATACACAGCTGTCAGACGTGACGCTCATAGGTTTCATGTTGTACAACGCTCAATCACCATGTGAGGTTGACTCAGTGGTATGGTCAGACATGACACATGTGTAGCACGAGTCAGGAATTCTATCTTCTCTTGCAGCAGATTGATGGCAACTGCATGACACATTCTCACAGTGAGAGGGTGGTCTAGTAACATTACGGCCGGGGCCTGTACTGCCATGGGTGCTACAACAACTGCCTGTACACAATGTGGCAGTGACCATGCCACAGTGTCCAACTGCAATGAGTAGTCATCTATTTGGCGTTGCTTACTTCCCTGTTGTTGCATCAAGACTGACGTCATATATCTCCGCTTACAATCTACGGTCTGACAACATGTGTTATGATTATTCACGAGACCTACTACAGCTGTTAAGGCTATCAATCGCTCTAGTCTGCATAATGCTGTTTCTGCTACTGTAATCCGGTGTACTATGTGTTGTGCTGCCATGGGTGTATTAAAGGTTAAGGCAAACAAGACAGCGGATTCCACAGCATTGTTTGGTATCCAGATGTAACATGTGTTAGTCGGCCCAGACACGACATCATTCCCTTCTTGTTAGTTGGCTTGGGTGCTTATTATATTGCTACCTTCCATTCGTCATGTGATGTTCTACCATACTTGGATACCAGATATGCCATGTAATTGACCTGTATTCTCTGTATTTGCAATTTATGCTTGCTTACTTTATGTCCCTGTTCTGCTGTTTATCTCAATAATGATATTGTATCTTCCATACGTTGCTGCTGGGTAGGGGCCGCAAGCAGAATATCATCCAATTAAAGTGGAGCTTGACTGGCCCCGGGTGGAGTTGACACCGGAATGTAGCTAGCCATCCCCTGTGAGAATATCGTTGTACTTTCACAGTAGCCCCGCGATAGCCGGGTATGGCTGTATCTGTCACCCTGACTGTACAAGCAAAGCAATACGAACTATGTGGATGTATAGGTATTGCAAAGTAAGCATAGCTTATATGTACCACGGTAAGATACTTCTGTGGCATGTTCATAGCATTGAATATAGTGTGTGGGTCTGGCACCAACGCTACCCTAAGTATTCTTACATTATTTACAGCTTATACATACTGTACCATCCGCCATTCCCTTTTTGGTTTCCGTCAGGAGATACAGGGTATTGGATGGTGAATAGCGGTTACTTTGTGGATGGGGAATTCTCTGACTTTGCAGATATCTTCTGGTGTCCACGGTCTATACGCCACGGGGTTGGGTCCTGGCCTTCCTGTCCTGCATGATGGTTCGGTACTTCAATTAATTGACAGATATCCTCACTCTGTTTTAGTACTGTGTTCTTACTCGGGTGTCCCTAGGTATGTTACGTGTTCGGGATGTGGTTTCAATAGCTTCTATTACATTTGTTCATTGTGCTACCTCTGTTGCCACAGGATAACGTGTGGGGACTATCCTGCCCTCCCGCTTAATATCCTGCATGTGGTATCTGAGGTGGTAGGGTGTTGTGGGGGGGGGGGCGGTCGGTACTACTGTATTATGATCTTCTCTGTGTACGTATGATGCTTAGCCATTTGTAGTGTTCTATTCCCTTCGGTACACTACCTCAGTCCACCGATGTGCATGACGGATACCCAATTGTCGCTGTTTTGTCGCCTGCACATCTTAGGGCTGCCACCTTTTCCAATGCACAATGTGGGACATTAGTGTTCAGAACGTGTAATTTGCCTGGAAAATGCATACCCACGGCCAGTACATAGGACAGGTATTCACGCTTTGCCAGGAGAGCGACCAATTGTTGTAGCATTTCAGTTGCTTATTCTGTTTATTATTATATTTTGCTGTTCCACATACAAATTTACTGTTTTACGCTACCATCTTGATATATATCTGGGAAATGTTTGTCCTGAGATATCAGGACATTTGACATTTGTTCGGTTTATTTACAGGACACGACTGGCCAGAGAGGGCATATCCCTCTCAGGGTGGAACAGGTGTTTACCTTGGAACATATGCATCAAATTTTCAGGGATTACAATGTTTCAGTAACGATATGTTGCCTAATATACCATCAATGTCATATTTATTACCCCATTTTGCTGCGTAACTCACAATTATGTGCTCTCTGCGATTGCATATTCTTCACGTCACCCGTCAAACGCGGATCACATGATCTGTTGCTTCGATAATCTCCCATATCCTCTACACGACTGCTACGTACCCTTCTGTCATAACACGTGTGTCTCCTTCCCTGTATCCACTGTAGTGTCTACAATGACTATTTACTCTGCTGTGTGTTCCCCTGACCTATGTTCAGATTTAACAGTATGTGGGTAGGTCTTCGACCCGATATCACTACTGTTAACAGAAACACAATGTAGTCTGGTCCCTGATCTACAATAGACACAAAAAGGCAGACACTCCTTACCTGGGCCTCCTGTTTAAGGCTGCACGTTTTCTTCTTGGGATCCAGTTTTCCGCTTTTCAGCCACAGATCAGACAGTAAACAGCCTCTTTACACACAACAATTCAGTCGGAGGTCTTTTCATTCAAGAAGAACCATTTATGCATATTCTCCAGCGCATATGTCTAACCAGCCATGCACTCTGACCTGTAGCTTACCAAGGGAATTCGGATTACAAGGATCACGATGTGAAATAAGTTGTTACAACCAGACTGTAGTTATCAGTAGGCTTTTCTAAGTGACAGCCGATAACACAGGAGGCTCGGGTTCGAAAGTTTTAGTAGTGTACACAGGCAGGCTAAATAATGTACAGTCCAAGTATGAGAGTTTTGTCTGACTCTATACAGTAAGCAGTTTCTTTATATAGTGTTTACAATCAGCTTTTGCCCACCTTACTGACGTGGTCGGTCACAGGGCATTTCCATCACTATGGTCCGCAATAGTCTATACATACGTGGGTGCTGGGCTCGTGCTTTTAAATTGTTTTCTCATGGGAATAACACAGCCTTGCAAGGCACCTTGTACATTACACTATCCTTTTGTGATTGTAGCTGTTTCAAGGACCCTAGACTGTTACGATACAGTGGACAGTTAATTTCTTAATACGTTGCTTTGTCTCTCTGGTTGGGAGTTGTACTGCTATCTTCGATTGAGCTCACAAGGCCATCCTCCTCTGGGGAAGGAGTGCTGTTATGCATGTACATACATTTATTGTTCTGTAACCCAGCAAATAATTAATGATGACAGACATGAGCCTGCTGTCCTGCTTACTGCCAGGTTCAGAATTCCATCACAGTACAGCTTAGCTTCACCAATTACATGCAGGCTTAGTTCTACTGCCATATTGTACGGTACAATTCAATACATTATATAGTATTTAGAGTGTAAACTGGAACTTCATATGTGTTTCTATATATTTTACTTAACAACATCCATCGAGCCATATGCATGTTGTTCCAACCTTTACCAAGACCGTGTGTATTTGTCCGTCCAGCCACGCTTAATCTCCACATGTGATGTCCCAGTTTCCTTCTTTGCCTGTAGCACCCTGTTAGGACGCCCTGTGTGGTAGGCACCTGTTCCGCTATATGTGATCGACTTCACTGCAAAGATAATCATCGATGCGGTGGTCCAACGACCGACTTGTCCACATGTGTACACTTATGTGCACCGTGTGGTATGCAAACCTAGATGGTTTGGACGGGTACATACTACATGCCGGATGTACACATTCTGCTGACACATTCACATGCAGCCATTTACATATCTGTACCTGCGGTGGGTTGGTGACATGTGGGTAATGATTTGCCCGCTGTGGCATTGCCTAACACAAACTTCTTACCACAGTTCAGGTATGCACATTGTGTGTGGTTGTATAGCTGCACACGGATGCTAGCAGGTTTGGGTGCAGGGGTATACATGGGTGTCACTGACATGTACAATGAGGCTATTGTGTAGTACATCCGAATGCATGGGTTCTGCTTCTGGATATTGCACTTCATCATACACCATCCAGTGTATGCAACAGAGACGTTGCTGGGTCTGGGATATGTTGCTATGCACATGTTTGCCTGTGTTTGAGGTATCTTGCTTCCTTACTGTTGTTATGTCAGCACAGCTACCCGGCTATGTACTGTCACTACTGCTTGTGACCATTATGGTTGGCACCTTTTCCAATGCCCATAGTGGGGCATGTTATGTGGACACTTCGAATTCGCAGGACTACACATACCCAGGGCTAGTGCAGTTGACAGAACTTCACTTGTTCGCCATACTATGAGCTTATTCTGTAAGCGCTTGGGTACCTTATTTCTTTTCTTATGCTATGTCTGTGTTCCATATCGTAATGTATATGTTTTATGCTACTATTTACATATATATTGCGGAATTTATGGCAGGGGATCGGGGTCATTTTCCATTTTACGATTGTTGCAGGGACACGACTGTCCAATCAGGGACTGTCCATGGCACATTGGGACAGCAGGTAACCCTGGTGACCATGCCCATGTCGCTGCTGGGGTTTCCACCTTTTCCATTTTCCGATCTGGGATATTTCCGGACTCACATCTGCCTTTACAGGCCGACACATACAAACGGTCACTATATAGCATAGAAAGTCACTTGTTTGCCTAAATAATTTGCTTATTATTGTGGCAATTTCCTTGCTTATTCTGTTTATTGTGTCATTTCGGTATTTCTGTTACAGAAATAACCAATTCATGCTACCATTACATTACATACGGGATATCATTGTGTCCTACAATCGTAGCACATCAGCCATTTCTAATACGTTTTTTCGGGACACAACTGTCCATGGAGAGACTGCCCCAACCAAAGTGGGACGGGTGGTGACCTTAGTCGCTGCTCCTATGTCGGTGCGGCGCGCTGACATGCGGCTGTACACCTTCTCTGAGTGTAAACACTGACAGTGCATTGCGGGACGAAGGCGGTCTTATGCATCCTTTGCTCCTTGGACGGGTACACTTATGCCTTCGTGGCTTCTATTTGCTTCTCCGTTAATTTGGAACGGGGACTATGTTGCATACTGTACGTGCGTTTCATTCTGCACGGGACCTGGCTGCTGCCATTACTATTGTGGGCGGACCGTGGCTGTCAGCACATTAGGTTGCTCACCTCATGCCGGCTTAGACACGCCTCCAGACGCATCCTACCTGGGCTCGCTCACGTACACTACGCACGTGTCTGTGATTCCGGTGCACTCTCATTAATATGTATATGGCGCTACTGCGCCGGATATTCCATGCACCGCCGGCGCAGGCCTTACGCCGGCCTTGCGCCGAGCTTCATGAATCCCGGGGCAGAGGAGTATTAATCTTATGGAGAAAAAATGTTACTCACCCTCAAATCATTTATAACTATGAAGACAAAGAAAGCCTTATAGCAATTGTAATAGTGAAATTCAACAACAGAATCTGGACAATGGTAAATATATATATATTGGTTTTCCAACATATCGACAGGGACAGTTAAAAAACATGTAGACCTAATCACCAAAGTATATAAGGGCAACCTGATAATAGTAGGAGATTTTAATTGCATCCTGGATAATTTGGAGACCACTAACAAAAGGAGTTTTCATCTTAATCCCATAGGGAAAGTTCTTAAAAAATGGAGTGAAAGTCTAAATCTAATTGATTCATACAGATACAAAGAAAATAACTCTTTATCATTTTCTCACCAAGATCATAGATTTGGGACCCAAGCAAGAACAGATAAAATGTATATATCTCAGGAATTAAATTTGAAAATAATTTTTCCATAATTCCATGCCCATATTCAGATCAAGTAGACTATAAAAGATTAATTTATACAACAAGAATACCGGCTTATAATACAAAAATAAAACAATTCAAACCATGGTTAGATTCAGAAGTACAGTTTTTCCTAGATACAAATTATACTGAAGAATCAAATATAGTAATCTTAAAAGACAGCTTGAAAGCATATTTATATGGGAAAGTCCCTTCATGGTTCAAAAATAAAACAAAAGAATGGGAATCAGAATTACACACTATTCAAAAACAAATAATAAAAATCAATAACAATGAATCAAGAAACCCATCCATCAATAAAAATGCAATTGAGGAACTAAACAAAAAATACAATGAAATTCTGACATATAAAACTAGCTTGGCAATAAAAAAATTAAAACTTAATTCATACTTTATCTTGCCTAAACATATGCATAATTTAGCAATGACAATTAAAAGACAAACTATTGAAAATAATATCACAAATATTATTCATGAAGTGAAGGAAAAAACAAAAAAGTATCAGATATAAGTGATATTCTTGATGCCTTTAAATATCATTACATTAAACATTATAGAGATGACAAGTCTCATTTCAGCTTTTTAGATTTCGATCTAAATTTTCCTAAAATAAAAGCAATACCAGAAAAATTAAAAATAGATATTCAAAAACAATTCTCCCATAAAGAAATTATTGAAAAAAATTAAGGAAAGTAAAAGCAAAAAAGTTCCAGGAATTGCTGGAATAATAATTGAATTATATAAAATATTCCCAACTTCAGCAATATCAATCTTTCATAGAACACTAAATGAAATACAATCACAAAATACAATACTGCCCTCATGGAGATATTCGCTAATTAAACCCATAATAAAGGAAAATAATGATCCTAAACAATATAATTCCTACAGATGAATTTCATTATTTAATAACGATTATAAAATCTTTATGTCTATTTTAGTTAACAGAATTAAGAAATCTTTGATACACATTATAAATGAAGATCAAACAGGACTCATATACAATAGACACACTCATGATAACATTCAAAGAATTTTAACACTTATAGACTTCTTAAATAGAGATAATCAGGAAGCTCTTATAGTTGCATTAGAAATAGAAAAAGCTTGTGATGCACTAAAATGGGAGTATTTTTTCAAAGCACTAGAACTTTATGAATTTTCCCTCACTTCAATACATCCATTATATATATATATATATATATATATATATATATATATATATATATATATATATATATATATATATATATATAAATAATCTTGCTTATGTAAAACTTGGGCCATTTACTTCAGAAGCCATGGAGATAACCAAGGGCACAAAACAACATTGTCCAATGTCTCTCATTTTATTTGCGCTATCTATAGAATTATTTGCATCATTAATATGTTGTGACCCTAAAATAAAAGGTATTGACATATACTGCCAACTTAACTCAAAAATTATGATATTCGCTGATGATGTTCTACTTACCCTGTCTATATCAGAATAATCTTTACAAGAACTAGATGAGCTAGTGGAAAAATGTTATCTTACTTTAGGCCTTCGCTTTAACTAAACAAAGTCTAATTATATGTTATTGAACAAGAAATATGACATTCTATTAAATACAAATCATATAATTGGTAAACAGGTTTCCACTATAAATTATTTAGGAGTAACCCTATGTGGAAATATGAAATCAACCTTAACCACAAAGTATAATAATTTTGTAAACAACATGAAAGAACAAACAGTAAAATGAAACAAAATCTATCTGAAATTTGAGGATATATTGCAAATAATAAAAGTGATACTACTTCCAAAAATAAATTACATAGCACAAGCTATCCCCATGATACCAAATAAAAAGTATTTAAAAAAAGATAAACAAAATCCTTTTAAATTTCCTCTGGTTTCCAAAATGGAACAGGTTAGCTTTCACACATCACATTAGGCCATGGGAATTGTGAGGAATTAACTTTCCAGATATAGAGACATATATCAAAGCTTCTATTTTTAGAACAATCATAAATTGGATAGATCCAAATTTTTCTTACAACTGGAAAGCTCTACATACTATTATTTTCTTAAATGAAAATAAAATAACAAAAAATCTTATGCTAAATGATCAAAATAATAAACTTTGGAATATATTATGTGTCAACTTTCAATACACTATTACAAAACCAACTAATCTAAAGTATATAAATTACATTTACAGTTTATTCAGAAGATTTATTAACACCAATACAGATATAAAATTATGCATAGAGTTATTAATGCCTTTCAGCTTCACAAAAAAATTTCTTTAACTAGATCCATAAAAGCACACTTACTAATTGGGTAATAAAAACACTTTACATTTTGGCAACATTGTATAAAGAACCAAATAGTGCAAGATAGTTGACAAATTAAAAATATATATGATATCTCAAACACAGATTGGCTAGTGCTTCAAAGTATATTATCATACGCACAAGATCTATGCAGAATAATTAACAATTCATCTTATCGAGCCAGGCCTAAACTCATAAATTATATGCATGAAGTTATTTATAATAATTACAATTGGACAAACCAAACATCAAAAATATACAAAGTCTTAATGAACTATAAAGTTAAACCCAATCAAAATTATTGGAATTTTATTACAACAGGACATTTAATAAACCTATGAATGGAAAGCAAAATTAATCTATTGTACCCCATTAAATTAACATCTAAATTACAAGTATGGAAGATATACACATGGAAATTTCTGCATAGAGCATTTATTACACCCAGCAAGTTAGCCAAAATTAACTCATCTGAAGATGTTATTTGTTGGAGATGTTCATTAAAATGTGAAGCCGACTGGATACATATGCTATATGATTGTATTAGCATAAAAAAATATTGGGAAGAAATCACTAAATTTTTTCAAGCTATATTTACAGACTCCTTTGTACTAAGTCTCCAGTTTTTTTGAATGTTAATGATAACACAGAAATGAATAAAAAAGATTTATATATTCTTTGGACTATACTAGCAGTAGCTAGGAAGTGCATCACAAGAAAATGGAAATCATCCTCTGAATCCACCATCGAAGAATTCTTGAGACTAATAAATGAAACAGTACTCTTAGAAATTAAAGTCAAAGAACTGAGAATTACCCCTAAAACATGGCTCAATAACCCTTGGGAGAAAATTCTCTCTCTTACTGAGACATTAAAAATGGACACAGATTCTTATTGTGTAACAAATATTTTCACATATTGTTTTTTCTTATTCTCACCCAGGCCATTTGTAAATACTATACATAGAATGTTATAATATCTTAATCATTTAGATAAACGTAATTATAACTGTTGTTATATTTGGAAATTAATAAAAAAATTCTGAGTAAAAAAAAGCAAAATAAAGTAATAAAGTAGGAGTGCAGTCTGCATGTCTTTCTCTGTATCCACATGGGTTTCACTTTTTCTCTGTATCTCAAAGAACACAAACATAGGAGAACTGATTATGCTTAAACATTGCTCCTTAGATGTGTGTGTGTGTGTGTGTGTGTGTGTGTGTGTGCGTGCGTGCGTGTGTGTGTGTGTGTGTGTGTGTGTTTGTGTGTGTGTGCGTGTGCGTGCATGTTTCCTATGATGGATTAGTATTTCATCCAGCTATGGTTGCTTGGCAAGAAAGGCTACAGATGCCTGTGATCTAATGAAATAATGACTCAGTACAGTTACTAAATTTTTTCACTTCAAGCATTTCTTATACACTGAAGTCAGTGAAATTCTGTTAAACATGTTAATTCCATTCAGTTCCACAAATTTACTTGACAGACTTCTACCCTCTATAGAATTCTCAAAGTGTTAAATAATTAACTTCTGCAGAATTTTCTACAGAGTGCAGTTTTCCATTTTTGATTTTGTTTGGTTAGTTACTAAGAGTCCTAATATGGCTGGCAAAATGAAAGTATTTTCATTGGTTCATTCATTCTCCAATATGTACTTTATCTTCTTCAGAGTCTCAGAGGAGCTTGGTTATACTTGCAAATGGTCACTATTAGGTTGAGGAAAATATCCTGGATGGGATGACAGTCCATCACAGGATGTACTTATATATTCACACAGTTCATGTACCTATGTGAGGTTTAGGGTGCTGGAAATCCACTGAATGTATATGAGCATTATGTAGAAACAAAAGGAGAGAGAGAGAGACAGAGAGATAGAAAGAGAGAGAGAGAGAGAGAGAGAGAAAGGACATTCAGATATTAAACAGAAAGCACCCTAGCCAGACCAGAAATCAAACCAGTGAACCAAGCCATGTGAGGCAGCAACCTTAGCAATTGCACCACTGTTCGGATTACAAATTCTGAGAATTTCAACAGTAACTGTACTGTCCTTTACACACAAAGTTTTTTACCATATTATCCCTTGGGGTTATATACTGGGTAAAATCAAGTTATATTGTCTAGGCTTGTAAAGGTTCTTGGGCCATTAGCCTAGTAATCTCCTATGAACCTATGAATCAACATATTTCAACAAAATCCACTGGCAGGTTGTATTGACAAGAATTTCAAAATTAATAATTTAAACTAGGAAAAAGAAGAGAGTAAAGGAGTTATATTGCCCTGTAAATGTTCAGTAGTGCTATGATGTAAACTTTTTTGTTAAATAAAATATATTGTATAAATAAAATGAAATGAAGAAATATTTTATAACTCATTTAGTTATGCCACTCAGCCTGTGTGTCTATTGAAAGTGTTTTTCTCACATTTAAAAAGTCTAAAGGTACAACTGTTTTGATTTTTATATTTCAGGGTATGGCAAAAGAAGAGACTGAACTTCGCTTTCGGCAGCTGACAATGGAGTACCAAGCTTTGCAGCGAGCATATGCTCTTCTCCAAGAACAAGTAGGAGGAACTCTTGATGCAGAGCGAGAAGTTAAGGTCAACATGACTTATTTACTTAGCTGTAAATATACACAAACATAATATATATAAGGACAGAGAGTTCAATTCTTTACCCCATCTCACACATGTATGTGTGCATACATATGCATGTCTGTCTATCTACTTACCTATTTATAAGTGTGTCATTCTTAGTTGACTTCATGCATCATCACAACGCATATGATTGATGAAATCTTAGCAAACCAAACCCAGAAAAACTTCCTTGTGAGTACACCCATGGTTCCTGCAAGGGGGGGGGGTCCTATCTCATCTATCCAGTTAATCTATCAGTAGTGATATGTAACCACTTGAAATCTTGGGACCTGATAGAGAGAGTCCCAAAACATGGAGACAGAATGGCCAGAAATATAGACTTACATATATTAAGTCTGAAATTTCTGTTTCTTTGAATATTCCCCTGAAGTATGTCGATATCAGAGTTAGTATATATTAGTTTGGTGGTATGGAGGGGTGCAGAAGTTTAACGGAGAAGGGTGATGTTTGAGATTTGCTTTCTTCCTGCAGTTCCCGTCTTGGTTTTTTCTTTTTGTTGGCACTCGGCATTTGGAGTATATATGGTGTTCTCTAATTTTACAGTATAAGATACTTCATGTATCTGACAAAGTAGACACCTACATATTCCATGTATTCATTTTTTCTGTTTTTTATGTAAGAATAGTGTTTGTTAGTGACTTCATTCTGCTGTAGTAATTGTCCATGTTTTTTCTGATTGCAGCTTTGGGTAGTTTACTCAGATATTTATATGGAGAGTGTCTAATGGGTGGTCTTGTAGTGTACTACTGAGATAATTGTTTACTGTAGTGACAATGCATTTTAAGTGTATTTTTATGGTAGAAAAGGCCATATGTGTTAACTTATTTTAGTTAAAATATTTAGAATAAAGACAATTTTCCATGTTATGACATTTTCTATCTGGCTAGATGTAGCCAGTATTATTTTTTGTTTTTACTTTTAACTTTCTTTTTTATTCTAATAAGAATTTCTTTCATTTTGAGGGGATTGTGTTTTTATTAATGGGTTGCATTTTTCTATTTTTTTGTATGTGTAGTTTGTGAAGTTACTTTATTTTTTTTGCTTTCAAGTGAGTGCAAAAGGTGAGCCATATTTTATTTCTAATTTTGTCTTAATTTTATTTGAAACATTCCAGGCTCTTTAATTGGGTTTAGACTAGTTAACATTGTTTCTAATGCAGTTGATTCTATACCTTTCTCTGTAGTACAGGTCCAAATGTGGTTCTTGCAGAAGTTTATTAACAAACTAAAGGTCAGAATAGCCGACTATTTATCAGACATAAGACTTAACGTGTTCAAAAATCCACTGAAAAAGCACCACCTGGAAACCCCTGGACATTAAAGATTCAGCTTTCATGTACTGGATAAACTAGAGATGGGGCCTCTTGAAGGCAACAGGAATGCCACCTTAGAGATGATGGGACTCCACTGGGTCATCAAACTAAATGCTTGGAAACTACCTTGATTCACTGCTTACCTTTCTTTCAAAAGTGTTTTAATACCAAGAAAGCTAAATCACAGTATTTTATTGATTCTAGTTTGGGGAATCTAGGGCTGGATTAGTTGAATGGCTATTTACTATGATCATTATATTTTTGCAATGGCTGCGTGTTTGAAGTCAGTAATAAATGTTAATTCTCATGAGTTCCATACAAGCAAGATGATGCAGTACATAAACAATCCAGGAGACGCAGGTCATACCCCCTTTGCAGACTAGCTATGGCAGGTTGGGATCAAGCAGCTCAATTCAGTCTCTCCCTCCAAGCTACCTACATTCTATCAAAGCAAAACGTTGTTGTTGATAAGCTGAGCAGGACTAAGACAGATCCTCGGGAATATAAGTCGAACCAGGAATCCAGGAATTGATACATCTAGTAGGTAGATCTGTTTGCCTGCAATCAGAACAAAAAGTTATTTTCTGCCTCTAGTAAAACAATTTTTGAAAGGGTATTGCATATCTGCCCACCTAGAAGGCAGGTGGCTCCTCAGTAGAATTTTACCTTTGTATTCTAAAAATTTCCACTCTTTCCATTTGAGGCTGCTCATGAGGCTAATTTGAAGTTTTTATGTTGGTGGATGAAGTTATTCAATACTATGATTTCTGCGAGAAGAGTATCTGAGTTACAGGCCCTTATGGTGAGTCAACCCTATCACATTTTTCATAAGGAAAGGGGAAACTTGAGAACAAATCTTTCCTTTATGTTCAAGGTCATTTCAGAATTTAGACTACACCAGGCTGTTCATCTCCTTGTTTATTTTCCAGAGCTTAAAACTGAGAAAGAAAGAGAGAGACACAAAAACAAAAATTTACACATTCTCGATGTAGACAGGTAACTCAGGTACTACACTGACAAGACCTTCAGGACTACAGGACTTCTGATCAACTTTTCTTCACTTATGAAGGTAAGAAGAAGGGACAAAAAGTGTCCAAACTGTTTTCAAATGGTTGTCCTGTGTTATTGTCGTTTGTCACGCTCACCATAAGAACACACTTCCAGGCAAAGTCACAGCCCAGTCTGCCAGGGCCCTGGCTACTTCTGTGGCTTTTTGAAAAGGACTGGATTCTAGAAATGTGTTAGAGGCAGCAATTTGGTCATCTGTACACACCTTTACCAACTGCTACAAACTGGATGCCTAGTCCAGTTACAGAGCAGACTTTGCTAGGATTATTCTCCCAAGGCTCCTGGACTGTGATCCATTTTCCTACCCCCTTGCTGCCTTAGCTGTGCTATTCATCCCCTATAGCTTAGGCTACTGTAGCAGTGATCTAATGAAAACATAATACAGTTATGTAAGCAAACATATCATAACAGTAGATGTTCAATTAGATCACTGCTGCAAAAGCTGCTCCCTCCCTCCATCCCTCAGTTTTTGCTATTTTTCTGCCTGGGTGTGTGATTATTATGTGTATGGAAGTTTTTCACACCCTAACTTCTGTCTTTATACTGCTTCTCTCAAGAATAGAAGTAGCTATAACATATAGAAGGTGCCCGAAAGCTTTGGAAGCTGGCTGGCTGTTCCAATCCCATACGAGAATGTCCTATAAAGTGCATGCTAATGCAGCACTGATCCATTTAAACAGTAACTGTTATGGTAAGTAAGTTGACTTACACAACTGTACTATACTGCTAACACTTATTAGTTCCCAGCTGTGGTCTATCAACACTTGTCTAACATCAGTTTGTCCTTTGACCTTTGACCTACACTTTTGCAACTCTACTTATAACTTTTCTGTTACATTAATGCAGTAATCTCGAGGTTCTTCTTATGTTTTGCATTAGTCATGCTTTATAATTTTCCCTAATGGTGTTGTTTGTTCTTTTTGCAGTTAGGTTATTATGAGGCTGACTGATGACTTTTTAGCAAACATTCATAGCAATGCTGCATTTTGTGTCTCTCGGCTTTTCCCAGTTAGGGGTCACCACAGCGGATCTCTGGTCCGCTAATGATTGGCAGTTGATAGCAATGCTACATTAATGTTCCTTTATACTGTTTCAAGGATGTCATTTCGACAACATCTGTTTTTACATTCTTTATTCTAGCAGTCATACTGCATTATGTAGAGTACATATCATGTTGTATTTTTATCTGAGTTGTATATAAAAAGGTGGGTCTTGTTTTTTTTTTTTTTTACTCTAGTAGTTGATTTTAATTTTTAACTATGCTTATTTATACTAAATCAAACCTGTCTTAAGACAGAGGAGAGGTCATAAATGCAGGGTCTTGGGTACATTCATTTTGGTTCTTCCATGGGTCAGTTTGGAAGAGTTCATTTGCCAAGGTTTTTGCTTTTCGGAATCCTGAAAACATGTCATGACATTTGTCCATGGTGGTTGCAAGCTGGGGCATCATGATTACCCACACATCCTCATGCTGGAGAGTGAACGGAGTAAAAATTATAACTTCCTCTGCCAGTATCCACTTGCTGATACATGCTTCCAAAAACATGCAAGTAACACTGGATAGGTTGTATCATGTCTGTGTCTCAAAGTCTAAAGACTTTGATTGCACATAAGCATCCACTTATTGGTGGCAGAATAGCAGACTGGACCCCCCCCCTTTCCAGGATGGGTGGGCCAGCATCAATTACTTACTTCCATTTCTCAAATCCTGACACCTGCATCTATCAAACTCAGGTCATCTTGAATATAATCAGGAATTTATCCTTCTATGCCACAGAACCAGACTGCACATATCATTTTAATTGTCCTCAAGAACGTTCACCAACTTTACTAGAAATAGTGAATATAGTAACAGATGTAAAACAACTGGAATTGGAATCTTTGGAAAAGGGAGGGAGCAAACTTTATTGGAAAAAATGGGAATTGTGGGAAAAATATATGCAGAGCAAGAATGAGGTTTAAGAGGCAGGATTTGAATGAGCCATATAATGCTTAACTGACAATGACTGCATATATTATAAGTGATTTACATTTGCAACTACAGTTGTTTCAGTGCTGTCTGTGATGTATAATGTTTGCAACTAATGTGATGTCATGTTGTTTTTCATTTGTAGAAATGTAAGATTGCCTGTGTCATGTGTGAAAATTTAATAATGATGTTTTTTTAGGAAAAAAAACAAAAAACTATGCCTACCCATTAATTACTCAACAGTTGTCTGTAAAAAAAAATTGAAGGTGACATCCGTGCTGTTAGAATACACTCTAGAAACAATAACTGAAACACTGCAAAATGTGTTTGGATAGAGAAGAAAATACTAACCTTTGGGTTCTGGTTAAGAGAGACTTTTATATTCATTTATGGGAAACAAGTTCTAGCAAGCAAAAACTGTCCAGAATTCAACAGATAGCCCGGTAGGAAATTTAAAAAGCAAAGCTTCATCTAGAGCTCAAAGATTGTTAGTGAAATTGCAAAAATAACAAACTGACACAAAGAAAGCCAACATACATTGGAGATACATCCTCTAAAAGACCCACTGATGAATATTTCAAAGTAACAGTTTAAGTGGGCATGTTAAAACAAGTTGTGATTTGCAAGCTGTAAGTTAAAATAACCATAAAATGCCTTACTATAAAATGAAACTTTAATGCTATTGATGAACTTTTTCCAAAAGTTGTGAAAATACAGAAGAAACCAAACACCAGAAACAAAATCAAGATCCAAAAAGACAGTGGCACATGATGACATAGTAACTGCAGGTAATAACTCAAATTGCTTGAAGTTACATAGTTATACAGTCTGTAACAACCCTATTACAAATCATTCCACATTACAGTTTCCTAGTATCTCATTTCAGACCATGGCCATGGTACACTGATTTTATTCACAAATTTTCCCACATATATAAAATACTGTAATTCTGACATGTGACTTCTAGTTTTAAAGACCACAAAAAAGATTTGAAGTACCATATAGACTGTGAAGTATATGATATAGTAAGGCATGAGAGAAAGGGATTCTCTGATGCACTATTGCAACTTTACACCACTGAATATCACAGGAATATCTTCAAGTGCAACTATTGACAAGAAGAATAACTTAAAATGCAGTAGCCAATGATGCCTCAACTGTCAGATCAAAATTTGTGCCTAAAATGTATTGCAAGACTGCAGATAAAGAAAAGGCATGAACATTGGAAATAGTGTTTCAACGTAAGTGCAAGAACTGTCACCAGGACTGATAGCTCATATGTAGCAGGATTACTGATGGATTCCAGTGATCTTCGAGCAAGCCACAAAACAGTTAAGATCAGGTACAATTACACCAAAAACTCCATATGAGGCAGCAGTGGCAATAAAGCAGCAAGCAGCAACCAGTTCAAACACAAATAAACAAAACTTTAATAAAAATAAAAATTCACAAGAATAATCCACAAGTTACAAGGTACAGTCTAAATCATCGAAGGAAGAGGTTCAGAAGGAAAGCAAGTGGTAAGCTGGCAAATGGGTGCTATAATAATGATTCAAACTGGAGACAGAGAAATAAATTGAAAGGCTGTTCTAAGTGGCTAGTGAAAAAGTCATGAAAGTGAAGTTTCTAGAACTAGAACTTTTGAAAATAATTCAAATGTGAACCATACAGGAAGAGTTCTCAAAAGAACCCAAAATTAAAGTAGCATAGCATACTGAATAGAAGAGCATACCCCTCAGCTGTCCAGATTTTTGCCTCATATTTTTGGTTCATTTCTCATAAAAGTTGTGGTTATTGAGGACAGAAGTCACTAAATAATGACAGACATTTGAGTTTCAGACTTCATAGGTTCATGTGTTCATAGGTGCAGTCTATTTTAATAACCTTTGGGAACTTTACTGTCCTAAAATGATCAGTAAGGCAGTGGTTTACTATCACTTACATGAATTGCAGACAGTCAAATTTCAGAAGTCTAAATCCATGGCTTACAAGGGGCAATTATTCGAACCAAAATAAGTTGATCACATATGATAGAGATGAGTGGTGCATTCAATCATTTGACATGCAATGTCCTGATACACAATGTCGCGTAGGAAACGCCATGTAAACATTAATGTATTCAATGAAATAAACAAGGAAGCACTATACGGCTGGATTGTACTGACATTGCATGTGAAGCAGTAGGTTTAACAGTGTAATTGGAGTAAAAAGCTGTATGTCAACGTAAGTTTTAGTCAGTGGATTGAGGCTTAATATGCATTTGATACCGGTGCTATTATTAATAGGGTTGTATTACATGTGTTTCATTAGGAAGACTGTGATGGATAGAGAGGCTGGATTTGTCCCTGGAGTCGTTGGAAACATATATGACACTATTTTAAGTCAGAAAGGGAAGAGAATGTTATGAGTGGACAGTTATCACTATATACATTAAAAAGAAACATACATAACAGAATGTATTGATGTTGTAGTAAAAAGCTGAAAGATAACTGCAAAGGGTGTGACAGACCTTGTAGGTGATGATTATAGGCTGGAGAAGAATACAAGCCATTTCCATGACCATGATACCATAAAAACTGAATTATATAAAGTTAGGAATAGTATCAAGAGAAGGGCAAAGCATTCCATCGAGGATCCCTGTAAAGTACTTTCTGTAATATTGGCTCAGACACCCAGTGCTGTTGTAAATGCTTTACTTAACACATCTGCTCTTAAATAAACAGTGAACAGAGTGATGCAACGAAAACAGAAAATAATGTATAGTGATATGCATACCTTGAGTGACCTAACTTCAGAACATTTACCCATTAAAAACAGCCACTGTATTGTTGAACACACAGGAAATTCATGTGTAGCTGGTAACTGTGTAATTATCACTAACAAAAACAATTTGCAGATGTGCGCTTTAGAGTACATTTTAGTGGATGGTACTTTCCCTATTAGTACCATGGAGTGTAAATAAGTGTATACCATACATTGCAGATTGGAAAGGTCAGGTGCGGCTAAAATTATTCCAGTTGTGCACCTTCGAAGTCTGAGGAATGTTATAATATTTTTTGGAATTGCATATTCAGCCTATGTGTTAGGTTTGATTGTGTATTACGTCCAAGGATGGTGCTCAGTGATTTTTAGAAAGGGGTGGTAAATGCTATTCAAGCTCATTTCCCTACCAGCATTGCTAAGGGGTGCTGGTTTCAGCTATGCCAGATAATCTGGAGACAAATCCAGAAGTTGCATTTGGCTTCGGAGTTTGGCAGTAACATGTTTTTTTCCCTGTTGTGTAAACAAATCCCTGTATTTGCATTTGTGTGCCATAGTCCATTCCTGATACCTTAAATGATATTGAGGCTGATATGCCTGAACCTCGTAAGCCATTATGCAAATTCTTTAGGGAAAATTATGTTTTAGGTAAACCTCAGAGGTATGGCATGAGATGTTCCACATCAGAAAGACTACCCCCACTATTCAATGTTAACATCTGGAACCAATGGGACACCTATGCACTAGGGTATCCCAGGAGCCAGAACACGGTAGATGGGTGGCATAGGCATTTGCAAAGTCTGTTGCTCTCCATGCAATTCAGTCAGAGCAAAATAGAGTGGAAGACCTTAAAAATAGAATCCTAGCATGTTTCCCTTCATCTCCGAAGAGGAGGCGTCTATTGGATAAGGAGGCAACAACTTACTTTCCGAGGTGTCCTTCAACTGGTAGCACAGCATTGCTCATTTTAATGTATTTTGCTCATAATTAGTGTACTGTATTTGCAATGTGTCACAGTAGTTTGCGACACACATTGTTGACTTATTTCTGCCATTTAGAGGTGTTCTGGGTACTGCACAAAAGATGTTTTGAACCAAAAGGTGTTGAACAGTTGTGGGTAAAGGAAGCACAGTGTATGGACAACATCCTAGGTGTTGCAATTAAGAATAAACATAAAAAAGTGGTTTCTGATGGTATTTCTTGACAAACTATCCTGTCGGGTGATACTGGAATCAACCATATGCTTAAATGTTGATATCTGTGTAAACAACTCTCTGTTGCCATTATACTGTGCGTGACATACGTCAGTTACATAATTTGCAGTGGATGGACATTTACAGCTACAAGTTATCTATAGCTTATCTCCATACATTCTACAGGAAGGGAATGTCGAGCTTGTTGAATCTACCATTTCAGATATATTATTTTCGACATTCTGATCTTCCGATATTGCCAAATTCATCTATTTTGCTTGACATTATGAACAATTGACTGAAGCATTTTCAATGATATAACAGTAAACCTTCAGTAACACGATATAAACAGAGTCAGAAAACTTGTCACAGCCCATAACATGACCTAGTGAATGAAGATGAAATTATGATGTCAGAAATAACAAAGAAAATGTGCAAACTGCAGCTGCACCGAATGCATACTCATAGAAATCACCTAAGCTTCTGCGAAATCTGGTAAGGTGGCCATGTGTGACAGATTGTAAAATTAAACAACATAGCAAAGTAAAGTAATCTGACTATGTAACATGGTAATGACTCTAAAATCCACATGGCTGTGAAAGTGCAGCTCGTCTCCTGTAAAGCTGGTGTACTGGTTATGTTGAGTGACAAGTAAAGTAGAAGTAAAATAACTTTATGAAGAGTATTCAGTATATTCATTGGTTCTTAAGTAGTCATGTGATTTTTAATAACATGTATTTATACCAGTTCTGCTCAAAACAAAGTAATGCAGTGGTTTGCCATTGTGACCTTCTTTATTAATGACAACCATATTAAACTACATACAAAGAAAATAACTATGCAGTGACAGTAAATCTCAGAACATATCATACAGCCTTTTCACTGGGTGATACAAAATTCTGCCCACTTTGGTGCACCCTTGTCCATGCCAAGACCTGAGAGCCACTTGCACACAGAAGAGTACAGCTTCTGCACCCAATGATTCTTTCAAATTCTACCAATACAGCCTGAATGTCCAAAAAGCAGGAGGGAAAAGAAAAGGGGGAGAGGGAGAATTCCACCTCCCATTGGTCCACCAGGCACAAATGTGTTCCTCCCCTTCCCTGCAACTGAAATAAAAACAGTTATATGCGCCTATACGTCCAAAAGTGAAACTTTTTTTTACATAACAACTAACACAATTAATATATAATAAATCACAATAATTGCTGAAACCCAATGCGAAATTCAAATTCTGTAGAACAAGCCCCACATCCGAGAAATGCATACCATCTGACTGAAACCAAATTGGATTCTTATCCCTGGAAAGTGCCAGTGTTCAGTTAAGTGGAATCCCAATGTCAGAGCAACAAGACCAACTCTGTAGTCCACAAAGTTCTGCACTAACTCAGCACGACGTGCCGGTATAGAATGGGACCAAAAAGTCTTTGGGCAATAGCTAATTAACAAATAATGCCTTTGGGAGTCATAGCTTAGGCAATAAACGACATCTTAAAAAGTTCTGACAATAGCTGACACTTCGGCCAACAACCAATGTCATTACCTCTTAAATGCAACAAAATTGCATGAGGAACTCCAATCTGATGAATCAGGTCCTGCACCTTCGGCACAAACTGGGTGTAATACAAACCAGGATAACCCTTCCAAATCACTTTGAATGAAAACAAAGATGCATCTATGTCTAAACTGAGCCCATTTGGCCAAACAGATGCAGTCTTGGCTGCCTGTGAAATTAAGAATGACCAAACAGCACTACCTGCACTACACCTGCAAAATAAAAAGAGATTACAGCCCATTCATCTGGGTAACAGAGTGGCATAAGGGGTATAACTGGGCATCAGTTTATGAATTCTCTTCATAATGATGAGTAACAAGTTTATGTCAATGGGACTGTATTGGTTGGACACAAGGCCCAGAACCTTCCCACACTCTAAGGAAACTAAGGGGACTAATTCAGTCCAACATGGCCAATTACAAAGTCAAGACAGCCTCATAGGCTAAAGACAACAGCAATATCTTCTACAGCTATGTCTGAAACCTCAAAGGCAGCACACATCAGTGTGCTGACCTGGTGGTCAGTGGTGCCATATTCAGTGAGCAGAGTTACATGGCAAATTTGCTGGTTGATAGGTTTAGCTCAGACTTTGACCCCCACCTACCCGCTGCCCTCCATCCATTAAATACTTGCTACCATAACCACTGAACTATTAACAGAGAACAAGTCCTGGTGGTGGTCGTTAAGTCCAGAAACACAGCCTCGGTGGGACATTGGTAATATCCTGGGATGCCTGTTAAATAGCTCAAAACAGGCTTTTTACCACAAGAATGGAGGACTGCAACCATTATTCCACATCATAAGGGTGGACCATCACTTGACCTTGAAACTATAGGCCTATTAGTTTGACTTGTCTAATATGCAAAACAATGGAAGGAATTCTCATGGAAATGATCAACAAAGACATAGGCAACATTCAGATACTGGCCCCAACCTAGTTTGGCTTTGTTAAGGGAAGATCATGTCTATTAAAACTCTATGGACTTCTTTGTGACGGTCACCAAGGCAATGGATGAGGAGAAAACTGTGCATATCACCTACCTGGACCTGGCTGAGGCTTTCAGTAAGATACCCCACTCAGGTGTAGTTGACAATCTGACCAAAATGGGCATAAACCACTCCACAACTCACTGGATTGCTAGCTAGCTCACAAACAGGACCATGGAAGTCAGGATTGGTAATACCATCACCACTAAGAGACTGATCACTAGGGGGGTACCTCAGGGCTCTGTGCTGGGACTGCTGCTATTTGGAATCAGCTTCTTGGAGGCAAAGGCTAATGCTGAGGGCCTTTGGTTGACCAAATTCACAGATAACAGAAATTGGGAGATGTCATAGATTTCCCCATGACACAAACCTCTAACTAGAGGGTCTAACCCAAACAAATAACTCATGCCAAAGCCATGGACAAAGACTTAATGGCAACAAATGCATTACAGAGCCTTTTGGGAAAACTGCCACACAGGCTAATTATACTATCAATAAGACACCCCTAAGAGCTGACCCAGTAGTCAACTATCTGGGAACACATGTAGACAGTAATCTGGCCTTTGACCAACATATTACCAAGCCAGTAAAATATCATTCTATGTCACCCAACTTATAAGCAACTGCATGGTATCCAGGTCCTAGGAGGTCATAGGTCTACTTTATTTGGCCCTTCTTAGTCCCATCATTGAGTATTATGCCTTCCTCAGCATGTACCTGACTAGTCATATGCAACAGTTGGAATGACCACAAAGGGTCCTAATCAGGAGAATCCAGGGTATAAACAAATTGTCCTATACGGATTGCCTTAAAGCCCTATCTCTATACTCTGTGTCCTACAGGTTAATGGCAAGCAATTTATGGCTGGCATACAAGGCGTCCTCAGATCCAGTACTGATGGACCTTTTGTGTATCTGCAAAATGAACAGCATCAGAAGCACTAGATCCAAGGATTTAAATTTTGCTTGTGACATAAATAAGACATGTTGGTGAGACAGATATGTGTCTCAGGGGTCCCCATGCTCTGCAACATGCTCCCCATCCACGTGAAGCAGAGTCCATCCTAATCTTATTTATGCTTAACCTTGACTAATGAATAGGAAATCGGAAATTCTCCCTGGGTCTGGCCCACCTGTCTTTGAAAGACAGAGGCAGACAGTAATGCCCAAACTAACATACCTTCCAAATGTAAAACAAAACAACCGGTGGAATAACGCACCAGCTGAAGATATAAACTTGTTTTATTACCAAACAAATAAAATAGGTAAGCGCTTTCACTTTTGCTTCATCAGACCATATACACAGAGAGAAAAGCAACCTTTACTTATAGGCAATCCAATTACTAAGCAACCAATCACATGCTAAAGGTCACAGTTAAAGGAGAAAGACATAATAAAACCACAGCTTGTGTAAAATTGTATACATATCTGCAGAGACTGCATACAGAAAAAACACATATAAAGAGAAATTCAACATGCAGAAAAACATCAGTGTCATAAAACAAACACGTAGAGACAAAAATATAGACACAAAAATAAGCAAAAAATATAAAAAAGTCTTTTAACTCCTAAGACTATGTCCCTTCAGAATGGGTCTAAGTGGGACTTTCTCTTTAAGCCCACTACCCTGTTCAGCTCTCAGTGTTATCATCCATCTAACCTCCCTGGTCTCAGTTAGATTCCTGATGTCACCACTTCTAATGCTGGGATAAATTCTGTCAATAACTATGAACCTGAAGGTGTGTCTATTGTTAGCATTGATCACAAGTTTAGATAGGGCATTGGCGGTAGAGGCACAGCGTATGCTATATAAGAGTTCTCTAATTCTATCCCTCAAGGTTCTATCAGTTTTCCCAACATAAAATGCTTTGCAGAGCATGCAATAAGCAAGATAGATGACATCCGTAGTCATACAGGTAGCCCCTATACGAAAACTAAACCTATGACCAGTGTCAGGGTGCTCAAACATACACTTCTGTGTCATAGTCCCTTCAATCTCACTCACATCATGCTTGTAACTGTCCGGATAGCACAACAATCTCTTCATGTTCTTCTTGTTCTTGTAAAGGAATCTAGGTGTGTCACCTACTATTCTTTTGATACTGGGGTCAGTAGTTAACAAGCCCCAGTATTCCCTAATGATGTTAATAATCATTCTGGAATCTGTGGTATAGGTAAGTGGAACAGAAATGCTGGCAGATACAACAGGTAATGGATGTGCATTGTTCCAATTCTGTTCAGAAAAATACCGTTTCGCTATATTGGCCCTAAGTGGGGGGGTGGGGGGGGTTAGTACCGCATCAACCTCTCTTTCTTTATAACCTCTATCCCTTAGCCTACTTCTTAGCTAAGTAAGTTCCCGACTGAAACCTTCTTCTGCCCCATTTAATCTAGAGGCTCGAAGCCCCTGTCCCTTCACTATGTTTCTAAATACATGAGTAGGGTGCATACTGCGTCTGTGGAGCAAAGAGTTCCTATAACACAGCTTTCTATAAATTTCTGTGCACAGTGATCCATCTGCTTGTCTGTTTATAAGCATAACTAGGCATAATTATCCCAGTCTGTGCACATTTCTTCAGTTTCTACTCATTTTTGTTTGCACAGCCTGTGAGCATGGCTGAAGGATTCACTGCTGATGTAGATTTGAACTACAGCTTCCAGAATGCATTGCGAGGGTTTGATGAGCGGAATGATAAGCTAATACAATGTCTGGTAAGGAATGACAACCCTCTGATGCTATCCAATGACAGTATTGCTATGGAAATGAGTGGTGGGGCGAATTTAGATGTAGAACAGTTTGTTCAAACAGTCGATGATGTTGAGCACAATATTTTAAAGCTTAAATGCCTCCAGACACAATGCCAGCATTTTAAGGTATGTTTGGACAAGAAAATCATACCTAGAGGCTTGAGAATACTGAAAATACCAACATATGGCTGGTTTGTCAACCACTGACCCCAGTGTTAAAAGAATAGTAGGTGACACACCTAGATTCCTTTACAAGAACAAAAATAACTTTAAGAGGTGGTTGTGCTATCCGGACAGAACTTGTAACCTTTGGGGGAAGGGGGGGGGGTAGTAAACCATGCTCAATAAATGATGAATATAAGACCATACTATGAACTATTCCTGAATTTCAAAGACACCTCTGATTAGACTTAGTATAGGCTCAGTTCTCTTAAACCCTACACCAAACCACTACCTTTTCAAGAAAAGGTGAATATGGTAAATAATAAATAGCTAAAATTCTAGCCATTTTTGAACATATAATTCAGAGTCTCTAAATATGTAGCTACTTGCATTAATTATACAAAATCTAATAAGTATCCCTGCCTTAAACACAAGAAGGGGAGAGATCCTAACAGTTGTTACTTACTGAAAGCATATTATTATAAAAGCTGTGTTAGAAGTTGATAACAGTATGATCACAGCTCTAACCTTCTGTAACATAAATGTGGAGCCCTACCTCTCATAACATGGAAGAAATGGGCAAAATCCTCAACACTTACTAACGTGGTCCTAACCACTCCACTAAGAAGCAAACTAGTTAACCTGTGGTATTGCATATTTTGCATGAAATTCTTCGATGAATTAATATGATTCAGAATGCTTTACCATTGCTATCAGCTAAAATATCCCTAATGGTGAATGCTGAACAGACCCTTACAATGCAAAACTGAGAGAGACCAGTCTCTCTCTCTCTCTCTCTGTCTTTTTTTTTTTAAACAAAAATGAGGAATGTTTCTGCATATGAAGAGCACTTGAGCATTTTCCTAAAGACAACTTGCCAATGGATGCAATGCTGCTTTGGCCAGTTGAGAACCAACTGAACGTGGCATCTCACAAGCTTAATACCACATCAGGAACAGCAAACAGGGGGTCCAAATGGAGAGATAATAATATCAGCAACCAAAGGTATTGCTGGAAGTGAATTCATCCTCGAGTCTTGGTGAGTACCTTCACAAGGCAGACCCTGTTTTTGCAAAATCTCACCAAGACGACACTGATATATATAGACTGTGTTTTATATAGTATATATTATGGACAGAATTAGATTAAAAAATAAAAAAGACAGTTGGATGCACAAGTCCCAGGATAAAAAAGTGCCAATCCTGGTAGGTGAACCGGTGCGAGGACTGGAAAAATAGTGTAGAATCTTCAAGATATAGGAATATTCCTACAATGGGGTTAAGCCAGGCTCAGGGGGAAGGTGGCCACCTGTTGGAGAAGGAAGTAGTAGTCCACAAAAAGCACTAAAATTGACAGACCAAAAATAACAGAGTGGACAGAGAAGTCCAGAATTTCTGGACAGAAGATATACAAAAAGATTAAGAGAAAAATTGGAGGAAAGAAATATACTTAAACAAGAAAAACTGTCAAAAGATTAAAATACAGATTTGTGTTCATTAATACAACAGATACATGAAAAACATTATATAGATTAAGAAACCTTGGGCTGTTTGGGAAAAGAAGCAACTGAGGAAGTGAGAAAATGTAAAGAATAAAATCTAGAGATTTATGAAAGGTATAAAAAAACAACTATGGACATGGGAAAGAAAGAAATATTTAATATGGTGCAATATTTATGGAAAGGAGAATGCCAAATTAATCAATACAAAAAAGCAGCTCCAAGGATATTCAAAGATAAATACAGGCAAAGGCACCCAGATATAGAAAATTCCACAGTACAAAATGTAAGATCATAAAAAAGGGAATGTAGAATAGAAGATTAATAAAGTAGAATGTAGAAAATAGAAGTTGAAGTTATAGAATACTGTGAAGTGAAGGATTTAGTGTAGAAAGTCCAACACAGGTTATTTCACAGCACGATGTAACAATGAGCCCCCCCCCCCCAAGTAAGGAGAAACAGGAGGAGCATGAGATATCTGAAGAAATATGGACATGAGAAAAAAAAGCAATTTCATATCGTGCAATATTTATGCAAAGGAGAAAGCAAATTATGCAAAGGAGAAAGCATAATTAATCAATACAAAAAAAAAGCACCAACGATATTTGAGGAGAAATCCAGACAAAGGCATCCATATATGGAACATTTTACAGTACAGTAAATAATAAAACAAAGGGAGAAAGTAGAAAAGAGGATTAGTAATGGAGAAGTTAAAGAAACAGAAAATGAAGTTAATTATTACCCGTGAATTGAAGGATTTATTGTAGAAAATCTCTGATAACATCACAGCACAACAGAACAATGAATCCCTACGTTAAGAAGAAACCAGTGGAGAGGAAGTATCTGTTCAATTCCCATATGAAGATACTTTGGAGCCTTCAGTAGGAAACCAGTACAAAAGTTGTACAGCAAGGGAAGGAACAAGAAACTATGGTAACTCTGACACAGTTAATGGTGTAGAGTGATAGGCCAATGAGTTTCCATATGAAACAGCAATGGAGGACACAGGATGAACCTGAAGAGAATATGGCACAGGAAGATGTTCTGAAGGTTTCTGTAGAATGTCAGCAGGAAATGTAGAACAAGAATGTGTCCATAGTTTAGAAGAAAATGATCTAAGGGAAGAGTTGCTTGATTTAATAGCGATGGAGAGACATATTAAGATCAACGAAAGAAATAGATTACAGAAAGTCAATAAGAACCAAATGTTAGAAGTTTGATAAAACAAATTAATACAGTAATCAGGGCTGTTCATAAAAAATGTATGGGTTATAATAGAAGTAAATAGGATATATTACTCTGCAGCTAAATTAATAATGGATTAAGTCTTACCACAAAAACACAGGGCAGTAAGGGAAAGGACGGGGAGAAATCATATGCCATCATGGAAGTATGGAATAGAGAAAACTACAAAGCAATTAAGACAAGACGTGTGTTACTTTTAGAAGAGAACAGAAAAGGGAATAAGTCAACAAAATACTCAGAAAGATAAACATGATAAAAGCAACACAGTATCAGAACAGACTAGGATCTATTGTACACTATTGCAAATGATTAACTAAAGATATCAGCACTGGCAGAAAAACTTAAAAGATATGCAGAAATATATAAAGGAAAAGTACAAAATAAGCAATTTATTGATGACCCCAAAAGTTTTATCAAGAACTGTCAAACAAGGTAAAATGAATAGAAAAAAAACACCAAAAAAGAAGAAATAGACACATTTTGAAGAAATATCTGTGAAGATCCTGTGGAATATAACAAATACAGAAAATGGATAGAACAAGTAAAGGAAAGAATAAGAAGTTTAAATGTACAGGATATGAAACGAGATGAAGCAACAGCCAGAGAAACTGAATTCAAATGAAGAAAAGGGCCTAACTGGAAAACTCCAGGCGCACATGCAGTACTTAACTTCTGGTTAAAAGTATTAACATCTTCACATGAAGACTTAGCCATGAATAAGAACTATTTATGTGCGCACTCCTAATAGATGCAAACCTGGTTAACAACAGGAAAAACAATAATTCTTCTTCAGAATGAACCTGCAAATAGCCTAGAAACTACAGACCAATAACTTGCCTTCCGATGATGTATAAACGATACTCTGGAATTGATGCCAACAGAGATTATAGTCATTTAGAAGAAAACTCAAACATGGCAATAGAACAAGAGGGTAACAACAGAAAGTCATATTGAAAAAGGATCATTTGCTATTAAATAAAGTTATAATGGAGAATTGTAAAAAGGTTACGAATCTAAGTATGCCATGGATAGACTACAAAAAAACATTTGACAGCATCCCACATTCATACACAAAAGAGTGCTTACAAACCCTACATTGTTGTTGTTGTGTCTTTTGGCTTTTCCCGGTTAGGGGTCGCCACAGCAGAACTCCGGTCTGCTAATGATTGGTAGTTGATTTTTACGTGCTGAGTTACCAGCCCTGACGCACAACCTTCAACGAAGGTACGCCCATTCACCATGTCTCCACGTAGAAGACGCTCTAGCTGAGAATCGAACCAGACAGTGTCTTACTGTGAGGCAACAACGCTACCACAGCACCACCACCACGGGTTAGATTAAATTATGGTAAGAATGAAACAGTGGCAAACCTCTTTGCAGCTAAGCCATGGCAAAGGAAAAATTAGGGTCTATATCAGAATAAGTAAAGGGCATATGTGCGACGACATAAAAGTTGACCCATAATATGCGAAACTTGTAAATGGCGAACGAACACATAATCAAATCTTTTCCTAGTGAAAAAATTCACGTGCCTGTTCAGAAAAAATAAAAATTACACACCATTATCAGGTTGGGGGGTGAAAAGTGAGGGGGGCTTCACCCCCCACACCCCCAACGTGAGTGGCTATGCGCCCCACACCCCCCTAACTAAATATACCAACTCCAAGATCACACTGTAGCGAAGGAAAGGGAAACTCCATGAAGCTGGCCAACTACCTCCTTGCCCTGTGACATATTCATCGAATCACTTAAATGCGGTTCGATGAATATGTGTCGCTGTTTATGTATTCGCTCAAAATCAGTTTTGTGCTTCTAATATAGACCCGGAAAATTATTATTCCAGGGATAAAAATTCAAAGGGGGGTATTCCAGGGTGACTCTTTGTTACCACTGCTTTTTTGTCTTGCCCTTAACCTATTAAGCTGTCAACTGAACAGATTAGGTCATGGCTACAATTTCGCTCCCAGAAAACAACAAAGTGTAAAGACTTCTCATCTTTTTGTGGATGATTTAAAACTGTATAGTTCATCAGATGAGGAATTGAAAGCACAACTGTAAGTGGTCAAAACTTTCTTTGAGATATAAGAATGTCATTTGGTCTTGAAAAATGTGCAAAATCAACCTTTAATGCAGGAAAGCTGCAGCACCAACAAAATAGCAGTCTAAAACAGAAATGTGATATAAAGGAACTTGAGCAGGAGGGCATGTGTGTTTGTGTGTGTGTGTGTGTGTGTGTGTGTGTGTGTGTGTATATATATATATATATATATATATATATATATGGGTTCTCTATGTTAGATCGAAAGCTCGGAAGATCGACACTGACATCACCGACGCCAGAAGACCATCGGAGCAGATAACCAACTATTCGGAATCCAGAAAGCAAAAACACCAACATGAGAAACGTGTGAGCATGACTAGGTAAGTGTGCGATAGTGAGGGATTTAGGGTTAGGGTGCATGGAAGGTGTGTGTGCGATAGTGAGGGGTTTAGGGTTAGGGTGCATGTAAGGTAAGTGTGCGATAGTGAGGGACTTCGGGTTGTGGTGCGGGTAAGGTAAGTGTGCGATAGTGAGGGGACTTGAGGGTTAGGGATGGATTAAGTGAGTTAGGGTTAGGGTGCGGGTAAGGTGAGTGTGCGATAGTGATGGACCTTAAGGTTAGGGTTTGGGTTAAGGTTTTGTTTTCTGTCGGTATTGTGGTTTGTCGGGCATGTGAGCTTTCGTGTTTTTGCGGTTTCATTCTTGTGGTGTTGATGTTGTGGGTGTCGGTGTTGTGGATTGTTGGTCTAATGTAGTAGACCCATATATACATATATATATATATATATATATATATATATATATATATATATATATATACACACACACACACACACACACACACACACACACACACATATATATATATATATATATATATATGTGTGTGTGTATATATATATATATATATATATATATATATATATATATATATATATATATACATTTATCTTTTTTTTTTTTTAATTTGGGAACTGATGCAGGATCAACATAATGTGAATAAAACTTAGTAAGGAATATTTTAGAAGACTAAAATTAGCACTGAAAATGGCCCTGACATCTAAGAACAAAGTGAAAGCTATAAACCAATTTGCTCTTCTTGTTCTAACTTACAGTTTTAGGAAGATCGACTGGCCCCAAAAGGATCAGTTGCACAGAAAAACAAGAAAAATGCTTTGTGCTTATCAAATTATTTATAAAACACAGTGCACACCAAGATTATATATTCCCTGTTCTAAAGGAGGTATAGGCCACCTTGAAATTGATTACATATATAGTTCAGTCATAGGACTGTATAAATTATCTGCTGACCTAAAAAGATCCAAACATGGTGAAAGTTTTAAAACATGAGGAGAACAAGTGTAAGATAACTTCCCTGCTTAGTCTAGCAAATGCCTACTAGTGTCAAGTGGGAATCGAAATCAAGCCAGAAGATTAAAATCAGGCAGCAATGCAATGCTCCCAAAAAATATAAAGAATAAAAGGTGAGGTATCAGATGAGAGGGCAAGAAATGTGGAAAATACATAGAGTCAATTCTGGGTACATTGAGGGTGCAGTGAGGAGTACTTTTAGCTAACATCAAAGAATGAAACAATAGTAATTTCATAAACTTAGTCATATTTTTAACTAGATTGTTTAATGAAATCTTGGAAAGTGAGAGGATGCCTAAGGAATGGAGAAAAAGTGTTTTGGTATCAATTTTTAAGAATAAGGGTGATGTGCAGAGCTGTAGTAACTACAGAGGGATTAAATTGATCAGTCACAGCATGAAGTTATGGGAAATAGTAGTGGAAGCTAGGTTAAGAAGGGAGGTGATGATTTGTGATCAGCAGTATGGTTTCATGTCAGGAAAGAGCACTACAGATGCGATGTTTGCTCTGAGAGGTTTGATGGAGAACTACAGGGAAGGTCAGAAGGAGTTGCATTGTGTCTTTGTGGACTTAGAAAATGCATATGACAGGGTGCCTAGGGAGGAGTTGTGGTATTGTATGAGGAAGTTGGGAGTGTCAGAGAAGTATGTAAGAGTGGTACAGGATATGTACGAGGGTAGTGTGACAGCGGTGAGGTCTGTGGTGGGAGTGACAGATGCGTTTAAGGTGGAGGTGGGATTACATCAAGGATCAGCTCTGAGCCCTTTCTTATTTGCAATGATGATGGACAGGTTGACAGACGAGATCAGACAGGAGTCCCCATGGACTATGATGTTTGCAGATGACGTTGGGATCTATAGTGAGTGTAGGAAACAGGTGGAGGACCCCTGGAGAGATGGAGATATGCTCTAGAGAGAAGATGAATGAAGGTCAGCAGGACTAAGGCAGAATATATGTGTGTGAATGAGAGGGAGGATAGAGGAATGGTGAGGATGCAGGGAGTAGAGGTGGCGAAGGTGGATGAGTTTAAGTACTTGGGATCAACAGTTCAGAGTAATGGTGAGTGTGGAAGAGAGGTGAAGATAAGAGTACAGGCAGGATGGTGTGGGTGGAGAAGAGTGTCAGGAGTGATTTGTGACAGACGAGTACCAGTAAGAGTAAAAGGGAAGGTCTACAAGAGGATAGTGAGACCAGCTATGTTATATGGGTTGGAGACAGTGGCATTGACAAAAAGGCAGGAGTCAGAGCTTGACGTGGCAGAGTTGAAGATGTTAAGATTTGCACTGGGTGTGACGAGGATGGACAGGATTAGGAATAAATATATTAGAGGGTCAGCCCAGGTTGGAATGTTTGGAGACAAAGCCAGAGAGGCAAGATTACGTTGGTCTGGACATGTGCTGAGGAGGGATGCAGAGTATATTGGGAAAAACATGCTAAGGATGAAGCTTCCAGGTAACAGGAAAAGAGGAAGGCCTAAAATAAGGTTTATGGATGTGGTGAGAGAGGACATGCAGGTGGTTGGTGTGACAGAGCACTATGCAGAGGACAGGAAGAAATGGAAACAGTTGATCTGCTGTGGCGACCACTAACTGGAACAGCTGAAAGAAGAAGAAGTCATATTTTAACTTAGGAATCAAATCCATTCCCATCATGGTATTAGAAACCCAAACGACTTGGAGAAATTAAACCAGTGTAACCAAGGAACAAAGAAAGTCACAAAACTGTACCCATACAGAAGTCCCACACACAAACAAAAAACACCAAATAGGCACCAAGCAACCAAAAAAAAAAAAACCCTGTAAAACCCATACACAGCACAACAGTCAAATATTTCTTTGCTCTGTATTCCTTTCCTTTTTTGTTTTTAAACAAAGTGAAGGGGAACCCAGTCCCAAACAACCAAACAACCGCCCACCAAGGACACAAACAACATCTTCAAACCACATCCCAAAGAATCTCATGGAGATCTCTAGATGTGCAAAGTCTGGGCATCCTGTTCACCAAGACATGTCCTATGTGATGATCAACTGAAAGACAACAGATATAACTCTTGTCTTGTTTCTGACTTTTGATTAACCCTTTTTCCTTTTTAAACTTACCCCACAACCAAGGTCACTCTGATGATCGGCTATACAATCTCACCCTTTAGTGCCAATTTCACTGAACTGCAGTGCTCCTCCTCAAGGACCAGACTTAAATAGCTGGGATGTGCCCACCCCATTAAGTGGCTCCAGTACAAAAACTGGTTGCTACAAAAGATAAACTTTATTTTGAGTATATTAAGTTTGGTCTAAATTTTCTGCTGCTTTTAGATTCATTTTAATAATCTTGTTATTTCACTAAAGCGTTTTTTTTTTTTTTCCTTGGCAAGGAGTTTTTATGTGTTAACATATTGTTAATTGTTGATATCCTGTACAAATGTAAGCGTATGAGAACAATGCTGTTTTCAAGTTTTTAAACATAGAAAGTAAAAACATTTAAGACAGTAAGGTAAGTATCTTTCTATGAAACGCTTACTCTTTACACACTTGATGAATTACTTTTTTTCACCATAGGTCTTATTAACTGGACTAGATGTAATGTTATCCTAACACAATCCACAGCCTTTTAAGATATTATAGTTTTCAGTTTTGATACACAAAAATATCATAGAATATCAGGATAATAAAGGTTAAATGTGAGACTGTAAGATGGTGAGTAATGTGCTATTTACATTATATGTATTAAAAGATTATATTTCAGTATGTCAAGGATTTCTATTCACTGAAAGATACAGTAATATTGTTGTAATCATGATATATATATATATATATATATATATATATATATAGCTATATATATATATATATATATATATATATATGTATAATATATATATATATATATATATGTATATGGGAGCCCTTAGATTGGTCAAATAGTTTCTATTTGAAGACTTAATTTGACTGACAAGAAAACAGCTCATAAGATGATGATATTTGTGTGAAATTGCCATAATAACATGGATAGGGAATTTGCCCTTTAGCTGGTATTGTGTGATCCAGAGTTGGTATGTGTATATATATATATATATATATATATATATATGTATAAATATATAAGGTCTATATTAAATCAGCAAACTCTTAAAGTTTAACCACCTTTTAAAAGCGAAGGCTTGAAATCCTAAAGACACTGAACAGCAATTTTTTTTCCCAGGGAAACAAAATTGCTGGGCTCTTTTTGGGACTTTGCCATTTCCTCCACTGTGGTGTGATCTCTGAGTTGGTATGTTTAAGTAGGGGGTGTGGGGGGCACAGCTCCCCACATGGGGTGGTGTGGGGGGTGAAGCCTCCCACTTTATTTAGTGCTTTGAACTTATTTTTTTTTTGTTTTGTTTTGTGGAACAGCAATTTTTTTCCATGGGGAAAAAAATCGCTGTTCCGTGTTTTTGGGAATTCAAGCTTTTGCTTTTAAAGGGTTGATAAATCAACATTCGTTATTTTGAGTGTTCGCTGATTTAATATAGACCCTATATATATATATATATATATATATATATATATATATATATATATATATGTATATACATATATATATATATATATATATATATATATATATATATATGGGTTCCCTGCATTTTGTTGAACATGCATTTGGTTGATGATAGGGGTGGTGCTTTAAATCGAAAGTACAGATAGCCAAATGGTCAAAATGTCATGACCATATTTTATTGAGACAGAATAGTGGGGTTTGGAGGGAGTGAGAGTGTCGGTGCATGTGTTTGAGAGTGCATTGTAGGGTTAGAGACAGAGTTAGGTTAGGGGATAGATGCAGTTTTTTGTAAGTGTGTGTTTGTGTATGTTTGAAAGTCTGAGTGTGATCCTCTGGACCACTGCATTAATGGGTGATAAACCTAACCCTAATGCTACCTTCTCCACTAAATCCAACCCTACACCTTACTGTAAAAACCTTCCCATAACTATTCAAATGAATTTAAGGCTAGTGTTGTGGGTGGTTTTAATGAGAAGATTGTGAGAGAAAATAGTTTTCCATTCTCGGTATGTTGGATGTTTTATATTCTGTATGTCAGATCATCTTAATGAAGGTGTTTTCATTTGATATTCTGTATATTTGAACATCTTATTGAAGGTATTTTCATTCAACATTATAGGTTCATAGGTTGATACTAGGCTATCTGCCCTAGGGCATTTATAAGCCTAGCCAGAGTGTGTTTGGCTTTCGCCACCCTTTTAGATTAGTTGACTGTGCCTCTGTATAGTAGGTCACAGAAGGTAGCCCTTTTATGGTTAGTTTACTGTACCTCTGTCAAGCAGGGACACAGAAGAGATCCCAGGGGTAAACTTACGATCTCCCATCCACTCGTCAAGATTTCTCTTGAAGAGGGTCAGTGAGGGGCTCTGTCTAACATGGATTGCGATTTTGTTCCAGAGTGAGGGGAGCCTCTGGGATATGAATCTGTCCCTCCAGAATGTCCTATTTATTTCTGTGCTGAGGTTCAAGTCCCTGGAGCATGTAGCTCTAAGGGATTTGGATTTCCTGAGGTGAAGCATGTCCATTAATTCTGGGTTGAACATGGCTTTATACATCAGACACAGATCGCCTCTGAGTAGGCGGTACGCAACTGAGTAGAGCTGGAGTTTCTTTAGTCGAACTGCATAGGGCATTTGTTTGAGCCCCTTGATCCTCTTGGTGAGATACTTTTGGGGTCTTTCCAGTTGCTGAAGGTGTCAGGTAAGGTACACCCCAAATGGGGCATTGTACTCAATTATGGGCCTGATAAGTGATGAGTAGAGGGGCACAATGACCTCTCTTGATCTAGATGTGAATCCTTTCATGATATGGTGGGCTATATAGAAGGTCTTTCTAACCACTTTGGCAACGTGATTGTCAAAGGAGAGATTGCTATCTACTTGGGTCCCCAAGTCTCTAATTACTTCTTCTGTACTTAATGGATTACCACCTATGTGGAAATTTGTGGGCACTTTGTTTTTCCCAAAGGGGATGACTATGCACTTTTTGGCATTTAGCTTTAGGCCATGGCTCTGGCACCAGTTATCCATCTCTGTAAGACCCTTTTGGAGGATGCTTATGTCAGCTGGAGAGTCGATTACAGCACCCAGTTGGAAGTCATCTGCGAACATGGTCAGCCATAGTCCATCCGTGTTATCCTGTACCTCAGAGAAATATATACCGAACAAGAGAGGTCCCAGGACTGAGCTTGTAGGACATCACTTGTAACTGGTTTAGAGTCTGACATGGCACCTGCTATTCTGACCATGTGGGTTCTATCCCTGAGCCAGTTTGCAACCCATCTTGTGACATAGGGGTTGATATTTAAGCTGGTGAGCTTATTTATGATGCCCGAGTGGGGTATTGTGTCGAAGGCTTTTGCGAGGTCCAGGTAGGCTGTGTGGACTAACTTCCTTTCATCTATGGCTTTGGTAACTGTTTCAAAGAAGTCGACCAGGTTCAAGAGGCAAGATCTGCCCTTAACGAAGCCGAATTGGGTAGGATCCAGTGTCTGGAGGTTCCCAATGTCTTTGTTTATGATTTCCATGATGATACGCTCCATAGCGTTGCAGACCAGGCTAGTCAGGCTTATAGGGCAATAGTTTCTGGGGTCTGTTGTGGCACCACCTTTGTGGAGTGGGACCACTGTTGCTGTACGCCATTCCTTGGGTACATATCCTGTAGTAAGGCTGAGATTGAAAAGTGACTTTATATGAGGGTTTAGTTCTTCTTGGAGCTCATGTAAGACGCAGCCCGGGACACCGTCTGGTCCCATTGATGCTGTGTTTTTTGCTTTGGAGAGGGCAGCTCTCACCTGTGCATCTGTGATCTCAGGAAGGCTACACTCTGTTGGGATAGACATTTGCTCTTTTGGGGGGGAAGGGGGAGAAAAGTTTGCATTGAACCTTTCTGCCAGGATGTTGGTAATGTCTGTGGGTTCAGTGTATTTTTTGTCATTTTGCACTAACTCAGACCATATCTGGGAGTTACCTCCCAGGTTTCTGACATAACTAAAGAAGGCCTTGTGATTATCTTTAGTGTGTTGTGCAATTTTTCTTTCGAAGCTGGCCTTAGATGATTTTATGAGGGATCGTAGTTTCTTGCTAGTACTGATCAGTGACGCCTTCTCTTTTTGGGATTTTGTTCTGTCATGTAGTAGCTTTCTCCTTCTGTTGTATAGCTTATTTATGGCCGGGGTCCAGCAGACAGGTCTCCTGCCTTTGGAGGAGTGAGTCTTGGTTTTATTTGGGATAGCATGCTCCATGCATTCCTGTAGGTGTCCATAGAATGCTTTTGTAAAGGATTCTGCATTTTGGGACGTATTTTCCACTGGCCCGGGGGCTTTGAAGGATTCCACCTCAGTTTTGAGAAGTGTGACGTTTGCTTTTGAGAAGTTCTTCACCGTGGTTTCCTTGGCTAGGGGTGGGGATGGAATATGGATGTCCAGTGAGATTTGTTTATGGTCTGATCTTACCAATGAGGGGTATACCTCTGGTGTGGAACATAGAGACCCCATGTTGGTGATGACCAGATCCAATATATTTTCCCCTCTTGTGGGAGTGGTGACCAGTTGTTCCATAGAATTTGAGTTTATAAATTCTAGGAACCATTGGGCGAGGGTGTTTGGGCTTGAGTAGTTTTCCCAATCGATGTTTGGGTAGTTGAAGTCACCCAATATAATAGTGTTTGGAGAGACCTTCATATTCTCCAGTGTTCTCAGGAAAGCCGAGTGAGGTTCCTGTGTTTGGGAGGGTGGTCTGTAGCAGGCTACAAATTGAAACGCAGTTTTTCCCACTGTTAGTTGCACATGGATGGTCTCTGATGCTTCGTGCAGTGCCACTAACCTGGAGGTGTGGGTATCTTTGATAAATATGGATACTCTCCCTCCTTTTGTGGTTCGGTCCAAGTTTTGGGGCTGGAAAGCATGGTATGAAGTATAACCTGTTAGTGCTGGGGTGCTCTCTGGAGCCTTGAACCAGGTTTCTGTTACTGCACAGATATCGATATTCTCCATACTGAGGAGAGTCTCGAGTGCGTGCATCTTGAGGTTTAGACTTCTGGCGTTAAGCAGCATTACCCTTAGTTTTTTTTCTTTGTGTTGTCTATGGGGGTGGGTTTGTCTTTTGAGCCTTGCCTAAAAAAGGCACTATGGGGGATTCCTAGACTCACCAGCTGGACTGGAGAGTAAACTCGAAACTGACCTTTGGACATACCTGAATAATATAGAGAACTACTTATTGACTGATCAGAAAGAACCAATAGGGAGCAAGTGCTTAGAAGGAGTATAAGAGGATGTAGTGCTTTAGTTTGTGTTTACCTATGAGATTACTTATACGAGCAAGTGCAGGGCTTTAAAATGAAAATAGAGTGCTGAATTAAAGATTTAGAGCAGTTCTAAGGGAAAAAGTAAAGAGCAGACTTTGTGGAGCCGGGAATAGTTTAAACCTGTTTAACTGGCGCTGCCCGACGCTGCTCTGTGCGCAAGACCGCGCAAAAAGAGAGTTGCAGGGTTTTAAGAGAGAGAGATCAAGGAGTTTAGAATTGACCCAAAATGGCCAATAAAACTATATATATATATACATATATATATATATATATATATATATATATATATATATATATATATATATATATATATATACATATATATATATATGTGTGTGTGTGTGTGTGTGTGTGTCCTATCATACAGAGGTGAACCATATATATGTGTGTGTGTATATATATATATATATATAAAAACATACACACACACACACACACACACACACACATATATATATATATATATATATATATATATATATAGTTCCACTTCAGAATCTCAAGTTACTGAAAACTCCAACTTCATATGGTCGAGACCATATGATCGTGTTTTCAGAAACTCAAAATTCTGAAGTGTGACAAAAAAAAAGACTTAAAGTTAGTTTAAAGAAGTTTGTTGCAGGGGGGCAAGTCCTCTTGCACCCTCTGTACTTAAATATACCATCTCTGTGATCGCACTATAGCGAGGAAATGGGAAATCTCCCATTTTGCATTTATACATACAGAGCAGAATGGTACATTTCCCTTTTCCCCACTATAGCGTGATCTCGGACTTGGTATATTTAAGTAGGGGGGTGCAGGGGTTCTTGCCCCCCTGCAGAAATTATGTGTTTTACTTTTTTTTTTTTAGTCCAGAATTTCGAGTTTGTGAAAACTCGATCATATGGTCTCGACCATATGAAGTTTTAGTTTTCAGTAACTCGCGATTCTGAAGTGGAACTATATATATATATATATATATATATATATATATATATATATATATATATATATGTGTGTGTATATACTTATATATATATATATATATATATATATATATATTTATATATAAAATTATCAGGGGGCTTGCTCCCTACAATTAAAAAAACAAATTGTTCTAAATTTGCATGCTGCAAGATTGTCTCAGAGCAGGTTACATTCCATTATGGATGTTCTGTTGTCAGTCTTTTGTTGCAAACATTTATTTGGAATGTCAATATACTTAAGATTCAATGTGTTTATAGGTGTGTATATACATATACACATATATATATATATATATATATATATATACACATATATAGAAAGAGAGAGAGAGGAGTGTGTAAGGGTGCAATCCTCTATGCCAGAGGTTGAGGATGGGGTGACACCTCTTTCCAAAGCTTTTTAAGTAATTTCAGCTGATGTGGGAAAAGTTAACATTTTATGACCACAGTTATGAGTGCTGGCCATTTAAGAGTTGTACTTCTGTCATAGAGCTATGACTTTCCCATTAGCGGTCGCCACAGCGGATCTTCTGTTTCTATTTCTTCCTGTCCTCTGCATCATGCTCTTTCACACCAACCGCCTGCATGTCCTCTCTCACCACATCCATAAATGTTATCTTAGGCCTTCCTCTTTTCCTCTTACCTGGCAGCTCCATCCTTAGCATCCTTTTCCCAATATACCCAGGATCCCTCCTCAGCACATGTCCAAACCAACGCAATCTCGCCTCTCTTGCTTTGTCTCCAAACTGTCCAACCTGAGCTGACCCTCTAATATACTGATTCCTAATCCTGTCCATCCTGGTCACACTCAGTGCAAATCTTAACATCTTTAACTCTGCCACATCCAGCTCTGACTCCTGCCTTTTCGTCAGTGCCACCGTCTCCAACCCAAATAACATAGCTGGTCTCACTACCCTCTTGTAGACCTTCCGTTTCACTTTTACTGGTACCCGTCTGTCACAAATCACTCCTGACACTCTTCTCCACCCATTCCACCCTGCCTGTACTCTCTTCTTCACCTCTCTTCCACACTCACCATTACTCTGAACTGTTGATCCCAAGTACTTAAACTCACCCACCTTTACCAACTCTACTCCCTGCATCCTCACCATTCCTCTACCCTCCCTCACATTTACACACATATATTCTGTTTTAGCCCTGCTGACCTTCATTCCTCTCCTCTGTAAAGCATATCTCCACCTCTCCAGGGTCTCCTCAACCTGGTCCCTACTCTCACTACATATCACAATGTCATCTGCAAACATCATAGTCCATGGGGCCTCCTGTCTGATCCTATCTGATCTCATCTGTCAACCTGTCCATCACTACTGCAAATAAGAAAGGGCTCAGAGCTGATCCTTGATGTAATCCTTCCTCCACCTTAAACGTATCGGTCACTCCCACCGCAGTCCTCACCAATGTCACACTACCCTCGTACATATCCTGTACCAGGATGCTATGACTTTCTACTGTGGTAATTTACTAGTATACTTTGCTTTTTATTCACTGGTGATCTACTGGTTAGAATTACCAATTTTTCCAACCAGTTTGCCTGTCATTCTCTCTCTTCTTCTTTCGGCTTTTTCCTGGTTAGGGGTCGCCACAATGGATCACCTGTCCACTCATGATTGGCAGTGGAGTTTTATGGTGTTGAGTTGCCAGCCCAGTGCCCAACCTTCCACAGAAGGCACACACATGCACACACTCACACCTAGGGCCAATTTAGAGTGTCCAATCCACCTGCAGCATGTCTTTGGGATGTGGGAGGAAACCGGAGCACCTAGAGGAAACCCACGTGACCACAGGGAGAACATGCAGACTCCACACAGAAGGCACCCCAGCCAAGGATCGAACCGGAGAACCTCATGCTGTGAGGCAGCAATGCTAACCGCTGCACCACCATGGCCGCAGTTTCTCCAAATTATTAGGGTTTCTAATACTGAGACAGGAACGGACTACATTCTTAAGTCAGGGTATGATTAAAGTTAAAAAGATTAGTATTACTTCATTATTTGATGCTTGCAAATGGTGCTCTTCTCAGCATGTGCAACATACCCAGAATTCTTTCTTTTTGCAGTTCATATGGAGTTACCTGTACTGGCAATGTATTTTAGTATGGTTGACGAATGCTTTTTATTAGCCCTGTAATTCATACTGCTATTGGAGCTGTCTTGGTGTCTTTATTCACTTGCTCTATTTATTGCTTGCCTATCTTGATATATTATATCTTTTTGTTTCTTAACATAGACAGTAATAGCTATTTATATGATCAATGTAACTTTTTTCTTTTTTTTTTCTTTGACTGTAGCATTTGTGTTTCTTTCTTCTGTTTTCTTGACTGTAGCATTTGGCGATCCCATATGACTAGAACTTCTTCATTTTCAGTTTTATTTTGAGGCTATGTTTCCACTGCTTCTCAACTACTTCTATGTTGTAGTGTATGCACTATCTCCAGTGTAGCATTCTTGCCAAATTATTGTCTTTTAGTAAATAGTCCCTCAGTGATTTGTATATCACATCCGGAAACAAGATGTATATCATGTCCAGAAACAAGATGTGCAAATATTTCTAGTTTTGTGCTACAGAATTTAAACTTTTCAGTATCTGACACTTTTTCTTTGTACCGATATCCATGAGTTGCCATTATTATCCATTTACGTTTTGATTTAAATTCACCTGTCCTTGGCCACACTAACACCTTGATCAACATGTGGTTGTTTCTGCAGTTCTCTGTACTTACCAATATATTTTGCTTTCTAATTTTCGTTCTTTCTTTTTCTGGTTATGCTTTGTCTTCTTTTTTTTTTTGTTGTTTCCATCTGTCTTTGTCAATGTCTAGTTTGATTTCAGTCTTGATCTTTTCCAAAAATGTTTCTGATAATCTGTACAAAGATGTCATCTAAGACTTGTTTTCATTACTGCTAAGTAATTTCACTACATTTGGATCCTTTTAATGTCATCAAATAAGGTATATAGCCCCACAATTACATACCTATACATAATGGTCAGTTTCAAGGAGACTCATACATTCCCTTCCTTCAGCCAAGGAATATATAACTGCTCCATGTACTGTTTTTATATATCATTTGATAAGCATGAAACAGTTTTCTTGTCAAATTGACACATTACTTTTTGGGACAGTCAGTCTTGTAAGTCAGAACAGGAAAAGCAAGCTGATTTACAGCTTTAACTTTATTCCTTGATGACAAGGCAGGTTTCAGTATTAGCTTTGGACTTCTAAAATATTTTTTACAGTTATTTTCTCATTTGTTTATGTTTGTCATTCTCTCACTAAGAATACTAGTACAATTACTTAAATAGTAAGAATTCACCTTTAACTATGCATTTAATTTTATATGGAGCTCACGTTTTTCTGTGATCTAAAACTGTGTATTCCCAGATTGCATTTGTTAGTTACAGTGCTGTCATGATCTGTAGCTATTTTTGTATGATAAAAATTTAGAAGAGCCAAGATGGTCGCCGAGCACTGAGCACACACTTTCTGCTGCCCCTACAACAACCAAATACATCAGCTTATTAAACCTACATCTGGTGTCTAACTTGTCTACAAAAAGCTAATCTTGATCAACTAATGAACAAAGAGATGGAATTCAAGTTTATTTATGATCTAAACTGCATTTTACCTCGTTTTATTTATTGCTTACCTCTACAGAATCTGGATGAGTGGATGCAGCCAAATGGTGACAGGCCTCTCTCCTAATACTGAGTCCGTAAAAAAAAAAAGATTAAAAGAAAAGGAAATCAACTCAAATAGCAGTGGTCTCACTATATATTAAAAGTAAATTAACTGAAGATGACTACTCAGAAAGATTCTATGGAAACTCAAACAACTAAGACCAAATTATCTTCTATTGTTTCACTGGAAAAGGATATAACATCAAAAAGACAGATCTTGTAGCCCAGGCAGGTATGACCCTAGCCCTGAGTGGCATCCTGCCATCACCCAGAATGATACCGCAGTACAAGGACAAAATGATTGACTTTAGCAATTGGCTAAGCTTCTGGTGACATTCTAAAGTGATCCAGTATCTGTCTGCCTGAGACGACATGGTCGACATACCACAATGCTTTGCTAGAGATGGCCTGCATTTGTCGCCCCTAGGATTCCAGATACTGGCTAAGGCTCTTGCCGCCCCTATAGTGCCTTTTTTAGGCAAGGTTCAAATGACAAATTCACCACTGTAACAGGAACAGGCAAGCAAAAACTGAGGGTAATGCTACTCAATGTTAGAAGTCTAAATCTCAAAATGCACTCACTCGAAGCACTCCTTAAAATGGAGAACATCGATACCTGTGCAGTGACTGAGACCTGGATCAAGGCTCTAGAGAGCACCCCTGCATTACCAGGCTATAACTCATACCACACTTTTCGGTCAAATAACCTGGACCAGAACACCAAAGGCGGAGGTGTGTCCATGTTCATTAAGGATATCCACACCTCCAGGCTAGTTGCACAGCATAATGTATCCGAGGTTGCAACTAACTCTGGGAAAAACTGCGATCCAAATTGTAGCTTTCTACAGATTCCCCCACCATGTCCCAGGATTTCCACTCCTCTTTTCTTGATATATTGGAAAATATTAGGGTTCAACCAAACACCCTAATAATGGGCGATTTCAACTCCCCCACCATTAACTGGGAAAACTAATCATGTACCAACTCCTTCAATCAACACTTTCTGGAATTCATAAATTCCAATACCCTGGATCAACTTATCCACACCCCCACCAGGGGCAACAATATCTTAGACCTAGTCCTTACCAACATGAGTGACCGGTGTTCCACACCTGAAATCAACTCCCCGTTGGTCAGATCCGACCATAAGCTAATCACCCTAGATATCCACATCCCGCCCCCACCCACCATTAAGGAAACCACGGTAAAAAATTTCACCAAAGCCAACTTTATGCTTTTTAAGACAGAAGTGATGAACTTTATGACACCCATGCAGATGGACAATACAGTTACGACTGCTGAATCCCACACAAATGCACTCTATAAGCACTTACATGAGTGCATTGATCGTGCTATCCCAAACAGAACCGAGATGCTATCCTCCAAAAAAAGGAAGCCAATCTGGTGGTCCCCTGCCATAAACAAACTCTACGACAAAAGGAAGAAACTGTTGCAAAAGAGAGTAAAATACCATGAGTGGAGGAGCTGCCTGGTCAGCCTCAGTAAGAAGCTGAGATCCCTTATAAGATCCTCCAAAGCTAGCTACAAAAACAAAATCACCATTGATTCTAAGGGCAACCACAAAGCATTCTATAGCTATGTCAAAAATCTCAATGGCAACACCCAGATCTGCTCTGAGTTACAGCACAACGGCATGAAAATTACAGAACCAACTGATATTGCCAACATTCTGGCAGATAGGTTCAGTGCTAACTTTACCCCCCTCTCACCCCCTAAAGGGCCCATATCTATACAGGAAGAATGTAGAGTCCCTGTAATCACATCTATGCAGGTAAAAGCTGCACTCTTTAAAACCAAAAACACAGCATCCATGGGGCCGGACAACATCCCAGGCTGCGTTTTACATGAACTTCAGAACGAGCTGACTCCCCACCTTAGCACCATGTTCAATCACAGTCTCACGTCAGGCTTTGTGCCCACTGAATGGTGCACAGAAACAGTTATCCCGCACCACAAAGGGGGAGCCACCACTGATCCTGGGAACTATCTCCCTATTAGCCTGACGAGCCTGGTCTGCAAGGCCATGGAACGTATCATCATGGAACTCATAAACAAAGACATTGGTAACCTCCAGACTCTGGACCTCACCCAGTTTGGGTTTGTGAAAGGCAGACCATGCCTTCTGAACCTGATTGACTTCTTTGAGGCAGTCACCAAAGTTGTAGATGAGGGTAAGGTGGTTCACAATGCCTATCTTGACCTCGCCAAGGCTTTCAACACCGTCCTTCATTCTGGAATTATAGTTAAACTCACTAAACTAGCTATAAATCCCTACATTACAAGATGGGTTGCCAACAGGCTCATTGACAGAACCCACACTGTAAAAGTTGCAGACTCCAAATCTATTTCAAACCAGTGACAAGTGGAGTACCACAGGGTTCAGTCCTGGGACCTCTCCTGTTTGGTATCTACTTCTCTGAAGTACAAGCTAACAGAAGGCCTCTGGCTAATGAAGTTTGCAGATGACTGCAAAATAGGATCCATAGTCGTGTTCCCAAATGATGTGGACATCCTACAGAAGGGCCTCACTGAGACAGATGCCTGGTGTCAGAGGCATGGCCTCAAGCTCAATGCCAAAAAGTGCATTGTCATCCCCTTTGGTAAAAACTCTGTATCCATGAACTACTACATAAATGGCAGTCTACTTAATGATGAATGTGGGATAAAAGACCTTGGGATCCAGGTGGACAGTAGTCTCGCCTTTGATAATCACATCGCCACAGTAGTCAGGAAATCCTTCTATGTGGCACACCTCATCACAAAAGGGTTCTCATCCAGGAAAAAAGAGGTCATTGTTCACCTCTACTCGGCACTCATTAGACCCATTATAGAGTACAGTGCCCCTTTTGGAATTTACCTCACAAGATATCTGCAGCAGCTGGAAAGGCCATAGAAATAACTCACAAAGAGGATTACTGGCCTCGAACAGATGCCCTAGACTGACTGTCTCATAAAACTCCAGCTTTACTCTGTAGCATATCGCCTACTCTGAGAAGATCTCTGCATAACATATAAAGCTATGTCAAACCCAGAGCTGTTGGACATGCTACACCTTAAGAAATCCCAATCCCTCCAAGCTACATGCTCTTGGGACCTAAACCTTGTCACCACAATAAACAGGACATGCTGGAGGGATAGATTCCTGTCCCAGAGACTTCCTATACTCTGGAACAAGCTACTCATCTATGTCAAGCAATGTTCTTTATTAGCACTCTTCAAGAAAAATCTTGATGAGTGGATGGGAAATAGGAAGTAACCCCAGGGATCACGTCTGTGGCTCTGCTTGACAGGGGTACAGGAAATTAACTTTCTTGGGTGGTGTAAGCCAGGGAACCTTGTTGGATAGGCTTACTTAGGCCCTTGGGCCGATAGCCTAGTACCTGCCTATGAACCTATAAAACTAAGAAACTACAACAGGAATCTAACAAAGGATCCTCAAAAAACAAAGTGGAACCAGCATATAGAGTGGATGACATTAAATCAGCCCTGCAACCTCTTCAGAATGATATAAAAAGCTTTTCTGACAAGCTCAACACCTTTGGATCTAATCTAGACCAAATAATCACAAGACTGAACCTCACTGAAAATAAAACTGAAGAGAACATGAATAAAATATCTGCAAGCAAAAGTAAGCTCAAATGGCAAAACTATCTGTGAGTTTCAGCAAAAACTAATTGATTTAGAAGCACGCAGTAGAAGGAAAAATATTATAGTGCGTGGCATCCCAGAAAAGTTTGACCAACCTTAATTACCGGTTATTCTAACAGAAATCTTTGAAACAATCACTGAAAACAAAGCTTTCATTAAAGATATAGTATTTGAAAGAGCTCACAGGGCATTACGCATATCACAAGATGAATCTATGCCTAGACAAATATATGTCGAATTATTAAATGTTGCTCATGCAAATACAATTCTTATGGCTACTAAACAAAAAAGCTCAATTTCATGGAGAGGGCACAAAATCACAGTTTCTTAAGACCTTCCACTGCCCATAAAAGCTCAAAGGAAAGTTTAGCTCCTTTCTGTGTGTATTTAATCAAAAAGAAAATGTGTTTTTAAATGAGGTCGCAGCAACTCTATCCTTCTACTACAATGACCAGAAGTTTCAAATACAAACAGTGGAAGACGCAAAAAAGCATTCATAAAAGCTTTCAATGAACTCCCTGGTCAGTAAAATAGATAAGAAATAACAAATATACCAAGAAACTAAGCGTTTGCATTTTAAATTCTAAAATGCTTTAAATGATGAGTTCCTACAGATAAGCTCTGGCTTATACGGAACAAAAACATACTACAAAATCTCTCCCTGACAGTTAAGTTAATCGGAAACAAAATAATAATGCAACTTGACTGTAAAATCTCATATTCTGGCCATCAAAACCTAAATCACAGAAATTCTTCCCTAACTAATCTTCATGCCTCTACAATCAAGATGCAATGACAATCAAACTACCTATATGGCCAGCAAACATTGATAAACAGAAAAACAACTTACCTGGATTATTTTTAAAGGCTTCATTTGCTTCTCAGCCATCTTGGTGGTTGCCTTCCATTCCTTTTGCGGTGATGGAGCACAGGCATGTTTGTTTTTTAGTCGTGGGGATCCCTGTAACATTCCTGGGCCTAATCCTTGTGCTATGAGCCTTTTTGCGAGATTTCTGGTCCATCTCAACGTTCCATTACCCAGACGTTCATTGGAAATGTCGGTGGCTGACATCACAAGGTCAGGAGGTCACTAAAGGTGAAGCAAAGCATTACTGCGATTGTTTTGTTGCCGATCCAATTGGAAATAAGCTATTATTTTTAAAATACCATTTTCTGAAGATACCAATGAACTAGTGGTTTCCAGTTGTTTAAATATGTATCAAGCAAAGATTTTTTATGTTTTTACATGCAGTTGCAAAGAACATTTCCACTCTAAATATGAGTATTAGTAGCCCCCCCCTTCCTAACTAATGTTTGGCTAATTAACCTTATCATGTATAAGGAGTTGGGAAGGGGTGATTTAAAAAAAAAAAACACTACAGATGTTGCATTTTATTCTGCTGAGGTGTGATATACCAGGTACCCCTATACACATGTCCTGTCATCCACCACTGTTGAATATGATATTAATAAAAACCCCGTCTGTTAAAAAAGTAATGTCTCATTCAACCAAATGGGGGATAATACGTACTATGTTTGCAGTCTGTGTAGTGAAATGAAGTTACATATATAACTGATGAGCTGACACACTCGCACGCTTATACACATTCACACTCACACCCAAGCTTGCGCTTTCTATTAACTGCTCAGTAATGTATATGGCTGCATTTGTAACATAAGAAGTCTTGGAAGTAATCTAATGTACTTCTTGTTCAACTGTCTAAATACATAGGCATGTTTTACTCGCCCTTTCTCATATGTGATGTGTTACAAAAATGTTATAAATGTTAAATTTTTTTTTGATGGTGTGTTCTTCTCTCTGCTTAGCACATTACATTTACTGCTTTGTGTTATTCTCCTCTTTCCACTTCACAATTCGGGGGGTTAAGGGCAGTTATTTTGATTATAACAATTGTATCGGAATGTTTAGTAATGCAGGTATCTTACCTGATTTGATCCTAAGTGGAGGCAGCAGATTTAGAAGCCTAAGTAGATTCTTCTTCTTTCGGCTGCTCCCGTTAGGGGTCGCCACAGTGGATCAACTGTTTCCATTTCTTCCTGTCCTCTGCATCTTGCTCTGTCACACCAACCACCTGCGTGTCCTCTCTCACCACATCCATAAACCTTATCTTAGGCCTTCCTCTTTTCCTGTTACCTGGCAGCTTCATCCTTAGCATGTTTTTCCCAATATACTCTGCATCCCTCCTCAGCACTTGTCCAAACCAACGTAATCTTGCCTCTCTGGCTTTGTATCCAAACCTTCCAACCTGGGCTGACCCTCTAATATACTTATTCCTAATCCTGTCCATCATCGTCACACCCAGTGCAAATCTTAACATCTTCAACTCTGCCATGTCAAGCTCTGACTCCTGCCTTTTTGTCAATGCCATTGTCTCCAACCCATATAACATAGCTGGTCTCACTACCCTTTTGTAGGCCTTCCCTTTCACTTTTACTGGTACTCGTCTGTCACAAATCACTCCTGACACTCTTCTCCACCCACTCCATCCTGCCTGTACTCTCTTCTTTACCTCTCTTCCACACTCACCATTACTCTGAACTATTTTTCCGCAAGTATTTAAACTCATCCACCTTCGCCACCTCTACTCCCTGCATTCTCACCATTCCTCTATCCTCCCTCTCATTCACACACACATATTCCATCTTAGTCCTGCTGACCTTCATTCCTCTCCTCTCTAGAGCATATCTCCACCTCTCCAGGGTCTTCTCAACCTGATCCCTACTCTCACTACAGATCACAATGTCATCTGCAGACATCATAGTCAGACTCCTGTCTGATCTCGTCTGTCAACCTGTCCATCTCTATTGCAAATAAGAAAGGGCTCAGAGCTGATCCTTGATGTAATCCCACCTCCCCTTAAACACATCTGCCACTCCCACTGCAGACCTCACCGCTGTTACACTACCCTCGTACATATCCTGTACCACTCTTACATACTTCTCTGACACTCCCAACTTCCTCAAACAATACCACAACTCCTCTCAAGGCACCCTGTCATATGCTTTCTCTAAGTCCACAAAGACACAATGCAACTCTGATTTTTTGAAGAAGGGCACGCATATTAGCTAGCCATACTTTGGACAGGTTGTATGGTTAAAGCAAAGGGGCAAGCATACATGTTTCCTATTCTATAGTTTAATACGGTTTAGCATTTGACTAGTTAAAAATAATTTCTTGACTAGTGTTATAGAGATGCTAACTTTTTATGTCATAATATTATGTTTTGTGTGAAACAATTATTTATTCCCATATTTATTTCTACTGCTATGACGCACTCTTTGTTTATTTTAATTTCAAGTTAATTTAAATCATTCATGGAGCAGCATTAGGGTGGGCAGTCCAATGCTTACCGACACTTGGAACATTTGGGTTATCACTGTTTTCTCCCTGCTACTTTATAACTTTACTCTTTACTTGCAAAATAGTTTTGCCACTAACAATAATCAATCTTATGTATGGTATACCAGACTATTACAGGGAGATTTGTGGGTAGGCGCTAGGTTTGTAGTAGAGTACATGGATGCCATTCTATTTAAACTAACTTCTTCACTATCTAGGATAGCAACTTAGTTTAGTAACATTAGAAGTCTCATCATATCACCTTCCCTAATACCACATGAACAACAATACTCTACACTTGAACTCCTAAGCTAAAATGATTACAATTAGTTCTTGGAATATAAATGGTCTTCATGAAAATAAAAAAAAAAGAAATTGATTGTGCATTTAATAAACCAAGACAAAGCTAGCATTTTCTATCTACAAGAGACACACCTGAAAAATAACCAATAGGAAAATGATAGGAAAAGAAACTGGATAAAACAGATCATATCAGCTGGCAATAGTCTTTCATCAACAGGCACTGCCATCTTAGTTAAAAAAAACCTTCCCTGGGTAAATCTTAACCTCTAAATTAGACGCCAATGGCCGGTAGTGTTCTTACCCCCAAATGAATAGCCCTTTACTATTTCTCAATATATACAGTCCATGTACAAACCAGCATCTACTTATATATGAAATTCACAATATATTACTACAATATACCACTCATTACTTAATTTTAGGAGGAGACTGGAATGCACTTATGACCCCTTAAACGATAGCTCAAACACAAGTAGGAAACAACCCCCCCAACTAACTGCATCTATACAAGACTTGATAAATAATTTCAATTTAATAGACCCATTCCTAATATGTTATCATGATAGAGTAGACAACAAATATACTTACTTCTCGGCATCACATAAAGTCTGGTCCAGAATTGACTTTTCCTAATTTCGGACATTTTCTCAAATAAAATCCATAACTTTGCCCTTGAGTCAAGAGCTATTTCAGATCACTCTAATATCTGTAAGAAAACCAACCCAATGCATGGAAACCAACAAGATGAACATAAGCATTCATCTTGTTGGTTTCCATACATTGGTTTGGTTTTCTTATAGATCACTAATATATCTATAAGTATCAATCCAACACACCATAGTAACTGCAGTTGAAGTAGTCCCAACTGGACACTAAACATCAATATCCTAAAAAATGATGATGTTATAAATGAAATAAACCATTATCTTAAACAATTTGAGCTTGAATCCTCTATGTCTTCCATCCCTTTTGATGTTCAATTGGCTGATGCCAAAACTGTTATTAGGGGGATCCTTATCCAAAAAGCATTCTTATATAAAAAAGGGAACAAAGTTATATTACTGACCTCGGCAAAGAGTATACGAAAATTGATCTATAACTCCAAAACAAATACTCTCTGGACCTACAGAATAAACTACATGAGACTCAAAAAAATATATATATACATTCTACCAACAAAACCAATCTTTAACTGAACTAAGACTACTGTATAGATACTTAGAATGGGCACAAATCACCTCCAAAACAATAGCCAAACTAATAAACATCAAAGATGGCCCCAACGTTATATCAGAAATAAATCACAAAGGTAAAACTTTATACAGTAACTCTGACATTATAAACTCCTTCACAGAAATTTTTAGAAAAAATTATAACCCTCAAAAACAAACTCACAATGATATCTATAAAAAATTCCTAGACAACTTAACCTTTTCCCAACTAAACCACACACAATATAACCTATTAACTAGTCCTATCTCACTAAATGAAATAAAATTAGCAATCAAAAAGCTTAAATCCAACAAGGCGCTAAGGCCGGACTGGTTTACAGGAGAATTCTACCAAACTCTTAGCAATCAATGTATTAGAATTCTTCTTAATCTATACAACTATATCATTCTTAAGGGGATCACTGATAAATATTTGAATAACTCTAAAACAATTCTTACCTTGAAACCTAATTCTGACAAATCTAACCCTCTTAGTTACAGACAGCCCTTCTTAATTTAGATGTTAAAATTCTGACGTCTATTCTGGCAAGTAGAATGCAGAAGGTCCTGTCTTCAGTCATCTCCCCTGAGCAACTAGGTTTCATGAAACATAGACAACTTTGTGATAATACTCTCACTCTAGACACAATAAAGTTATTACTAAAAAATGACAAACACCCGAGATATGCACTTACGCTGGATGCTACCAAAGCTTTTGACAATGTAGACCTGAACTTTTTATTTTTGACCATCAGTATTTCAACTTCCCTGAATTTATCATTAATACCATTAAAATGTTATATAACAGCACTACTACCTCCCAATTCATAAATAAAACAATGTCGAACCCTATCAAAATTACTAATGGAACTAGACAGGGTTGCTCTACTTCACCCTACCTTTTTAAAATTTAAAATTTATATAGAACCCCTCCTACTACTTATTAACCAAAAAACTTATCATCAAATTCCAAGAGTTTTCAGCATAGAATTAAAATACTCAGCATTTGTGGATGATTTAAATATTTACTTCGAGCTTCCAAATAGTGATCTGCACAAAATTCGTAAATCAATAAGTTACTTTTCTACCACTGCTAATTGCAAACTAAATCCCTCAAAATCTTCTATTTTCCATTAAATTCTCACAAACACCTAGAATCATATTTCCCCCTATCTGACATACCAGTCAAATACACAGTTAAGTACCTAGGAATAATCATTATGCACACACATCAGGACTTGATGAAAGCAAATTTACTAAAAATCTGGGAACAAATAAATCAAGACCTATCCAGATGGAAAAATATCAATTTATCCTTACTGACCAAAACTGCTATTGTTAAAATGAACATTTTCCTAGGATATTATTCCATCTAAACTCCATAAACTTAACTATACCCAAAAATTTCTTCAACAAAATGGAAACTACCATCTCAAAATTCCTTTGGTTCACTAAATCAATCAGAATCTCCTACAAAAAGATCATACTACCAATTGAAAAAGGTGGACTGAGCCTCCCCGATTTTAATATCGACTATAGCATAATAAATGCAAAATGCTTAATTCAAATTGCGAGCTACGAACCAACTGCAGGTACATGGATCTCCAACCTCGGTTAAAATCTGGCATAGGTATCTACAATCCCTCAAATTATACCCTAACTCTATCAAATATATAATGCTAGATAATAAACACAAACCTAAAATTCACCCTGCACTAAAAAACAAAGTAAATATCTTTCAAGTACTGTTACTATCTCTGAATTTACAAGACACCGTCCTTTTTCTCCAACCAATACACCAAAATCCACATATTAAAATAAATAATAAAATGATAGATTTAACCAATTTCCCCTAATTAAAAATGCCACAGTATGGCAATTTCATCATCCTTCAAACTTTGCTGCTGTCAAAGGATAATTTAGGGCTCCAAGTAACTATGAACCCATGTTAAGACAACTTACATTTTTAATAAAACTAAAATATGCAAACATCAAAGTGTATGAGTACAAAATAACCCTAATGCAATCAATTATTAAAACCCTTTCCCTCAAGAACAAAATGATTTCTCAAGTTTACAAGCTTTTTACTAACATCAAATACCAATCATCAATCCTTTACTCCAAATATTGGGATGACTTATATGGTGAAATCTCAACTAATTCCAAATTTGATACAATTCACGACACTTTAAATCTAACCCCTTTTAAAATCGAATTCATACCCAGCTTATGATTAATAATACCTCATACTACACTCCAGCAGTTCTGAAGAAATTTGGGTATAACAAACATTTATCTTGTCCTTTCTGCTCCCTCCAGCATGCAGATATACTTCACATCTTCTGGAGTTGTAAAAATATATATAAACTTTGGTGCTCCCTCAGGATCCAGTTGGAAAAAATGGGTTATGAGAAGACTACCTTCTCTTGGCAAACCACAGTCCTGAATATAATCCCTAAATCCATAATAGGTGTCTGTAATCACATTCTAATTACAGTTTGTGCTCTTCTCAAATATTTTATAGCTAAAAACTGACTAAACCCATCTTTAATCTCTTGGGATAATTTCCAAAAAATGGCAATTAAGTATGTGTCTTCACACAAACTCTGTTCTAGTAGCAAAAAATATATATATTTTTTTTCCAGAATTACTCTTTGATTTAATTACAGCTAAATAAATATCATACAACATTCTTAAGTATAAATACAATTTACGAAGACCTCTTTACATCTAATTGTTAGTCATATAACATGTGAATACTGATTACACTATACTAATAAACATGATTGCATGATGTTCTTTGGTCCACTTAGATATGGCATCCATGGTGTAAATAGTGTAAATAGGGCTAAATTAGAAATGCACCTCCTTCATCACGTTGCACGTAAATAAGGTTTACATATCTCTTCTCTCTTTTCTATTTCTCTCTTCTCCTATGGTTAACTAATGATAAACATATCCTATCTTTTATCACATCAGATACTATAAGGGGGTCTAAATATAATAGTTCATCTTTAATGCATACCTTTTTTTAGTAGTAAGATTGTATGTCTCTGTTATTAATTTTTATTATATGCTTTGCTGTGTTAAAATCTGTTTACTCACACCGTTACTGTCTCTCTGTATAGTAAGGTTTTCTGTCTGTATAACTTATATAATTATATTTGAAAAAAAATTTAGGAGAAGATTTAATAAATTAGGTGAAATGTGATACAGGGTTACATTTCTGGCTCATAAAACAAGGATTTCCAGTTTGGTTCTTGGATGGGGACTCCTACCTCTCAACCACTAAGCACAAGAAATCTGGACAAAGCCAAAAATAATGGGGGACAAAGGCCCAAACACTGCTCTTAGAAACTTTGACAGCTGCTAAAATACAAACTGTTGAGTTAGCATGCATTTTCTGGAGGATAGAAAGTCTGAAACTCAAATGCCTGTTTAATGACTTCAGTCCTTAATGATATGTCATAAAACCACACATTTTTATGACAGACTAAAAATATGAGGCAAAAATCTGGACATTCTGTGAAAATCTGGACAGTTGAGAGATGTGACTGGGGAACTTTGTGTTTTGAGTTTGCATGTCCTCCTTTTGAGCTTGTGGGTTTCACACCACGTAAGTGGCTTCTTCATACTTTCCAAATATATGAAATAGGATTGTTGATTCTTAATATTGTCCCTGTGTGTGTGTGTGTGTGTGTGTGTGTGTGTGTGTGTGTGTGTGTGTGTGTGTGTGTGTGTGTGTGTGTGTGTGTGGGTGTGTGCGTATATATATATATATTTTTACCTATATTGTTTGTGCCTTAAAATAAACTAGTGTTTCATCCAGGTTGCTGGTACAGATTCAGTGTCCCTGCATCACTGAATTAGTTGAAGCAGGTATTGAAAATATATGGATGGACTAAGAAAAATATTTAACATTCTCAAAGTCTGTGTTTCATTTACAGGTAAAAAATGTCATTCCATTCAGCTATATATAATGATGCACTTCAAACATTTGCCTGTAGAGACAATGTCATACAGGTGTGTGCCTGCCTGTACCCATGACCTGTATAAATATGTTGAGAAACATTGACTCAGAGTTTTGCAGATTTGAATGGGCTCTTTCAGTATTGAACTTTTATATCTTTAAATTCACTTTGTTCTTTTAGTGGGCTTCTGGTGATGCACTGGGGTCCAGGACCTAAGAATCCTGTTTTGCAGTGTGATTTTATCCTACTACAGGACTAACGGACCTTTTAAAAGTCATACACTATGCAGGAGAAGTTACACAAATCAAAATATGCTGGTAGCCAGATTCAGATGTCTTGTTACTCTTCATGATGCCATTTTATTTTATTTATAGTCAGTCAGCTGCTGTGTAGGAAGGCTACTGCTCATCCTTTAAATTGTCTTAGCTTTACAGTTTCATATCCACTTGTGCTCTCCTTCATCTTGTCACCACTGGACACTATATGAAAAATTATATTAAATTAAATTGTAATAATAATAATAATAATAATAATAAAAGTAATTTATAGTGGGGCAAGTGTCTTTTTTCAAATAATGATTTTCTTTCCAAATGGATCATTGTTGAGGTGTGTCAGACATTTTTGTTATGCTGGAAGTAACTGGAATATACCAAATTTTTAAGCAGATTCCTTATAAGCATATCCATTTTAATGAACAACCTATCCTAGTTTGGATTCACAGTATAGCAAGCACTAATGTCCATTTCATTTAACCATGCACGTGAAATGTAAATTAAGTTGTATAATGAAACATAAATTGGTAAGAATAGGTCTACAACTTCTGCTGAAATCTGGATGGAGTTGTAAAATTTTTACCATAAAAATCTATCAGTTTTAACTAATGAAAGTCAAAACTAACTATTTGGAAGTTTACCTAGCTCACAAAGTGCAATACCTCGTAAACTCGTAACCAGCAATGCTTCCAAAAATGTAGCTATACCCTATTTGTATACATCTTGCATGTACTGTTATTTCCTTTATTATTGATTGTTCTGGAGAATATACTTTAGTGCAAATCAGTGCTTACAATATTACTAGAAGTAGCATACAATGTGGTCATAGCTGAATGAAGTTCCTTAGGAAATATTAGCAAATGTTTGTTGCAGGAGTATATGTGTGAATATTATGATGAAGAATTCAAATTAATTATACTTGTTTAAAAATTTTAAGCCAGCAGACAATATGCATGTACACTAAGCAGGAAATGTTTACATTAGTTACTTGTTGATTATTAGTCGACCCATTTATTCCCATCACAGGGGTGAACTTCACCTGGGAGGAGCCAGCATTTAGGCAACCAGCAGAGGTGGTTCTGTTTTTTTGCCATAAACCCTACTTCCCTATGGAATTTTGGCTTCTGCAAGTGAAAGGGGGTTGCAGTGTGCTGTCCACAATGATCATCTCTCATTTCCACAAGGGATGTTGAAAAGAATATGCCTTATTTTCTGATATTCGACTACAGTATGGTGGTTTCCCCAGTTTTTATAGGAGATGTCGCATCACCCGATATGATCACTGAGCACCTGCAACCCATTCGTCCCTTTAGAGGAGACAGGCCAGCTACATCCCATTAATTCTTCTCCCTCCCTGCTTAGCTAGTGCAGTGCTAGGACCACTAATTGAACCCTGGTCTCCTGAATCATAGATAGTGCTCCATCCTCTTGTGCCATGGATCCAGTTACTCCTTTCATTTATAAGCTACTGAACAATGAAATGCGTAATATGTTTGCAGATGAATGGATTCATCTTTTTGTCTTCAGTCCACAGTGGTTATTATTTGCTTGCATATATGATATATTTGAACTATCACAGTATCAGTGGGGTAACAGGTAGCAGACTAGCCTTTGGTGCAGAAGGCTGTGAGTTCTATTCCAAAATCAGCTAGATTGATTGCTGACAACCCAGTGCTGTAAAAGGAGGGTGCTGGACTCCTGAGTGTGTCACCATTCACATGAGATGTTAAATTAAGGTCCCATTTGCTTGAGTTGGTGGCAGCTCAGTTGCATGTAAAAGATCCCACAGCACCTATCAAAAAGGGAAGGGGTCTTTTATTTACCACAACATAAAAAACATTATTTACATATTTACAAAATGTACATATTTACAGGGACATAAATGCACAATTCTATGTATTTTTCTATTATTTATCATTTTTCTTATAACATCCTCATTGTTATTCTTCCATAATTGCCCGCTACTCATTCTTCCACGACCATAATCTGATTTTGTACAATATATCTGACAAAATCCATTTCCTATTAAAAAACTTGCATTCATTCCAAATAACCCACGTTAATTGAAATAAGTTTTTGTTAACCATTCTTATATATTCTTTTTCTTATACTTATAATATCCATACATAATCATATCCATATCCGTATTATGTCAGTAATACTCTCAAAAAAATGTTCTTCAAATACCTTTTTCCATTATTTCACCAATGTTTTACATAAAAAAAAAGCTCTATTGTCTCTTCCTTCCCAGAAAATAAAAACACTCTTTCAGCTTTCTTTTTATATGGCAAATTCCCCTTTATTGATAACATATTTATAATCAGCTTCTGTAGGAAATCCTGACACTCACCCCGGGATTCAGTAAACTTCTGTGCAGGAATAGCTTATTCCTGCACGGAAACGACCGGCGTAGTTGTGAAGGCGCACTGCCTCAGCTCCTAAACGGACACAGAGCATGGATGAGTGCAGGGGGTGTGTCTGAGAGCAGAGCTCTCACAATATACATGCCCCTGCACTCAAGAATTGCCGTTCGGCAATTACAATGAGTGAGAATGCTCATATAGGGGGTTGCCACCTTTCAAATGGCCAAGGTGGGACTGTTAGTGTACAAATGTGACATGTTGCAGGACAAAACACACCCACAGCCATTGCAAAGGTCAAAGCCCCACTTTCTAGGAAAACCCTATGCTCATAGCAACAGAAACACGCCAGGATGTCTGTCAAATGTGCAGATGCACGCAGAAATCCACAGCAATAAGTGAAACCTGTCCCTTCTTAGAGAGAATAACACTACAAATTTTTTTTTATCAAACTTAATTAAATTTAACCATGGATGCGCAGGTTTGCCCATTGCTTAGCTATGCAAACTCTAGCTTAAATGGCACAAGAAGGTAAATAGCAAAATACATTCAGTAGAAGCAGTACTGCAATAGTGTAATGGTTAGAGCATTCGCTTTGCGAGCAGTCATTTCCAGTCCGATCCTCACTGTCCATGTACAAGCAATTCATGAACATTTTTTGCTGTATAACCTACTAAATAACATATATTTGTGAAATGGAGTACTGCATTAAGTGCAGATGTGAGGTGTCATTGTAATAATGTGGTATAATACTAAACAAAGTTTATGATAAATCAATACCATACAGCAAATAGTGTAAAAAATGTGTAATGTGTCGAAATCTGCCACTTTCCCATGACCCATGTTTCTTTTCTTTCTAAATTAGTGCGGGGTAAGTGGGAGTAAGCACTTTTAAGCAGTAGTAAGTGGGTTTAATCCTGTTTGCACAGGGGTAAGCAATGACAACACAGGATAAACAATTTAGAGGCTAACTGACTGTAAGAATATTTAACCGGAAGTTAGCATTGCTTACCATCATGCAAACCCCCTTACAACTGCTTAAAAGTGCCTTAATCACTCTGTATCCAACAGCCCTTGTTCTGCCCAGCAAGAAAATAGTCAGCCTTTGCACGTCTCAAACCCAGGACCCTGCACACCATAGCCACAGTGATTTACCACTGCATCATATCAGCTATACATAAAAACTGAGGTATACTCAAACAGAACCTCACTATAGCAAAATCACATTTTACATGTGAAAGGAATTTATAAAAAATGTTTTTGTTGTATAACCTACTAAATAACATATATTTGTGAACTGGAGTACTGCATTAAGTCCAGATGTGAGGTGTCATTGTAATAAAGTGGTGAACTCCCCCGATAAACACAAGTACCCCATACAGTGTACATACACATGAATAATGGATACTAAACAAATTTACAACTTGTAATGAATTTTAAATCAATGCCAAACAGCAAATAGTGTGCAAATTTAAAAAATAAGCAATGCTAAGCATTGCACACCTCTGCTTACCAGGTGTAAGCAATGCATAGCCCAGCTGAATAGATTTGCCCATTGGTATGCCCCTTTAAGTAAAGCCAACCTTAGGTAAGCATGTTTGCCCATAGCTTAGCATTTTCAAAACTATCCAATCATGGCTATCTGCAGGAAATCAGCCCTATTTAAACCCCACAGGTGGGAATATATCTCATAACTGGTTGCAGCTTCCTCTTGTAGGCACAATGGCCGGTGTTGGGGAAGGATCGCACTTCCGAGCGCAGTGCTGGGGCATCCAGGAGTCTAAGGTCATGGCAGGACTCCTGGTAAAAGACCATGAAGAGCGACTGCTGCAGGGCTAGTACCGGGGTTGCCGATATAAAGCAGAAGCCTGGGACTGTCTCGCATGTGACCTCACCAGTGCCACTGGCATCCCTCGAACTGGTGAGCAGGTCAGGCATCACTATGCTGACCTGAAACAGAGGAAGAGGAAGTTCTTGGATCAGTGGATCCAAGAAGCTAGGCAGGGTGATGTTCCAGCAGTGTGTAAGTACTTATTCTACTAACTGTTTAACAATTGCCTAGCTTGTATATATTATGGATAGGTATGGCTAAATATTCCTCTATGTCTCTGACAGCTGCAGTGGAGTGGGTTGTGAATCAGGAAGCCCATGCATGTAGGCTGCAAAGGCTGCATCGTGAGGCAGGTTAGTAATCTTGCATGTACTGTCATAAGGAATAAATATAAAAGTAGTAGAAAGTTAATTGCCAGTATAAAACCTGTATTGTGTATGGGATGTACTGAATAAACCAGACAATATGGCAGGAAGAGTCTCATATAGGTTGTATCTAAATAAAAGGGTAACAGCCTGGCAATAAGGTCTAACTCCTGGACTGCTTGTGTTTACTCTGGTATCATATGGTAATGTAGTGTTGCCTTCTCTTAATAGTACTGTTGCATTAAGCACTGTTACCCACACTGTGCTACAGAAATAAAATGTGTAAGAATGTCTGTATACGACTGTTGTAATCGCAAGGTCATATTGTACAACTGAGGGAGACATAGACAGAAAAGATGCACACCAAAATCAAAACAGCACATTCAGCTGTGACGTAAACTGTTGTATGTTTAGCACACATGGCCATGGTTCGAATCCTGAGAGTGGTAGTAAGCTGTATGCATAATCATACCCCTCAAATGTACAGATTTTGTCAGAAAGTTAAGATAATTGGCTTATATTTTCTGCCTGTCACACTGTCCCCCTGGCAAATCAGTGGGATGATCCCAGAAGTTTTGGCAGCAAATAATGGCATACAACTGATTGCCAGACATCATAACCGTCAGAAATATATCTATAAGAACAAACCTGTCACTCTAGCAGCTCACCAAAATGTTATGAGAGTAGTATGCAAATTATGTCCTAACTCTATCCCCATGTTGTGAAGCTATGACCAGAGTGTGTGCAGTAACAGAGTGAGACATATGTGCATAATAATAATGTGGAATCTGGTAATATGTGTGGCGACATTCGGGTAGTGTTAACAAACATTCCCTCCGCAGGTCTGTCAGATAAGAAAACTGTGCCTGGAAATAAAGATTGAAATCCTGGACTGGTACTGTTTAGTCTGATATTGTAGCATTGTTAGTGTTACAGTTTCTCTGAATAATCTATTACTTATCACTGTCACCCACACTGTGCTACATAATAAAACTGTCTAGGAATCCCTGTATAAGACTGTTGTAATTACAAGGACAAATTGTAAAACCACAGGAGACTTATAGCCAGAAAACAGTGAAGAGATACACAGAAATATCTAAATAGCACACTTAGCTGTGAAGTACACTATTTTATTTTTAGCAGACACAGCCATGGTTCGAATCCTGGGAGTGGTAGTAAGCTGTCAGCATAATCATATCCCTCAACTGTACAAATTTGTTCAGAATGTCCAGATAATTGGCCCATATCCACTGCCTGTTACCCTGTCCCCCTGGCAAATCAGTGTGATGATCTCCGAAATTTAGGCAGCTGTTAATGACATATAACTGATTGTCAGACATGTAAATATTCAGAAAATGCATATGAAAACAAACCTGTCATTGTAGCAAGTCACCAAAAGTTTATGAAGACAATTGTCAAAATATGTCCCAGTTCCACCTGCATGTTGTCAAGCCTTGACCAGAGTGTGTGCAATAAGAGATTGAGAGGTATGTGCATAACATCAACCTGGAATCTAGGAATATGAGTAGAAACAGTCAGGTAGTGTTAACAAACAATACCTCCACAGATATACCAGGTAAGAGGTGTATACTGTAGTTAAAACACAGTTTACATATATACTTGTCTACAAACATACCACTGTCCAAACTAAGGCCAATAATGCCAGGTAATAGTACCTGTAAGGTACAGATTACAGCAGTGACTAAGAAAGTTGTGAGAACTACAGGGATATACAAGTTAATTGACATCTCTCTCTCTCTCCCCCACCATATCTGCAGAGATAATCTAAATACACAACTCAATGGGTATGTGTACAATTTAATCTACTGTTGGGACATATGTCCTGTTGTTTGATAAATATTGAAATGTGTTTCTATGCATGTGCCATATTGAAATACTCCCACATTGGTGGCATGCTGCCATCAATGTAACCTGCATGCTGTTGTAATGGCCACTGTGGTTTCATATATGAAAATGTTCTGTTTGCTATGCAACTGTTCCATATCTGGTGTTTTGTGTTAATGGGAATATCTATGCATGCTGTTATAACTAATCCTGGAATGTGTTGACTATTACTAACCCACATATGTTTTCAAATTGCAACACCATAGCACATTTGGGAAGGCTGGTCCCAGCGGACCCACCTCTCCCACCTCATCTGGTCATGACACCGGGCACACCAGAATGTATGGGGCCCACCCCGGGACCTCCTCATCTGCTGGTCCTGCACCAACTTTGGGTGGAACTGCCTCAGGGGATGGGGCTTGCCCCCCGGGGAGTGGGCATGAACAGGAAACTGTCACCAGTTGTCAGGTCCGGGGTCTTGTGCGTAGCGAGCTCCGCAGGGAGTTTGAAGATCAGCTATGCCAACTTGAGGGCTGCATGGCACATTTAGAGGGTCAGCCTGCCCCTCCTACCCAGCCCCCAAGACAGCCACCTTCGGGGCCATGAAGGTGCAGTGGTGACTGCCCATGGGTGGGGACCTCAATCCCACTGTTTCCATTTGGGGGCTCATGGGCTTCTGACTTCCAAACACCCCTACCCATCCAAGGTGTTTACCTCCACATGTGACATATACCGTTCCTGTATGCTGTCTTGTTTGTCTTGTTTGTCATCCTACCCAACCTACCTCCACAAATATACATACTATCCTTCCCGAACATCCCACTCTCACCATAAGAAAAAGAAAAAAGGGCAATCTGTTCCCAAAAAAAAATCTCACCCCATACATGGCTGTCCATTTCGCACACGTGTCCACTAGACACACGTAATCTGGTGTAATTGGATTCACAACATATTATTATTGCTGTCACACCTCTCTCGAGAGTTTGAGTGTCCAAATCTACCTCCAAATTCAGTGTATATGCACAGCTGTTGCTGTAGAAGAAATGGGCAGCTTATGGACCTTCCTTACCCCCATCCTGCGCATCCCTAGCTATTTTCCCTATTCTCTTTCCCTATTTGTGCCCCTTTTTCAGCACTTTCCTATCACCCCTTTTTCTTTTCTTTTAAGTGGGAGTAAACACTTTTAAGCAGTAGTAAGCGGGTTTAATCCTACTTGCATAGGGGTAATCAATGCCTACAAAAGATAATCAATTTAGAGGCTAACTGACTACAAGAATATTTAACCGGAAGTTAGCATTGCTTACCGTTGCGCAAACCCGCTTACAACTGCTTAAAAGTGCCTTAATCATTCTATATCCAACAGCCTTCATTCTGCCCAACAACAAAATGATCAGCCTTTGCAAGTCTCAAACCCAGGACCCTGCAAACTATAGCCAAAGTGATTTACCACTATCATCCAGCACAGTCATGTAACAGTAGAGGAAATGTATTTATATATGTAGATGTATGTGTGTGTGTGTGTGTGTGTGTGTGTGTGTGTGTGTGTGTGTGTGTGTGTGTATATATATATAGACATATATATATATATATATATATATGTCTATATATATATATATATATATATATATATATATATGTAAACAGATATATATATATATGTAAACAGATATATATATATATATATATATATATATATATATATATATATATATATATATATATATATATATATATATATATATATATATATATATATATATATATATATATATATATATATATATATATATATATATGTGTGTGTGTGTATACATATATATATATATATATATATATATATATATATATATATATATATAAAATCTATAGAGGTATAAAAGAACACAACAAATACATATATGACCAAAGGCACCATTAATGGGGGTGAGGGGACCCAATTTATGTACCTCTTGTAATTATTGATATCATCCCCTCCTCTACAGTTAAATAGATCTGGCTTGCAACACAATACCAACAATTGCAAGTCTCATACCCAGAACCCTACACAACGTAGCAACAAGAAGTTAAAAGTAATCCATCTCACCTATACGATGTCAGGATGGTATCAGTAAGATAGCATGCAGAATAGTCTGTCTACCATAAGGAATGTACAATGTGGAAGCAGTAAACATTCCAATGATACATACACACACACATATATGCATATATATATATATATATATATATATATATATATATATATATATATCTCGCCTCACAATACAACGTTGTCCTGTTCGATTCTCAGCTAGAGCGTCTTCTGTGTGGAGAGATGAGTGAATGGGCGTACCTTCATTGAAGGTTGTGCATCAGAGTTGGCAACACGGCACGTAAAAATCTACTGCCAATCATAGCGGACCGGAGTTTCACTGTGGCGACCCCTAACCGGGAAAAGCCGAAAGACACAACAATATATATATATATATATATATATATATATATATATATATATATATATATATATATATATACACACATACACATTTACATATACTACTATGTATAGATATGTGTAGGAAGATACATATTTAGCGGGTGCACAGCATGTTGAACAGCCAGTATTCCTACAGTTGCCACCTTTTAAAATGAACAGTGTTTGATTCTCTCATACAAAAGACAATTATTGCATGAAACATATACCCACAGAGAAGTCATAGGATATGACACCACACACAGGTTTGCATACATAAGAAATGTTTATTTGTATGCTATTTCAGTTGTATATGCCATTTCATATAGCAGTTAGGTGTTTGAAATACATACTAACTGAGTAATGCAACTCTCAAGCAAAACATTTGATACAGTAATCTGAAAGCATAACATATGTTGCTGTCCAGGCCAAGGCCTTCAAGTAGTACAACAGTAAAGAAACACTGGCCCGGAAGATAAGAATCAATCAACACTAATTAATGCAGATGTAGTTCAGCAGCCTCAAATTACACTCTGTACTCGACCCCTAGAGAGAAAAAATTAAGTTGTCACAATGAAGATGAATCTGTTGCTTAACAATGCTTAACTTCAAACATCACTATCACACTGACAAACAGAACTGTCTGTAAGACAGTAAGCTCTAGCCCAACATTATTCCCATGGTGAAATGTATGAAAATGTACAGCCATATACCTTCATGTTTCTTACTACTGATATCCCTCACATGTTGTAACAGCCTAGGTTATAAATTGTGCATACCCCTCTGTCATAGAATGACTTAGAAGGGCATATAATAGTGTTACATATACTGACCTCTGGACTGTAGAAGGACACACACATTTTGTCAAGCTGTAGCCCACATATATAAGGACCCTACCCCACAATATGTGTGGGGGTCCACAACATCACTGGAATGATGTCAGGAATGCCAGCATGACATAATGATAAGCCACTCCTTAGCAACCTCTTTCTGCATGACTTTATACAAAGCCTGGTATATAGGCGGAGGACAGAGGTTGGAACACAGGGCCATATTTGCAATATTGTAGTTATACACTGTGAGAGTTGCTGGTGTTACAGGATTAGTTGCAACATACCCTTATTTAGGAATATGAAGTCAGAAACACAAATGGATGTAGCCATGTGCTGATAGCACTCAACAGACAGAATGCCACTGATATATCTGAGACAAGCCTGTGTGATGAAAAGACAAAACATAACAGCCAATACTCTGGCCATCATGTGGATAGGCCCACAGTTGAGAGCTATGCAGACAGACTGCATTCCATGCTAAATCAATATGTACACACAAGCCATGTAAAACTATCGGTATGCAATGCATATAACAACACTACTCACACTGTCTGTAGGTCTGGAACCTTATACAAATATGTAGTTGGCCTGTGTCTGCAAGTCCTGTTGTAAGAGGCATTGCTACCTGCTGTCTGTAACGGTGCTGCCCACACACAGGATGTCATCCATATAGGAAAGGTAAAGGGACAACGCTCACATGATTTAGTAATTTATAGTAGTGGGTTGCCATGACAGTGGTAATTGGAAGTACTACACAACTGTCTGCATGCAGGTAGTAAGTGGTGAACACTGACTGGTGCAGAGGCCATCACCTGATCATGTGCATCACCTACAAAATCCATGCTGCAATCTATTCAAAGCAGCTCAATCCCTGTAGTGGAGAGAGAGAGAGAGAGATTTAAAGAAAAAAGAAACAAACAAACTACCAGGAAAAAAATGTATCTACACCAACTAAACCTACAAACAACCCTACATAACTAAGAGACACAAAACTGTATTCAGAAGAGACGACAATCCTACAACAGGTACGTGAAACATATATGCATGTAACTGAATGTAGTACTTGGTCTATAATAATGGGATAGATGATGTGGAAAGATTTATATGTGCCATCAGGAGTTGTTGTTGTAATGATGTCCTGCTGAACAACTGCTATGGGCAATAGTGTCTGTCCCTGTGGGCAGTGAGTCATACCTGTCAGCTGTGACAAGATGTAAGCCATCATAGTGTGTTTTCTGTACCTCAAGACATGTATATTAGTGTGGCAAATAGCTGGTGGTGGAAGTAATGCCGTTATGATAGACACATGAGTATCAGACCCCACCACTTGCAGGACAGTCATGTTAACATGTAATGTAGCATGCACAAATGCCATAGGTGTGTAATAGGTTTACCTGCAATCTGTCCCTATATATACCCCCATAATGTTAGGCTGTGTTCACATGTGACACCTGTCTGTGTTGTAGCAAGGCAGAACAGTGCAGCTGTGAAGGAAGGAGAGGTAGAGAGTGTGGACCTGATGTTTGAATGTACTATATATATATATATATATATATATATATATATATATATATATATATATATATATATATATATATATATATATATATATATATATATATATATATATATATATATATATATATATAGATATATATGTGTGTATGTATCTATATATATATATATATATATATATATATATATATATATATATATATATATATAGGTTCATATGTAGGTACTAAGCTTTGGCCCTAGGGCCTATACAAGCCTAGCCAAAAAGGTACCCTGGCTTTTGCCACCCAAGGAAATTATTTTCCTGTGCCCCTGTTGAATAGAACCACAGATGTGATCCCTAGGGTGAATTTCCTATTTCCCATCTAATCATCAAGATTTTTCTTGAAGCTTGCTAATAAGGAGCTTTGTTTGATATAGATAGGTAGTTTGTTCCAGAGTGTATATACATATATATATATATATATATATATATATATATATATATATATATACACACATGTAAATTATATATACATATATATATATATATATATATATATATATATATATATATCTATATATATATACATACACACAAATATAACTATATAACTATATATATATATATATATATATATATATATATATATATATATATAGATCACCTACACAAGAACGACAGGGCAAAACACTGACACCCACATAGCCAACACCACATGGTCGACAATCGAAACACCGACAACGTAATTACTGCACAAAAACAGGAAAATAAAATTTCCTTTTTTGTGCTAGCAGGGGGGCTATAGATATATATATATATATATATATATATCTATATCTATATATCTATATAGGTTCATATGTAGGTACTAAGCTTTGGCCCTAGGGCCTATACAAGCCTAGCCAAAAAGGTACCCTGGCTTTTGCCACCCAAGAAAATTATTTTCCTGTGCCCCTGTTGAATAGAACCACAGAGGTGATCCCTAGAGTGAATTTCCTACTTCCCATCTAATCATCAAGATTTTTCTTGAAGCTTGCTAATAAGGAGCTTTGTTTGATATAGATATGTAGTTTGTTCCAGAGTATATGTATATATATATATATATATATATATATATATATATATATATATATATATACATACACATGTAAATTATATATATATATATATATATATATATATATATATATATATATATATACATACACACAACTCAAAATATAACTATATATATATATATATATATATATATATATATATATATATATATATATATATATATATATGTGTATATAGATCACCTACCCAAGAACGACAGGGCAAAACACCGACACCCACATAGCCGACACCACATGGTCGACAATCGAAACACCGACAACGTAATTACTGCACAAAAACAGGAAAATAAAATTTCCTTTTTTGTGCTAGCAGGGGGGCTATATATATATATCTATATATATATATATATATATATATATATATATATATATATATATACAGTAGTAAGTGGGTGCAGAATGTACAATTATGTCTGGTGTTTAATCCATGTTGGGAACACATTGCCCTTGTTTGTGAAGGTGGGGTTTGCATTTTGGGGAAGGATAATAGGTATATTTGGGGATGTAGGTTGTGTTGGAAGACAGACAAGACAGCATACAGGGGTGGTATATGACACATGTGGTGGGTAAACACCTTGGATCGAGAGTGGTGTTTGGAATGTGGAAGCCCATGAGCCCCCATATGGAAACAATGGAACCAAGGTCTCCACCCATGTGCAGTCACAACTGCATGTTCATGGCCTTGAAGGTGCCTGGGCTGGGGGCTGAGCAGAAGGAGCATGCAGACCCTGTGATTGTGTACTGAGGGCCTCAAGGTGGTGTAGCACATCCCTAAGTCTCTGTGGAGCTCCCCTGACCTTGTAGCTGACTTCAGGTGACAGGATCCTTTCTGTGTGTGCTCCCGGTGGGGGGTGAACACCATCTCCTGAGGTGGTTCCATCTGAAGGTAGTACAGGGCTGGTCGATGATGACATCACAGGGTGGGTCCCAGATGTGATATGGCCTGGTAACATGGCCAGATGAGGTGGGAGAGGTGGTTCTGCTTGCAGCTGTCTTCCCAAACATGCTATTGTGTCACAGTTATAGAACATATGTGGGCAGCAATAGTCCACACATTCCAGGATTATGTCTAACAGCATGCATAGATATCCCCATTAACACAAAACACCAGATTTGCAGCAGTCACAGCAAACAGAACACATGCATATATGGAACCATAGTGGCCCTTACAATGGCATGCAAGTGACATTATTCGTAACATGCCACCAGTGATAGTGTTTCAGCTTGGAACATGACTATAAACACATTGCACAAATTGTTGTACAATACGATATATATCCCAACAGTAGGTTTGCTGTAAACATACCCGTTGAGTTGTGTGATCAGATTGTTGTTGCAGAAATGGTGAGGTGGAGACAGAGATGTGTATTAACAATTATTATATCCTTGCAGTATGAGGTCCTCAGACCTTTTTTCCTCTTTATGTCTTTCAGGCACCATGTCACGGGACAGATTACCAATGTACACCCCCCAGGAGAATGATGTCATCATTCAACACCTAGTGCAGCACTACCACACCATGTTTGGATGTACAGCCCATGATCTGCAGGAGAGGACCGCCCTGTGGAAAGATCTTGTCCACAGGGTAAACGATATCAGCCTGCATAACCGCAGTTATGAGCAGGCCCAACATCAGTGCACTGACCTACTCCACCATGCCCTTTGGCGTGCTGCTGTGGTTAAGAGGGACCAGTTTGCCACAGGGGGGGGGTCATGTCATCCAGCCCCCGCCGATGCATGCTGAGGAGCTCCTCGCCAGCCTTGGGGCACCTGCCTGCCCACAAACACAAGATCCAGCGGACAGCATTGTGGAGGTGGGTGCTACCCACACAATGGCTGAGGAGCAAGCAGGTAAGGCCACAGTGCACATTAGTAGACATGTTGCGTATCCATCTCCATCTGTAGAGTTTAATCATGCATATGTGAGATGAAATGTATATAGTCTGTTGCTGCGTTGTAGTAATAAACAGATGTGCATAATCGGTAGTATTGTGAGCTTGTACTCTTGATGTACTGTAATGCTGCTCCCACCCTGTACCAATGCCACAGGTGTGGCTACTGACATCGCATCTCTCACACAACTATTTAGGTCCATCTGGTATACCTCTGGGACAGCAGCCTGTAGCTGGTGAATATGGTGTTTATTCAGGTTTGCCAATACACCAGCCATGTTATGGCCATGGTATATTCCATGCACACATTTAACACACCTACCCATAATGCATTCTGTACATGTTCACTTATTGTTGCTGTTAACTGCACTGCATCACAGTGGTCACCATGGTGGCGTATCTGAAGGGTATGTAAGATTCCTGCAATATAACTAACAACCTGTCATTGCAAGATGTGTGCACAGAGATGAACATAATGGTGGGACAACTGGCCTACAGTAGGGACATGTCTGAAACATCACCCTTATACATTGCTACAACAGTGTATATACCACTATTACAATGGCAAGTGCTACAGATCTACACAACGGCATATCACAATACTGCATTCCACAACCCTTACAACCTGTAATGTTGTCCTAACATGAGCAATGAATGTGTAATATGGAATCCTATGTTAGGCCAGCAAATATGGGGAATACATACTTTAACAAACATTGGAAGCATATGTGTGCATACACTCCAAATAACACATTGTGGAAGCAGCTTTTGAGGTACTGACAGCATGCACTCTTTGTGAAGACTGGTAGAGATGGGTGAAGGCTGCCAGCCTAACCAGATAGAATTGTGCAGATAATTCTGTCATTTGTAAATATGAATGTTGAAATACAAGCTTGTCTTTAAAGGAAGGAATGTGCTGTGAAATGTTGAACTTAAAACAATGTGGCAATATTGCCCTCATCTGTAAAGTCAAGCATTTTTTGTTGGTCCTTTGAAATTAGAATTATTTCATGGCTGCCTTTGAAGTTTACAATTCAGATCTGGCCGTGCTAGATGAAGGCTTCCTGCCTATTTTTTTAAGGCTAAAGTTAATGATCAGAATTTACATGTGGAATGCTCTTTATTGCTCTAAGTGTAGAATAATGTAAATGCAGTTTCTGGGAACACCAGTAAAGTGTGAAATGATGTAATGTTTTGTCAGAACTGCATTTTCAATTTAAACAGTGAGAACCAGAGATTATTAACCATTTTGCCTTATGCTATCTTTATGTAAATAGTATATTAGAACAGTGTTTTCTCCTAGAAGTAGCTAGGAATTAGAAAAGATTAGACTACGTGTTTTTCTGTTATGTCAGAACTGTACTACTGATTTATTTTAAGTATTTCTGTGTGATCTCTGCTCTCTTGACTAGCACTGACTGTGTAGTAGAAAGTATTGTCATGTGGTTTTAATTATTTATTATTAAATATTTTAAAACCTTTTAACTGTGGCTGGTTTGTGTAGAGATAAGTTAAGCTCTAGAGTACATTGCATATTTATCGAGTTTACTGTACAAAGCCACTCTAATAAGCTTTGACTGTTTAGTCATACTTACCAACTGGATAATAATATTGCACAGTAATAATTGGACATCCTTTTAAGGGCCTTTGAGTAGATGATAATTATTAGCTGGGTGGTGGCAGGGTACTACCATATAGTCTGGGTAAAGGGGCACAGCTGGAGAACCTGTGCCAGCCTTCCCCAGAAGTGTATGTGTGGTTGTATAAACTTTTATCTCAAAGTGTGTGTGTGTCAGCTAATTGGCAAGGGATACGAAGCACTGGTTGGACAGAGAGGGTGCTGGAGATTTTAGCTTGCCCAGCTAGGCTGAGATCTGGACCCTATAGCTGTGCCAGTGGGGAGTCTTATTGGGGACCTGGGGAGCAAGGGAGTGACTATCCCCGGACTGACTGTGATCTCTGTGTGCTCTTAAGGGAAATTGCACTTTACTGTCTGTATTTGTTATCCTTTCCTCATATATGGGATGCCCTCTCTGGTGTTAATGGTGAGGATTGAGGCTCCTTCATTGCTGGGCCAGGGCACAAGCATCACATATTAATTGGTGGCAGTGGTTGGGATATCCACCTCACATATTAATTGGTGGCAGTGGTTGGGATATCCACCTCACATATTAATTGCTTGGCAGTGGTGGGATATCCACATCACATATTAATTAGTTGGCAAACACTAATTGGCTTGTAGTGGTGTGGGTAGAGTGAATCCTGTAGCTTGTGTACAGTCAGCTTTGAAGGTGTTTTGTACTCTAAAACAGCCATGCAGTGAATACTCAGAGTTCAGATCACAATTGTTTTATTTCTTTTGTTAGCTTAGTTAGTTAGGGTGAGCAAGCAGCATGTCAGCAGAGGAGTATGGAAAGCTGACAAGGAGCCAGCTGGTGGAGATGTGCCAGGCTAGGGGACTGGTGCATGGAAACCTGACTAAGGCAGTCCTGATTGCAGCCTTGGTTACAGCTGCATCAGGAAACAGCAACCAGAAGGGCAATCAGACTGGCAGTGGAGATATAATTCCCTCAGAGAATGGACAGCTCAACCTTTCTGCAGTGGACTTTAGAATCCAGCTGGAGCTAAAGAGACTTGAGTTGGAGGCCAGGCATGTGGAATTAGAAGCAAATGAGAGACTGCGACGTTTGCAGGCTGAGGAAAATGAGAAACTGTTACATCTGCAAGTTGAGGAACAAGAGACGCAGAGGCAGCATGAGAAGGAGATGCTGACTCTTTGCCAGAGTCATGGACGTAATGGGGAAGGGAGTAACTGGACTCCAGAAGAAGAAAAGGTCAGTAAATGTCTTCCGCAGTTTAAAGAGGGGGATACTTTTGATAGTTTCATTCATATGTTTACAGTATGAAGTTGACCAAGGGCTCTGGGTACAGTTCCTGACCCCCTTACTCCATGGTAAAGCTGTAACTGTTCTATCCAAGATGTCTGACGTTGCATGTTTTGATTATACTGCTGTAAAAAAATGTCTGTTAGAATTGTTTAAGCTAACACCTGAAATGTATAGGAAAATGTTTCATGAGCATAGACACAAGGCAGATGAATGTATGTGTGAATATGTTGCTGAATTGAGCACTTATTTCCATAGGTGGCGAGCGGATGTCAGGTCACCACTTTTGAAGGGCTGACAGACCTTTTGGTGAGGGAACAAACCCTTAGCATTTTGCCTGAGGACATGAGGATCTAGTTATCTGATAGACAGTGTGCTACTGCTGATGAGTTGGGGAAGAAGGGAGGCCTATACCTGTCAAGTAGGGCAGCCCTGCACAGGAAGTGGACCCCCCCAGTACCTGCTCATGGGTCTAAAGGAACCCATGGTGAGCAGCACAGACTGCCACAATAGAATCTGCCAATAGCAGGGAAAGCCACTAGTCCAGGTACACATCCAGGAGTTAGGGTTAAATGTTTTTTATGCAACCAGTGAGGCCATGTGGCATACAGATATTCTACAGAGCTAAGGTGGGGAACCAAAGGTGAGGGAGCCAGTAAGTGGGAAAGACAAAATGCCAATAGTCGGTTGTCTTGAGACAACAGGGATACTAAACTACTATCCTGCAGATGTCCTGAGAGGGAAATATTTGGATGAGGCAGTACCATGTGCTTATGCAGCCACACACAGTCAGGCTGGGAGACAAACATGTAGGTCTGGTAGCCTGGGGGAGACCCAGACAGACTGCATACTTGCAGCCAGGACTGGTGAGGTGGTTACTTCAGGGAGGGAGCTACTCTGTAGCAGTGAGACTGAAGCTGAGCTACAGCTGCTTGTGGGTACTGATGGTCCCTTAGACAAAGTGACTGCAAAGGTAGAGGTGAGTAATAGTACCCAGGCTAACAGTGAGGCACCACTCTCATAGGATACCAGACTTCCTGTTGAAGGGGAACTGGGAAGGGTTACAAGGAGAGAGTTGAGACAGGCTCAGCTCTCAGACCCTACATTCCAAAGCCTGAAGCAGGTAGCTAGGGAGGCACCTGATTCTCAAGAGGAAAGGGGGAATCTGTATACTTGGACAAAGGGTTACTATACAGAGAGTGGACCCCTGAGGGAAGGCTAGAAGGTGAGAGAGTACAGCAGTTGGTAGTGCCTAGAGCCTAACATCTGGCGCTTCTAGCCATAGCCCATGATATTCCCTTTGCAGGTCATATGGGCATAAAACATACAAAGAGGCATATTATGCAGAACTTCTATTGGCCTGGAATCACTAGAGATGTAACAGGGTACTGCATGATCTGTGAGCAGTGCCAAAAGGTAGGCAAGGCAGGAGACATGGTGAGAGCTCCTTTGATGCTTTTGCCTGTGATTGAGGAGCCATTTCAGAGGGTAGCTATGGATATTGTGGGTCCTCTGAGTACCCCAAGTTCCACAGGAAAAAAGTATATCCTAGTGGTAGTGGATTGTGCTACACAATACCCTGAGGCAGTGGCGTTGTCCTCCATTGAGGCAGAGAAGGTGGCAAATGCTTTGTTAGAGATTTTCAGCAGGGTAGGTTTCCCAAACGAAATACTGACTGACAGAGGTGCCAATTTCATGTCAGACCTGCTGGCTTCTCTGTGGAAGTCCTGTGGGGTGAAGCACCTGAAGACCACCCCCTACCATCCCCAGACTAATGTTCTTGTTGAGAGGTTAAACTCTACAATCAAGTCCATGCTACAGGCATTTGCAGATTAGTTTAAGAGGGAGTGGGACAAATATTTATGCCATCTGTTGTTTGTTTACAGAGAGGTTGCCCAGGAATCCACAGGTTTTTCACCCTTTGAGTTGCTGTATGGGCATAGGGTGATGGGACATCTAGATTTAATTTGAGATGAGTGGGTAGAGATGGGTGAAAGGCTGCCAGCCTAGCCAGATTGAATTGTGCAGATAATTCTATCATTTTTAAATATGAATGTTGAAATACAAGTTTGTCTTTTTAAAGGAAAGAATGTGCTGGGAAATGTTGAACTTAAAACAATGTGGCAACATTGCCCTCTGCTGTAAAGAAAGCTAAGTCAAACATTTATTGTTGGTCCTTTGAAATTAGAATTATCTCATGACTGCCTTTGATGTTTACAATTCGGCTCCGGCCGGGCTAGCTGAAGGTTTCCTGCCTATTGTTTTAAGGCTAAAGTTAATGACCAGAATTTACATGTGGAATGTCCTTTATTGCTCTAAGAGTAAAATAATGTAAATGCAGTATCTGTCAGCCTGGGAACACCAGTAAAGTGTGAAATGATGTAATGTTTTGTCAGAACTGCATTTTCAATTTAAACAGTGAGAACCAGAGATTATTAAGAATTTTTGTCTTGAACGTCCAACACATCACTGCCTTATGCTCTCTTTATGTAAGTATTATGTTAGAACTGTGTTTTCTCCTAGAAGCAGCTAGGAATTAGAAAAGATTAGACAAAGTATTTTTCTGTTATGTCAGAACTGTACTACTGAATTATTTTAAGTATTTCTGTGTGATCTCTGAACTCTTGACTAGCACTGACTGTGTAGTAGAAAGTATTGTCTTGTGGTTTTAATTATTTATTATTAAATATTTTAAAACCTTCTAACTGTAGCAGGTTTGAGTAGAGATAAGTTAAGCTCTAGAGTACATTGCATATTTATCGAGTTTACTGTACAAAGCCACTCTAATAAGCTTTGACTGTTTAGTCACGCTTACCAACTGGATAATAATATTGCACAGTAATAATTGGGCACCCTTTTAAGGGCCTTTGAGTAGCTGATAATTATTAGCTGGGTGGTGGCAGGGTACTACCATATAGTCTGGGTAAAAGGGACATGGCTGAAGAACCTATGCCAGCCTTCCCCAGAAGTGTCTGTGTGGTTGTATAAACTCTTATCTCAAAGTGTGTGTGTGTGTCAGCTAATTGGGCAGGGGCATGAAGCACTGGTTGGACAGAGAGGGTGCTGGAGATTTTAGCTTGCCCAACTAGGCTGAGATCTGGACCCTATAGCTGTGCCAGTGGGGAGTTTTAGTGGGGACCTGGGGAGCAAGGGAGTGACCAGCCCCGGACTGACTGTGATCTCTGTGTGCTCTTAAGGGAAATTGCACTTTACTGTGTGTATTTGTTATCCTTTCCTCATATGAGATGCCCTCTCTGGTGTTAGTGGTGAGGATTGAGGCTCCTTGATTACTGGGCCAGGGCACAGGCATCACACTCTTCATGAGTATGGACCTTCCATCAAGTACAGGTCCTGAATGTCACACCAAGAAATGGTTTTCTGTTCAGGACGTTTGGCCATCAAATGTGCCCATTTACCTACAACAGAGGCAGCCGTGGCTTGCACACATCTTACAAGCCATGGAATGGATCCCATACCCAACAGGTAGCATGCAAGAGTTGGACATGTAGCCTTACCTCACCATTGCATATACCATGGCAAACAGTGCAGACAGTCATGTATGTGGTGAGGATGTATGGAACAGGATTAATGTAGAAAATAAACAGATGGCCATCCAAGACAGATGATGACACATGTTGCAAACTGGTCATGCAGACTGCCTAGTAACATGCCACAACACTGAGGGAGTTGCAGGAATGTCTAGCAAGTACTGGCTATGCAGTACCTGTGTCAGCAATCACCTGGACTTTGCATAAGTGTGGCCCATGGGTTAGGGTAATCAAATGTGACAGTTTCTCCACAGGAAACATCAGCCAGGACTCTCTACAGGTAGTGTATGCGTAACAATAAAAGTCCCCAAAGGGATGTGTTGCAATGTGTACTGGTGTACCAAGACCAAGTCGGAAACCTACAGACAGTATCAATTAAGATACATGTGCTGCACAACCAACACCTCATCCCACCTCAGGCCCACCATTCCCATCTATACCTTGCTGGTGCTTGTGTATACCTGCATGTTTGCCATTCATTAGCAGGGACTAGGCCGGTACACATGGTGTTCAGAGTTTGGGACACTGCAAAATGGCACACATGTGTAGGCCATAGTTGTCAAGCATCTGCAAAAAGGCTGAGGATGAGGAGGGGGTGTCATTCTGAAACACAACAGTGCACTGAAGCAGAGATCCAAAGCTCGCTCAGAATGGCTGTATCTGCACACAGTCAAGTTCCTGAATTGTGGCAGACATAACCCTGACTCCACAACAATAGTGACAGCACTGTGACCTCCAAGGGCTGTGCACATGGGTTGACCTTGCAATCATGCAGAGTTGGGGGACTTTGTAGGGCAGAGTGACCAAATATTGGCAAATGCAGATGGCCTTTGCTAGTATACCCATTCCAGGAATAGTGACTGCTGTAGTACACTTAACAGTTGTGCAACAAACCATCATGATAAGGGTGTGCACACATATGCACTCACAACTTGTATGCATCTCAATCAGCATCTGCACAACTAACACATTTGTTTGATACTGCATTTGATTGCACAGGTCATATGTCTCATATCAGGTTTGTATAATGTTATCATATGCAGTAATGTGGCCCCATGGCATATCAGGGAAGAGCGTGCCATATCAATAAGTGTGTGTACATTCCCCATAGCCACAGTAAGATTTGAAGGTTGTCAGTGTAATTGTATTTTATTGGCCATACATGCATGGCTGATGATGAGATCTGTATATCAGACATCAGACATTCACAAATTACATCTGTCCAGTTATCATCCCAGGTATATGTCGGACAAACACAGGGGCTGTGAGATGCAGAGCAAACATAACTGACACACATTTACACATTCAGAAAAGGTGTGTACACCTATAAGGTATGGTGCAGTGTGTATGCCAGGGTGCTGAACAGGTGCACTGCAATACTGTGTACATGGATGCAGTGTGTTCCAGGGAAAGGGGCATCACCTACTAACACAACCCATGCATCACAGAGATGCATAATGTTGGTAACAGGGATTGACTATAGCTGCACTGCATGCTGTTGAGTGCCATATGTCATACATGTTGACAGATGGGTAATGAGAGGTCTGTGTGTAACATCTTTGTACAGCCTCACCTGTAAGTGTGTGTGTGTGTGTGTGTGTGTGTGTGTGTGTGTGTGTGTGTGTGTGTGTGTGTGTGTGTGTGTGTGTGTGTACTGTTAAGCAATGATGTACAAGTCTTAAAGTGCATTTCTTGTTTTCTCCTCACAGGTGGCGAGGTGGGTCAGGGTCCCTCCTGCAGGCAGTCTGATGTTGGTGTCCATACAGACACTGATAATGATGATAGGTGTGTTAAGGCACAGGCAGGGTTGTCAGGGGCTGAAGCTACACCATCGTTTGACATCCCACTGTTATCCACCCCATGCCCACACACAGTCACATTGCCTAAACATACCCCATCACCAGTGGCCATAGCTGAGGGACAGTTGGCAGTTGGTGCCATGGGACAGGACAGTGTGGTATCTAAGGCATGTGTGTCTGGACACAGCAGCCATCGCCAGATGTTTGGCAGGGTACCACATAGGCAGATGTACAGGGGTACTCATAGGAGGGCTGCTGGTCATCATGCCCCTGGAAGAGGTGCCACATCTTGTGCCACCAGACGCATGTTTCAGACTGTCATGGAGGTGCAGGCACGTATAGAATGGTATACCAGACAGGGTCTGAGGCTGAAGAGGGCTACTCATTCAGCTGTTATTGACAACATCCATGATCTTGCAGGTGCCCACCATTATTTTGCACAGGTCATGGATAGATGGTTGGGTGAGATGGAGGGACTCTTTGACCGTGGAATGTCTGTGCTCGAGCATATGGTGGGAGTAGTGCGACGGCCACGTGGATGTAGGCCAGCAACAACAACAGCTGGAGGTCAACGTGGATGTGGCAAAAGTCAGAGCCGCTCCCGCAGTGTTAGTACCAGCCCCAGCTCTGTAAGGGGGCGCTGTCCACACCACAACACAGCAGGATACATGCACATGGCCCTGGCTGGTCCCAAGAGGGACCTGGATCCAACAGACATATGTCATCATCGGGGAGAGTACCATATCATGGATTGTACCTAGTGGTACCCATGGAACCCCTGGCAGGCACAGTTCTCATGTCCATTGCCAGAGACAGTGAACTGCATACCCTGCCAGATACAGTCTGCAGCTGTCCAACAAACTCCTGTATAGGGCAGCCACATGGCAGAACTGTGTGCGTGCATACACACACACACACACACACACACACACACACATCACCAACACAGCTAGGGCAACCCCATACCTAGACACACCACATCACAGCAGCCCAATTAATAATTAAACCCCCTCACACACACACGTGATGTCAAACGTATGACTCAGCCTAGGTCTCTGGAAAACCAACACACCCTGTGCATAGGATGATAACTGTGCCACATCCCTGTCTTCCATAACATCGATGCAGGGACAGGCTAATATGGTTGTGATGCACAAGGTGACTGTACTATGGTGTACCAATGGAATGCTGTGTAACATGTTGTCAGCAGTAAAGTTTAATGCTTACATGTCAGAAAGTGTAGCTGTCCAGCCATGATGCATTATAGCTGTTATTAACACTGAGTGATTGTGGCCTCCATAATGTATTCTGTTTGTGTTGTAAGTGTCCATGTGTCAGCAGGATGTTGATCTGCTGTTGTTTCCTACAAGTATGGCACTGTGGTGACACCTTGGCTGTGCCATATCCTGGGTACAGGTGAACACATTTCACAGGTCTGTAGAACAGTTACTGCATGTGCCACATGGCTGCTAGGTCTGGGGGTGTATACAGGTGAGTGCATTGTGGCTGATGTCAGCAGCCCTTCTACACTGGACAATAGTAAGTGTACTGGATGGTACACACCACATGTTGACGTATAACACAAACAGAGGCTTTGGTGTTGATGCAGTACACGGAGAATACTGTACGCATGGGTGTATGTACTTGTGCAAGGAACCCATTTTAGCCTATGTAATTCCACCAAGATAGAATAGGCACAACAACACATTAAGAAATAAGCAGTCTGCTAGTTTAATGTCATTGGTACTGGCAGAGTATACGTCCCCTTCCCCAATGTAGTGCAATCCTCAACCCAGTAAACATAGGTGTGCTGGTGTGGCTGGCACAGCCCTACCCTTTGGAAGGTGTGAGATGCTATAGAACCACAGATAGTGTGATTGACAACTACTGTTAACATGAACTGTATAGTATTACAGCCAGCTAAGTGGGGGGATACACTCAACAGTAACCGCAATGATGGTGGCTCTGCTCACAAGAGCCACACCCAGCTATATATACCAACCCTAGTATTATTGTACACCTATACAGTGGGGAAGTGGGCATTTGCACATCTACCACTAGTTGTAATGGCATGTATTTCCATAGGATGATCCCTGTGAAATGTTAGCATTTGCCAGGCAGTTCTCTGACAGATGACCTCCCGGGATATGTATATTCTGCAAATGGGAGTAGATCCCTTCACATACACACACATTCTCTTACTTGGCAACACTGGGACTAGAACCCCTGCCTAGGTATGTAGTGCTACTGATGTGTGTGGCCTTAATTGCACACACCACATAGCTTTTAGGATGAGGTGTGTTCCAGGTTACAAGTTATGTGAAGAACATCCCCAGGCCCTGTACAGTATGGTAATGGGGGATGTACTGGTTGTTTATGGACAATACATAGTGTGACATACTGTCATATATACACTGACAAGCACATAACAGTCATACACATATCTGAGAGACCTGGGCTTATCAGTGCTAACTACCTTGTCAGTGTGACAATTCTGTTGCAGATAAGTTGCATACAGCACATGCATAACTTGGCTGGATAGTGTTATCAGTTACCTGTATGGTTGATGGTGACAGTGGTCCCCATACAGTGGAACATGGGACATGTACTGGGGATACCATGGTGTAAAGACAGTATACCCAGCACCCATACCCCACTGTGGATATTGTACGTACTGAAACCCATGATAATACTCTGACATACCCACCATCACACATTGACCAGGACTGCAATACAGCCCTTTGTCTATCCCAGGTGTGCTACTACAGGGATATGCATCTAATGCACATGCCACAGGGATAGTAGGGTGATGCATTGTCATGGCTGTCCTACGGTCAGCAACATCACTATCCCTTGTGTGGCAAGGCGTATTGTATTAGGAGAATGTGACCTCAGAATGCTGTATCCTACAAATATACACACTTGCACACATACACACACTTGCCAGAACTCAGAGGGTATCCCATGCCTATCAACCCATTTGTACAACAGTGTTGTGCTAGTACTGCAAGCTCCAGATAGCCCATAGGGTGAAGAGTGTAACAAGGTACATGTAATGTCCAGTACAGCAGCAGCCACATCTAACTATGGCAATGGGGGGTGTGGAGGGTGTAAAGGACCTCAGGGTGTTATCAACTACAGGTCTACAAACACACAGACACTGTTATTCTCAGTAATGCACACGTACACATTTGTCAGTACTGGGGTCCATTGGTGCAGGTGTTCATAAGTGCATACCAGGCTATTTTCCATGGAGAGATGGGAAGTGTAGGGGATGAGTGTACAGTGGTATCATGCCACCTGCCATGTGCCAGCAGGCCATCTATCAACAGATACTACTGGGGTGATCCTCAAGGTGAGAGTTACATGCAACATCCAATCATCTGGATGCCTCTTACACAGGGCCAGTGAGATGCTCCAGTTGACATGTATGCAACATGTATTAGATAACATGGTCAATGTCTGTCTTGGAGACCTGTACCCAAGCATGTTCTGTTGACTGTCGTAGTGTAGTTGAGGTATCCATGGCTTGTGGTGTGTACAGGGTGTGGATTCCTAGCTGTGGCATTCATAACACAGCTAGGCAGACATGACAGTTTTACTCAAGCATAGATTGCCTGTAAGCAGCCAAAATGGAGTCCCGACATCTGCACATTTGTACAGAGGAC